>NC_079333.1:101213156-101520656 GCF_029582105.1 Oenanthe melanoleuca
TCTTCATTTTTATGAGCAGGAGCATTCTTAATAACTTTGATTTGTTCCCAGTGATAACTACAGCTCCTGATGTTATGAAGTAACAGAAAAGGGAAATCCTATGTGTTCCCAGCCTGTGCTGTTCTCTGAGACTGTAATTTGGGAAGGATGATACACTATTAAAAGAAAATTAACAGTGTTTTCTCAAAGCATTTAAAAGCTGAGGTGGTGTTGCTGAAGCACCATCATTTCATGTCTCTGTTGCTGACACAGCTTGTGTAGAAACAATTTTAATAAAGTCATTACAGGGTCAATGGAAAATCTCTGTACATATCTGAAGTATTTTGAGTGATTTATGTAAGTCCATGGATATTCATTATGATGATATTCTTTCATGTTTCCATTGACAGGCAGAGCAATGTCACCAGTAATGTCCAAAATAAATTATGTCATCATAAAGTTGGACCTTAAATGCAACAGAATTAAATTTAAGGTAACTGTTAAAGTCTGACAATTAAGGAAAGTTAAAGGGCATATTTCAAATAGTAAATTGCCCTGCTCTGGGTAAGTGCTGTCATTCAGCAGGCTTTGTGACACAGAAACAGACATATCATCCATAATCTGTGCTACAGGAGCAAGGAAGGGAATGCAGTGAGAGAGCCTGTTCTAAATTCCCTCACCTTGCCTGGTTTATAGGTGCTTTGTATCAATACACTGCTTTCAATGCCCTGTGTCTCAGTTTTCTGCATTAGGTGTTCACTGCTGTCTGTGACCATCAAAAGATTCCTCAGTGAGGATTCATGTGTAAATACTCATGACTGTCCCCAGCAATTGTGCAACTGGACCCAGGGAAAATAAGGAGTGCTTGTGGATTTTTAACAGTCTGTTTTATATTGCCGTGTATGTGGAATGGTGATAACTAAAGGCTGAGGTGTGTGCCATTGTGCCTAGGGTCTCTCACCAGCAACAAGAGACTGTCAGCAGTTTGGCACAGGGATTATCACAATTGGCTGGAGAGGATTGAAACCCCAAGGACAAGAAACAAAGATCTGAAATTATTTGCTGAGATTATTTATAATCAAAAACAGAATTGTGAAGAAAATCAGCCAGTTTGTTTAAGACAGCAATAAATTTTCCCCTGGGTTCAATGAGGCCAAGGTTAATCCCACATGTTATGGATTCCCCAGTTTATCCTCCCTTTCACACACCTTTCATACACTTTAATTTTAAAATACTGCAAGCCATATTCAATACAGTGTGTTCATTTTGCTGAAGATACTAAACCAAGCTGGAAACTTGGTTCTCTAATCAGCTGAAACAGATTTTGGCCAATTTCCTCACCAGTGAAGCACTGAGAAATGTGAGCAGTATTCACAAAATTCTGAGTCATGCTGGCTATTAAATATTCTGGGTCAAAGTACCACTTTCAGAGAGAGTGGAAACTAACATAAAAGGGAGCAGTCAGCATTTCTGGCTACTGTACCAACACTGGGAACATTTACCTTTTTATCCATCTCTGGTGATGTGCCAGAGCTCTTTCCACTCAGTAAAAACTCCAGGGCAGAATCAATTCTGCAAAATTTCCCATTTCACTTGCATTAATCTTGGTTCCTAACGTGGTGGTTTTTTATTCAGGTGTTCAATCTCTAAAGCTTGGGTTTTTCTCTGAAAATGCTTTTGTAGGCATTACAGGGCTCCTAAGTTCAGGATCCAGTCGTATCTGCAGTAGTTTTCTCCAAAATATGGAAGACTCTGATACACATCTGTGTCACATTTCTTAAAAGCATTCACTGCTCCTGGAGAATGGGGCCTAGGGAGAAGGAAAAATGCTTAGAAAAGCTGGATAGGAGGGCCTGTTCTTTCATAACCCTCTAAAGCCATCAGAGTGGTGTTTTAGTTCTTTGTAATAAATGAGAACAAGCAGGAAGAAGATCAAGTGAAAGAGAATATAATTTTCCTATGTTGAAACCTACCATTATGATGAAATTAAGAATATAATTAATATTCTCAAGGACACTATCTGGAAAAAAAAAAGGCCACATTTTGAGACTCCAACTGAATACACTCAATTTACATGCTGTTATCATAGATTTGAGTGCTAAAAGGGAGTGAAAGCTTCAGTGTTTTAATCCAGTGATGAATAGTGGGTTAATGAAAAGGGAGAGGTTTATTTTCCCCATTTAAATTTGTACCTGCATTAAAGCCTTGCTGTACATCCCATATTTACTACCAGGGCATGTAACTGCTCAGCCCAGAGATTTTGGTCAGTGAAACATTCCAGCTTACCAGTCCTATGGTGAACTGATGAAAAAATGTATAAAAATAATGAATCTTGGAGTTATGTATAGAGAAAACATTGCTCTTTGCTTTAGCACCTTTACAGTTGTCCAGCTGCTTCATGGCAGACCAAGAGCCATACAGAAAGAAATGGAAACAAGGTGGTTAGAAACAGGCAGAGTAAAAATTTTTATAGTCAAAAACATGTCTGCAGTTTCCCACAAGGTAAAGCTGTTTACTAATATCGAAAGTGTTATTTGATATAAGAAGTCTGTGATTTTTAATTTCCTTTAAATTCACCTTTGAATGAGTGATTTTTACTGAGTGCTTTTGCTGACTTTTTAAAGTCAAGTGGTTCAGTTGTGATCTAATTTAAATAGTTTTATGGTCATATGATCTTACACTCCTAGACCTTTATTCTGGTGCTGAGAATTCTGTGTTTAACTCAGGGCAATGAAGAAAATCCTGTTTAAGGAACAAACCAGCCTTTCTACTTTTCTTTGTTTGTGTCAAGAGAAAAGAAGCTATTTCCTTAAATTTATATACCAATAAATGTATAGCAATTTTTATACCAAGGTTGATAAATTTTCTTCAGAAATTCATACATTTTACTATATAGATGTACTTTATTCATTCTGAAACAATGCAGCTGCTTCTGAAGAAGACCATGACTGGATTAATGAACTAAAAGTTTCAAGATTTGATGACTACTGAAAAGTTGATTTCTTCCTTAAGACATTCTAATCAGATAGAGAGACCATCACAGAGCAATACAGATTCATTTGATTCACAATCAGATTCACGTATTTTAATGTAGCCTTCTCTGTCAGCTTTAGTTTTCATTTTCATTTAGATCATACAATTGTATAATAGAAATAAAATCAATTTTCCAGTATTTTTTGGAAATGAACAAGTAAAATGCTTGAACCTTGTAGCTCAATGTTCAATTTACCAGTCTGAGGATGCCCTAAATCATTTGGTTAAAAATTTGAGATGACTTAAGTAAGATCACTGTTTTGAAGCTTAACTAGATAAAGGGAAAATAAGACAAAACAAAACAACAACCAATAAACAAAAAGCAAATGCCCAAGAAAATACATTATCCTAAGAGATGGGAAAAGCATCAGGATACTGTGAGTGACTGAAAAACAATTCATGACCCACGGTGTGATTCAGACAAATAGTTCATCAGAAAGTTGATAAAGTTGATAAACTTTCTGAGAGGTTGTGAACCCCTTGATTTGCCCTCTAGCTCATTTTATTTTGACTCTGAAAGCCATTCATCATCATCCATCCATCCATCCATTCCTCCATCCATCCATCCTTCCATCCATCCATCCATCCATCCATCCATCCATCCATCCATCCATCCATCCATCCATCCTTTTTTCTCTATAGCTATTAGTTTCTTCTATGACTAATACATTTTATGTTTTTGAGCTAGTTTCTCCTAAATCCTCTAGTTATGGTGATATTTTATTCTCTTACTCAGATTCTGTACAGTGTGAGGAGGTCACAGGGGAGCTGAGTCTTTGTAATGCTCAGCCAGTAATGAGGGGGAGCAGAAGCTTGAGCAGTGCTCACATAAATTGCATTCTACCTTTCCAGGGTCAAGTCAGGCCCTAGTTTTCCATTTCACATCCTGTGTTTTGCCATGGCTGTTAACAGCCTCATACAAGGACTTAAACACATGGAGAGTTCTCTCAGTGCTTAAACTCAGTGTTTTCACTTTAAAAAATCTGATTATTTATACAAATTCAAGACATCTGCCCTGAGTATAATATTTGAAATCTTTGAAATTTGGAGAATGTGCCTTTTTGACTCCTAATTAAAATTAATTAAACCTCTCCCTGTCTGTTCACCTCTTTATCAGAACCATTTTAGTCCTGTAATACCTAAATTCAAACCAAATTACTCAAATAGATTTGGATACTTAGCTTGGTTTATTCCTGCCTTCTTGGCTGCACTTCTGCCATCAGTAATTTTCAGTGAAATAAAGAAAATCTGGTTTGTTTGTGTCTTTCTGTCCTAGCTTCATGTAATGAGAAATGGATGGGAATGGCATAAAGAGGCTCAGAGCAAAAGGAGCTCCAGCAGAAGAATGCAGAAGAAGCATTCTGCAATAATTTACATAATCATTGCAATATTGGACCACTCTGTGACTTAGAATTCAGACCATAGAAACACTACAGATGTTCTATATAAAAAAAAAAAATCCAAGTGCACTAATAAACCAGAGATCTAATCAATTTTGGTTTCTTTGCCCCTCCCTGTACTTGTGTGACACTAGACTGTGTCCAGTGCCTAACTCAAACTACCTCAAAGCAATTTGTCTTGCCACAATATGGGGAAGGTTATTTTTGTTTTTGTTTTGGTTTGGTGGTTTTTTGTTGCTGTTTTCGTTGTTTTCTTTGGTTGTGGGTCTGGTTTTTTTTTCCTTAAATAAAATTTCATCATCAAACAAAAATGTCTGGGCCATTTTTCAGGTAGGAGGCAGTAATATGTTCCTGTCACTACTGGATAAACAGAAATACAGACTGTATCATGCATCACTGGTGATGCAGGACTACAGTGTTTGTTTCATCTACTGTCTCAAACATCTCAAGTGTTGTCATGAGTAGATAGACTGTGAACAACCACAGGTTATTTCAGCAAAGCTTCTACTGCCCATTTCCCACTATTTTTTTTTTACTTTTATTATTATCCCCATACTAAATAACAAGCAGGAGAAGCCTTTTGTCCAGAAAATGTGTGATAAGGCAGTGCAGATGTGGTTCAACTGTGTCATTTTAAAATAAACAGGAGGCAATTTTTCCTGATGTACAACAGCTGTCTGATATCAGTTCTATTTGTTATCATTGCTATTAGAAGAATGATCTATTAGGACTTCTCTTTCCCCTAGAGAAGCTTAAGTTAAAACTCCAAGGACATCCCCAAATAGACTGTAATAGCTCAGACATTCTTATCAGCAGCACATGATGAAACTGTGCTGGCTTTCTCTTGCTTTTCCTACAAGCCTATGAGACTTTTCTCAAAACATCAGCAAAAAAAAGGCAAATTCTACGCACATAAGTGCAAAAACAACATTACCAACCTGCATGGTGCTGGCATACAGACAGCTGTAGATGACTTTGCACCTTTTCTGAGTACCCAGTCTTCCACACCTATTGTCTGCAAGGTATCTGTTGAAATTCCATTTGTAAAGAATTAGTCCATATCCCTAAGAAAGCTGCAGCAGATTCACAGGAGGATGATATGCTTTGCAAAATGCAATGAGCAGCTTGTGGTCTTAATGATGAGGTTAGCACTATTCAGAAAAAATATTCAGCATGGCCCTCCACTTACTCACAAATACTATTTCAGAGTAGATCATTAAAGTCTTAGACATGCCAAATCCTGCATTACTAAGACTATGGCCTCTTTTTTACTTTGGAAAATAATATCTGATATTTAGAAGTGTATCTGCCTTATAGAGACTTTAAAACCAAATTTATCCACCAGATCAGAATTTAAGCAACAGAGTAGGCAAGTCAATTCTTATTACATGTTAAAGTCACTTCTTCTATTTTTCTGTTCATTGACACTGCATGAACTGTGCATAAAATCACTAATCTTTTTCTTATTACCTTGCACAACATCCTTGTTGACTCATGTCCACTACACCACGTTCATTGTTTTTATGAAACAGCTCTTTGAGAGAATTTTTCAATTCTGCTTTCTTGAAATTCACCTTTCCCTATACCCTCTTTTGTGACTGTCATTGGGCCATGGAAGTGCAGTGCTTGAGAACTGCATCACAGAGCATAGACACAGGTAAGGTGAAGGGAAACGTGGTATAGCTCTGAATTATCTCAACAAGACAAGGTTTCAGCACATCATCCATGCTGCTTTCAGGCTGCAGTTTATGGCACATAGCTGTCAGTCTAATGGTTTCAAGCACACCACAGACACACTCTGCCACATGCACTCACACTGTGCTGTGCTGTGAAGAGAAAAGATCCAGGGATTTAAAGTACACAATAGGCTGATACATTTTCTTTAATGGAAAACAATCATTCAGAGCAGAGGCATTTTCTATTTGACTATATACATTGATAATTTCTAATATGTTATGAATTTGCACAGTCATTCACAGAATTGTGGAGGTGCAGGTGGTGTCCAGAGGAGTTTATTGCATGTGTTGAAAGTGTCCAGAGGGGTTTATTGCATCTGTTGAAGGTGGCCTGGGTTACCCTGAGCTCCATCAGCAGGATTGGAGCTTTGCTTGGGTATTGTGCACAGCAGTTCTTAGGTTCCTCTGACTGTCTTTAGCCACATCACCATAACATGTAGTGACAGCAGAGACCAGAACTTGGTTTGTAATACTGGGATTTGCCTTTTCCCCCATAACTCAGTAGTGAAAAAAGGTATCCTGTATTTGCTTATTTATTGTTAAATTTCCTTGCTTTCCTTGACTTAGGGATTGTATAGAAATTTCTTTAAGTTTATTTTTCTGAGCTTTAAAGGGGTTATGGGCAGTGCAAAATTGTAAGCAGAACAGCCCTGCTTCTTTCTCAGTATTTATACTTTGGCTGTCAGGCAAACAAAAATGAAAACCAAAATACATATGACTTGGTACATCTAAGTAAGGGGAAAAATAAAAGCTTGTTTACTAAAAGTTCCATCTATGACCTTTAAAAACATGATTACATTATTCAGAAAGCAAAGAACAGTGACAAGCCAACTGTTCTTTTCACTGCTGAAACACTCTTCTGAAATTATTTCATAATTACAAAATTTGATGAGATACCAAGGACAATAGAAATATAATGTTCCTCAGAGAGGAAGAAAAAAGGCATTGTTTAACAAAAATGCTGGCAGTGCAATGAAGCAATTCAAGAAACTCACAATAATATGTTAATTTAATTTGCCTCTTGTGCTCCCTTAACAGAACCCTTTATGTATTTTTGTTTACCACCTGTTTCATCCTTCTGCTTACCATTAGATGCTAAATCATTTCTTCCACATGTTAATGGTTCTCCAGCTAATCACTATCCTAAAGCATGACATAAGAGGTTTGGGCTATTTTTGTTTCTGATGGTTTTTTCATACAAAGAAAATGAAAATTATGGATATACAAACTGAAAGTGTTGTAACTGTTACCTTGATTTTAAATATCTACATAAATGACTTGATAATATAAATATGGCACTATTCATTTCAAATTTTAGATCTAACATATTTTTCCATGCTATAAGAAAAAAGGCCCCTGTGATAATATGGGCTTTAACAACAGTGGAAGGTGTGATCTTACAGAGCTCATGTTAGCATTGTGAAGAATTGAAAAGAAATTCTATTTCCATATTAGCACTATATTTAAAAATATCGTCTGCAACATAACAAAATAGGATTATTCTCCTGGTGAATTAAATATTAACTTTGATTAACTTTGTGTTGCTGTATACCATTTAATCCTTGATATTGACCCACTTTTCTCATTAATCATTTGAAAAAGTTATTGCATTGAGACTTATGTCCTTGTTGTTTGGAGAAAAAACATCATACTGTTGTAGGCTGTAATTAAAATAAATCGTATTTACTGAAAGTTTTAGCCTCACTGTGTTAACTCCTTACAAGCTTGCAAGGAGGCCTGCAGGCAGCAGCTTATTTTAAGGTGATAGCAAGTCTAAATTAAGGTCATATTCAACGCAGACATAATGATAGAATTAGATGGAATGCTGGCAGAGCAGCGGTGCAGGGCGGTGCCGGTCTCTGCTCATTTCCCAGCTCAGACAGCAGATACTGTGCCTGACCTTGGATAAAACTGTCTCAGACTCCAATTTCCCTCCTGTGAAAGGGGACTAAATACCTTCCTGCTGCAGAGGTCTGTTTTGAAAGGGGTGTTTATTCATGACAGAAACATTTACTCAGGGAGGCTCAATAGACACTTGATAGTTCCAGCAGCTGCAACTCAGGGAGGTGGTGCAGGCTATGAACAGTGCCTGGGAGGGAGGGAGGGGCTCTGCCTGCCAGAGCTGCTTGCTCCTGTACAGCATCTCAGAGCATGGCTGAAATCCAGCTTTATCATCTTTATGTTCATACTATTCTTTTCTTTTCTTTTCTTTTCTTTCTTTTCTTTTCTTTTCTTTTCTTTTCTTTTCTTTTCTTTTCTTTTCTTTTCTTTTCTTTTCTTTTCTTTTCTTTTCTTTTCTTTTCTTTTCTTTTCTTTTCTTTTCTTTTCTTTTCTTTTCTTTTCTTTTCTTTTCTTTCTTTTCTTTTCTTTTCTTTTCTTTTCTCTTTTTTTTCTTTTCTTTTCTTTTCTTTTCTTTTCTTTTCTTTTCTTTTCTTTTCTTTTCTTTTCTTTTCTTTTCTTTTCTTTTCTTTTCTTTTCTTTTCTTTTCTTTTCTTTTCTTTTCTCTTTTTTTTCTTTTCTTTTCTTTTCTTTTCTTTTCTTTTCTTTTCTTTTCTTTTCTTTTCTTTTCTTTTCTTTTCTTTTCTTTTCTTTTCTTTTCTTTTCTTTTCTTTTCTTTTCTTTTCTTTTCTTTTCTTTTCTTTTCTTTTCTTTTCTTTTCTTTTCTTTTCTTTTCTTTTCTCTTCTTTTCTCTTCTTTTCTCTTCTTTTCTCTTCTTTTCTTTCTTTTCTTTTCTTTTCTTTTCTTTTCTTTTCTTTTCTTTTCTTTTCTTTTCTTTTCTTTTCTTTTCTTTTCTTTTCTTTCTTTTCTTTTCTTTTCTTTTCTTTTCTTTTCTTTTTTCTTTTCTTTTCTTTTCTTTTCTTTTCTTTTCTTTTCTTTTCTTTTCTTTTCTTTTCTTTTCTTTTCTTTTCTTTTCTTTTCTTTTCTTTTCTTTTCTTTTCTTTTCTTTTCTTTTCTTTTCTTTTCTTTTCTTTTCTTTTCTTTTCTTTTCTTTTCTTTTCTTTTCTTTTCTTTTCTTTTCTTATGTATGGACTTCAAAATATAGAAGTATGTCTTTGTGGAGTACACTCCAAACAGGAACTACAGGGTTTATACTTTGTTCTTGATTAAGAATTCTCAAATACTGTTGAAGAATCATCTCTTACTACCAGCACTAAGTACATGCTGCTCTGTCAGTATGGGTCAGAAATTACCCCCAGTAGAAAGAAGGCAGTAGGGAATGACAGAAATGCAACTTTTGCAAGTTGTTTCCATTTCACTGGCATTAGATAGGGACAGTCTTATTTGTCAAACGTTTCAGACTAATTTAGTTTGTTTGCAGCTGGGACTTTGTCTGGAGGGTGAAGTTCTTCATCTTCATAGTGGGTTTCTAACTGGAACTCTGATCCCAAACTATGCAATAATGGATAAAGACAACACTTTAATTATGGAATATTTAGTTGCTGATCTTTACAAACTTTTGGTTTTCATTAACCTTTAAAGCATCACAAGCAAATCTAGGTGGAGTTCATATTTTGACATAGATACACATAAAAGATAATGTGCCCAGATGCTTAAGATAGCCCTAAAGGTAGCTGACAATGGAGAGCCTCACCAGATCCCTTTCTTTATTGCATTCTTTACTATTGTAAATTTTCCTTAGGCAAAAGATGCCAAGGGTCACTGTGATATCCATGGCTTGCATTGGCCCTGAGCTGTCAGTGGGACTGGGAAGAGGTTGGACTGAAGTATTTTAAGTGGCTAAGAATTTGTAGTGTTTAATATTGGCATGCCATGACTGGATGGAACTTAGGGGTGTTTTCCCCTTAGGCTGTGTGCTTAGAGTGTAAACACTGTTCAGTAGAGTTTCTGCAGGGACCATTGTTCAAATTCCAAGTCTGCTCTGAGGAGAGACTACACTGAAAATTAATGGTCTCACCAGTTCAGTGCTGTGTGCATTTGGGCTGAGCACTAAACTTAATCTCACACTGCCTATCTCACAATAGTGATTTCAGATTTTTATATCTATACATAACCCTTCATTCTCCTATGCTCTAGAATTTCTGAGCACTACAACCACTTTTTTCTTCATATATCGACATATGGTTTAAGGTCTGCACTAAAGAAAATGTGTACAAACTGCAGAAGGAAATTCTTTTTTATTATTATTTTATAACTTTTTAGTTGATTGAATTAGTGAACACCCCATCTTTTGTAGACTAGGGGTATGTTCTCTAAATTTTTTCCTGGATGTGGTTAGTCTAATTTGCTCCATTTCAAAGTAATTATGATTAGACACTAGGAATAAGAAATCTTAATTTCTTTGGGGGTTTTACAGTGCAAATTCTTATAAGAACTTGGTATTATTGGGGCTAAATGGAGATGTAGAATTTTTTGGCTTTAACTGTGAAATTGTATGCAGATGAAAAAATATTTCTTGGAAGATGTAGGTCTTGAAATTACATGGGCAATTTCCTAGCATTCAGTATTTTTTTTCTTCAGGGGTTAGTCTATTTTTGCTATGTTTTCTTCACAAAGATACTATAACAGCATGCCTGACCAACCTTAAGTTGGCTGCAGATGAGTGAAAACTCCAAGTTAATTGCTTCTTTCTGTCAAGGTCAGGAAAATCTTAATTTGGATCCACTGAGGGAGAAAGTTTTTCAACCAACAAGTCCAACCTATTAGAGTGTCCTCAGCTTTATATGACTGAGAGCTTTCAGCAGCACACAAGGGCAAGCTGACCTCATCTTTCTTGTGAAAACTTATTGCCAATTTATAGTTTTTATCATTTGAGAAGTGCATGTGCACTGCTGCATTGTGAATCTGATTTTGTCTTTTTCCAGAGCCTGTGTTTTGAATCCCTTTCCTTCTCCAGCCCAGCCTGTCATGGATGTGCTGATCTCAGCCTGTTTATGCAAACAAGAAAAGTGCAAACACACATGTAAGGTTTTAATGAGGCTTTTGAAACTTTGAAGTATGAATTGTGTTCTGCATGTTTAAACCATGATACTGTGTAATTTTTTATATTCTAAAGTTTTGCTTGGAAACCACGAATTTTAAATTAGAAAGGGTAAGGGAGGGCAGAAAAATCATGAAGGAAGTAGCAAATCTCCTGAATTCTTAAGAGATACTGCTTCATGCAGGTTTATCCTGCATGCTCTCAATAATGGGTCTCTGCTGACACCTTCCATATGATGCAAAGGAGGCTTTGCACTGAGGGACTGAGGCAAATTTGATACCCAGAGCAAAGCAGTTTACTGCAGTACAGCCTCATGATGTGTTATTTTTCCTTACTGCTTCAACTTAGATTTTTTTTTTCTACAAAGCTGTTTACAAATAAGTTGCATTACCAGTAAGAAAAAAATGGTGACATTTTAATAAAGCCAGTGGCATTTATGAGGGAATAAAATAATCACATTCATCTTTGATTGGCATGTTCACAATTTCTTGCAGTAACTTGAGATGAAAATGGATGCCTTAGTTCTAGTGTTTTCTGGGGTTTTCTTTTGTTACTCTCCCTGCTGGGTTCATCAGTGTTTGAATGCAGGTGAAGTGAAAAACACAGCAGCAGTTTCAGTGAGAAGAGCAAACCCATTCAGGAGACAGCTTCAAGGCCCCTCTCTGAAGCTACAGATCAGTCTTTTTTAAAGGGAATATGTCTTCCTACATGTCCTCAGACTGTTACTTTAAAAATCACCTTTGTCTGAATATTAATTGATGTAGTTATTTTCTGGAACTTCTAAGTGACAATTTTCAACTTGCACTCTCACTTTTCTATTTTCTCCATACCATGTACATCAGCTAAAATGCAAATTTTGATTAATTTGGCTTGTTTAGGATCCTGTAAATAAATATTTACTCTCTTTGGCTTGCTTATCTTCTCTAAAAATCTTGTTTCATTTAATAGTTGATGCTATTTCTTCCCTTCCCATCTTATTTTGTTGACAGTTATGCATTCACTAGTCTTCTTTCTTTTTAACTTAGGCAGCTCTGCCAGTTCAATTTATTGATCACATTTCTTAAGAAGCAGCTTGCTCTCTGATATCAATGAGAAAGTCACCCCTAATAGCTCAGAAACATCCAAAAAAGTATATAGGCATAATAAATGTCAAATTTAAAGATTGTATTTGAAATATATTTTGCTTTCCTGTGTACATTCTTTCACAATGATTTAGCTGTTTTCTTCTAGTCTTTTGATGGGTGTCTTTGCAAGACACTTTTTTGAAAAATATTCAAGGCAGTACTTTACTATCTGCTTCTGCAAATATTAAGCAGAAAATCAAGAGAAGGAAAGTGTAGTAAAGCTGAAAATATAACCTCAGCTGTGGCTTCCACCATCACAGGTGCTACTGCTAGTGGAAATATTCTATTTATTTATCTCAGAGAGCTCACTTCTCATCTGATACAGATGAATGAAGAAAGATGGGGAAGAGAGAAACCTAATGCTAGTCAGTATTTTAGTTCAGCTCAATATCCCTGCAGACTGTTTGCTTTGCAGAGTGGTTCTGGATTGTGCAAACCAGATTCTGGGAGAAGCTAGACTGAGATATTATCCCCAGAAATGCACCTGGTGCCAGTGGGATGGGCTCACCTGCCCAGACTGGAGTGAACCCAAAGGAATTCCAGAGCCCCTGGAATACAGAGAGCACCACTGCTGGATCCTCAGTGTTCAATTCTGGTTTATTCTGCACACTGGCTCCCACTGTGCTGCTCTGCTTGCTTGCTAGGGCGGCTGCAATGTGATTCTGTTCCCACTTTATACAAACCTGTCCATCTACCCCTCACAAAATCGTTGTAGCAAATCCCAGCAAGAGGCAGATGAGACAAAATTCTTCCAAGGGAAAGAAGGGTAAGGTTGCATTTCAACAATGAGAATTGCTCCTTGTGGAGGATGCTCCTGGAGCTCCATTACATAGAGAACCCTTAGAGAAAAGGAGAATAAACTGGATTCCTGCAAGAGATGAAACAGCAGCAGGAGATGACTTTTCAGAAAAGGAGCATTTTATATGTGACCAGGCCAGGGTTCAGAAAAAGAATGAACAGAAAAAGAATAGATGCAGGTAGAAACCAGGGAAATCTTTTCTTTCTCTGAATATTTTGGTTTTAGAAAGAATAAAGTGTTCATAGGAAAGAGACAGCCACAGAAGGGCATTGCTTCTTCCCCTGCACGCAGTATTTCCTCAGCAGCATCAATCATCATGTGTAGCTTCTTACAAATTTCCTCAATGCATGTTAAAAATAACTTGCTGTCAAGCAAGATTTTTTAATTAAAGGCTGGGACAAAAGTATGACTTTTCTGACACAAAGTCAGCCTGTGTGGTGACCTCCCAAGTCACAGATATCACATATTCTTGTACAAGTGTCAGTCCCGGAGTACCTGTGTGTTCTCAAGACCCTCATGACAAAACTAAACATGGAAAAGTTCTCCAGGAAAGCCAAGCTGCACCTTAGCAGAGGGAAAAAGACCTCAGTGTTTAATGATAATAAATCCTGCAAACTTGTAAAATCCTCCCTCTTTCCTGAAAGGACATGATGTGGACTGTCTTTGGTATCCCTTTTATGAGAGGACCTTTCTAAAATAAGTTTACACCTAAAGAATTTTCTTTATTTATACCTAATAACTTATTTTATCAGGTCATCAACTTATGTCTCAGATCCTTTGTCCTGTAATATTGAGGATATATGTTATATAAAAAATACTTTTGAATGTTATTCACTGCTGCTAGACTCAACTAAACACAGTAGGTAGATAATAGTAAATGCACTCTAAATTGATGCTAGTGAAAAAAATAATGACAGTCTAGTTTGGATAATCATAAACACATCTTCTGCAAGTAAAATTCTTTTCCCTAACATGAGTATTCATCTTTTTCAAGTGTCATTTACTTATATAATGTATTGTAGTCCATCTTAAAACTTGATTTATTTTTCTTAAATTTCATCTTCATCCTTCTTTTCTCTTATATTTTGGTAGCTTAGGTTCAGCTCTGCAGAGGAAAGCAGCTGCAGCTGCAGCTGTGTTCAAAATTCAAAATAGCCTTAAAAGTCTGAGGCACACATTTTAATGTCAGTATTTTCTCTAAATGGATTATTGCCCTAAATTATGTTATTCCTCTAATGATTGATCAACAGACACTATCAGCTTATTTTTATAAAGACTTCTTCCATGAAACAAATCACAAAAGAGTAAACTGGTATTACAGCACTTTAAAATAATTTAGATAAACTTGAATCATTAAAAACTTTTCCATTATTCACCTTATCAGGGTTTAATTTTAAAAGTTAATAGGAAGGTCAGCTCTCAAAGTCACCCTTACACTACCCACACTGTTACTTCTCTGAAGCTTCTGATCTCCAAGGCTGTACATGTTCTTGTGCATTCCCAGCTGTCTATTCATCTTTTCTATTTCCTATTGGTGATGCAGGAATATCTTTGAGATGCAACACCAACTTCTGGTTTCTATTTAAATACAAATTTTTCTCTTAGCTGTTATTCTTTATTGCATTATGAACAGATGCATGATGTTCCAAAAACTCTTCATGGTGTGGAAAATGGAAAAGCACTTTCTTGAATTATCCAGGACCTTGTCATTGAACAGGTAGTGAAAGGAAGTGAAGAAATACAAGTATTGGATTCACAATAAATTTTGTAATTTGTTATAATTATGCTTAGAATTTACTGTTTGTAAGAACTGTGCCTTTGTGATAGTACTTAATAATTGAGTTTTAATTAAAGCTGATGGGCTTCGACTGATTTTTTTTAACTTTTTATGTAACCAAACCTAATGCTGCTCCCTTTCAAAAGTCTTTAAAAAGAGAAAAGTGAAATCTTATCACAAATATTCATCTTTCTACTGAAGACAAGAAATATTTTAATTGTGGTCAAGGATTCAAACAATAATTCTATAGGGAAGACAGCTCTGAAATCCATGCACAACATCTGTATATATTGCTGTACAGTGCAAATGTGCTCCAGGGATCTGTGAAGATATTCACAAAGTCCTACTCCAGTAATCTTATACTTCCAGGGATGAAATTAGTGTCATCTCTTAGCTTTGCTAATACTGTGGATATAGTCTTGAAACTTTTGTTATTGGAAGTGGTTTAAAAATGTGTTCAGCATCATACTAAGTCTGTCTTTCAAAATGAAATTCTGGGTGACTTCTTCCAAGGCTGCCTGAAAACTTTCTTGGACAATATCCAGTTACTGCAAAAGCATTTCCAGGATTATCAGAGTGAGGAATTTCTCAAATGTTCAGAAAGGCAAAAGCCCAGGAATGTTTCAATGCTTCCTGTTTGTGGCACTCACACACTTCCCACACACTTCTCAGTGCCAACTAAAAATAAAACAAGGTCTGCCTTGGGTCTCAGGAGTAGGTACCAGTACAGACTTTTTAGATGTCTAAAAAGACAGAAACATGTAAATTAGCCTTTTTTTGAAGTAGAACCATTAATAGAGTTCCTTTCCACTGCATCAAGTTATTTCACATATTATAGAACATAGTGCTTTCATGACTTAAAAGTTACTGAGATGGAGAACAGCTCTGCAGATTGGTGAGCAAATTTAGGGTGTTTTCCTATTATTATTCCTTCCCTTAGAGATGCAAGTTCAAGTGCAGGTGGAGTAACAGTTCATAAATAACTAGCAAATATTTCATACATTTCTCTCATGATCACATCTCCATATGGATTATAGTCAAAATTTATCTGCTTTAAAGTATTTTTCTGCATCAGCTCACAGAGCTGTCTCATGGTGCCCAAGTCCTACATAACTTATTGAATGTATGTGCTGCAAGCAGGTTTGGATCTTCCACTGTAGAAACTCTAATGTGGAAATGCAGATTATTTCAGCATGCATCCAGTAAAAATGGCCTCATCTGCTGCTTTCTGTACTACACACTAGTGATACAAACAGTAATATTCCTGTGCTTTGGTTACAGCTTGGAGTGCTTTTGAAGGGCAGCAGAGGTGAATCAGAATTCTTTTCATTCTCATGAAATAATTGAAATAAATAGTTGTTAACCTGGTGGGTGTTTGGCATAAGATTGTGACAGTGTAAATGGTAAAACCAAAATGACTAGTTTGTATTTTTCAATGTCTGAGTGCTTATTTATTTTAGTGCTGTGAGTGTTTGTGTTGTTGATAGGCCATGCATTCATGCAGCTTTTGTCAATAGGATTATGTAGCAGCAATTGATTTTCTTCCAATGAGTAAATAACAAAATAATCCTGCTTTGCCTAGGTCTTAATCAAATATAGGTCTCATATTTTTATGTGGGAGGCTGCATGCTCTTATCTTTCAATAGGTTATGTGTGCACTGATGAACTATTTCTGCAAGTAGTACACTCCTTCCAAAGTCACCTGCTACCACTCATGTTTCCCCCATACACAATATCAACAAACTCTATTTTTCCAGGGAGGTACTGTCTTCATGGTACTACTTTCATGTTGATTATCTTGTGTTATATCAGGTACTGCTGGTCATTAAAGACCTTAAAAATAGGTCTTTCTCTGCTGTGGCAGGTTAAAAAAGTAGATTACTTTCCATTTTAAGGATAGGCAATGCTATTTATTTGAAAGAAATAGCACCTAATTATTTCTTTCCAATGTGTATGTTCAACAAAAAAATCTTTGCAATCTACCTAAAGCTAATATAATTTCATTATTTCAGTGGAAGTACATCAGTTTACAAACAAGTTAGGATCTTTTCTTTATACTGCCATATCACAGCACTAAAGTGCTTATATTCTCAACATTGTATATATTTTGTTGTCAGGGTCAGACCTAGTAACATTGTAGTGATTTTTGAAGGGGTTTTTTGTTTGGGTGGTTTTTTTGGGTTTTTTTTTTTTTAGAGATTCTAGAAACAGGATGAAAAAAAATCATAAAAAGATTGAGAATAACCTGTTTGGTCTTTGCAAATGAATGATGAACACTGTTTTAGTAATCAGTATGAAACAAAAATAGTGTTTAACTAAAAAGAGCTTGTCTTAAATTTCTTTGTGTAACTTCCTTTGAGAAGGCAACTGAACCTCTGCTGGACCAAAATTCTGCAGAGGGTGGATAAAAGAAGTGATAATGTGTGTCATCCTATTTAAAATAAAGGGATTGAGTGGGTGTCCTTCAATATGCTGAGGAGGATGTGTGGCAAAGCTATGGAGATATCAAAAGGTTCTGTGGTTCTACAGCTAAAGTTGCATTTCAGAATAGACTTTCTGTGAAATACAAATCTAGTTCTTGAAAACTCTTATTGTTAATTTCCATACAGAATTATGGTATTGGATAAAATTATCAGAACAGCATTTTATGTACTTCACAGAGACTTTGTATATAATTTTCTTGTATCTTCAGATCACTATTTTTTTCCAAGCTGCTCACAAAATCTTTATCCATCCTCATTAGTAAAACTGCATGTTTTCACCAAGCATTAAAAATTTCTCTCTCTCTCTCTCTATGTATATATATATATGAAAAGCTGTACTTTGAAGCTTTCAAAATTACTTACAGTACCTACCTGCAAAGAGCAGTAATGCCAGTGTCTCATAACATGTTTTCTTCACACACACTGAAAGTCTCAGTAAGACCACTAAATTTTGATTTCCTCTCCTGCTCAGTCTTCTCAGACCAACATGTTCTGTGCCAGATTCCTCAGCAGCTGAGAAGAACAGCTTGGCCAGGATATAACAAGGAGAAGGGTGAGTAAGGAGAAATAAAACTACATGTATTTACTATTTTCTAACATGTTGTGGTAAGAAGAATGGATATGTTTTAACCAGGTGGTTTAACTTCATTGTTTTGCCTTTGCAAGACTGATTAAATTGTATCAGCTATGAATCTGCAAGTTAATAATATTCTTTTATGTAAAAACCTCTCTCATGATTTTTAATACTAGCCTTGCCATAAGGAAAGATCACTGACCTAGTGCTTTTCCAAAGGGAAAGCAGAAGCAGAGCTTCAGCAAATCTGCATTTTGCAATTCCCTTAAAGAAGTGAAGAGCAACATCAGCTTTGCTTGTCTCCTCCTGCAGCTGAGATCCTGGGAGCAGCAAGAAAGTTTTTATCAGACATTTTCAAAGGTGAGTGAAATCAGAGTTTGAGCAAGCAGCAGGGCAGCTGCAGGAAGAGCTGGAATCCTATGGAGGGATGTTATTGAGCAGCCCTCTCTTCTGGAGGGTAGCAAGAGAAAACTGAGGCTAGACCAATGAATATGTGGATTTTGGGGCAGTGAACACATTTGAGAAGTTGCAGTGCACAAGACAGAAAAATCATCAGTTGCAAAAAAACTTTATACTTGCTACCTGCACCTTTTGTCCATTATTTGTTCTATGAATTAAAGATTATATTCTAAGTGGAGCTGACAGCTGTTGTGAGATGTTTTTACCTGAAGAACATAGACTGACAAAATGAAACATTCATTTGCCCATAATAATCACACAGTAAGTGCATGGAAAGTTCATTAAATCAATCTGTTTCCTGTCAAACCTACTATGGAAAATCCCTGAGTGAGGTGAACTAAATAAATTTGTTTGCATAAGTCAAACCAAGGTTTTCTGTGATTTTCCTGTGATGTTTATTCAGCAAACAAGCCCAGTATCTTTTCTGCATTATCAGTGGCTGAGATGAATCCACTCTTGAAGTTCACTTTTAAATCTTTCATCACTTTGCAGTGCTCCAGGTTTCTCTGACAGATGAAAGGTGACTTTGGATATATTTTTATGTCTACTTTTTATTCTATTGTTTGTATGACAGCTTCTTTTGATATTTGTTGACACTGCTGATTTACTTTTTGGGTTTTCAGCCTTTTTCACATTATTTAATCCATAAGGTTATTGGATAGACACAATAATAAAAGGAATTGAATAAAAGGAATTGAATTATAGGTTGCCTAATTGGGTGGGAGTAAAAAAGAATGTGAACAGAATTACAATAGTCAGGAAACTGGAATAACTTCTGGTCTGGAGGTCTCCTCCTGAACTCTCCTGAGGTGTTTCCCTCTTTAGGTGAGGGATATCCAGTACAGCTGTGAAAGTCTAGGGCACAGTCAGTACCTAAGTGGGAGAAAAAAAAATATTTAAAATTTCATTTCGTGATGTCTTATTTGAGTTTCTTTTTTTTCCATTGAAAACATTCATATTTTCAGCTTTATGATTAAAACCAGAGAATATAAGTAGCAAAGAATTATCTCCTTTCCTCTATCAAAAAGTGACATATCTTGAGAATGAGGATATGCATATTTTAATGATCCATGCTAACAATAGCATGACTTATTGTATAGATGGTGTCCTCTTCTTTCTATCTGTAATAACAATCAAACAACTGAGCCCCAACAACATTTGTCTCTGGTTCATGTCAACTCTTCATTTTCTTAATGTAGTTCTAATGCAATATCAGTCCAAGAAATATGAAAAATAAAGCTAGAAACTTAATTTTGACAATCAATTATGTCTATTTTCTTTTAAGGAAAGATTAAATGGATTTGTGCAGGGTGTAAAAAAAAATTTGGATGGAAGGCCTCCTATTTACATTATCATATATATTATCCCATTTTCAGAAAAGTTTGTGCTACATTTTCACTCTGAAAACAGGCACGAAAAACTTCTGTTACTTGAAAAAAAATCATGTAAAAACAATATCAATTCCTTTTATTTGCTAATGACACAGTCAATTATGATTTTGGAAAAAAGTCTCAGGATTTTGATCAGAAACTATTTTTTGTGGTAGAATGAAACATGACAGAAAACTCCTGAACAGCCAGCTCTTCAAGTGATTTTCTGCATAGCTCACAAGGAAATGGCATTACTCACAAGCATTACAAATAAATTGTGCTCACTTTCTGGCACCTCCTTCTGCACTTCCACATAGGAGTTCTTGTGATTGCAGAGAAAATAAGAGGAGAGCAATCTGCCAAAGGAACACTAGAAGTAAGAAATCCATGTTCAAGCCTGGCAGAGCTCCAGAAGTGTTTGGAAAACACTCTCAGGTACATGGTGTGACTCTTGGGGTGCCCCATGCAGTTCCAGGAGCTGAACTTGGTGATTTTTGTGGGTCCCTTCCAACACAGGGAATGATTCTCTTCCTACATTTAGAAATAGAGATACAAAGAGTATAAAATACAAAAGGTAAAGTCTAAAGAATTGGAAAAAAAAAAAAAAAAAAAAGTTTAAGCCTGTTTCTGTTTGCAATTAACTTGTTAAAAACCCTAAGAAAAACTGTCAAAAGATGCTGGAGGTATTTGATTAAAAACTATAAAGATACTGAAATGGAAAATTATTCCTTTTTTATTCCTTTTTATTCTTTATATATACAATTTATCATTCTTTCCAGTCAAATACATGGGGGAAAAATAATTCCCTTTGATTAAAGCAAACTTTCCAGTGAGATTTTTAGTCTCCTCTGAAACTCCCTGAGTGATTTAACTGTGGGATCCAAGCTGGGTCGAATTATTTCCATAGTTGTGAGATTTTCTGGACCTTTCCAAGATATTTCAAACCCATGTCAAGAAAAGGATAAGGGATGTTGTTATTAAAAGCATCTTTCTGGGTTTATATCACAAATATAGTTTTGAAGGCCTTCATTATCTATTTTGCTAGCACAGTGTTTGAATGAACTATGGCTGAACGTGCTATCTATAAAGAATTTCTGCTCTCAAAGCAAAGATGACACAACAGAAAAGGATCCAATTTATTCTCCAAGGGTTGTAAGAACTCAGAACTCCATTTTGTAAAGATCTGACCATCAGATTGCAGCTTCCTATTATATTAGTGCTCATCACCTGTGCCAGTGCTGCTGTGTGGTGCCCTTCCTTTATTCAGGGCAAGCCTTTGATCAGGCTGAACAGTACAACAGGGATGAGCTCACACCTCATGGGGTGAAATCCATCTCAAACCAAAGCCAGACTTAATCAAAGTAATTTAGGCTCCCTTCAGAGAGTCAATGAGGGGACAGAGGCTCCCTTTGCCACCATTCATCCCATCCTAGACTGCTGCCCCAGGTGAGAATGATGAACTCTGGCTGGAAAGTTTCCTGGTGGCTGCTGAAAGCCACTCATGGGCATGAGCCCTGGAGCAGTTCTTCAAACTAGTCTGCACCTGCAGGATGGATAAATTCCCCCAGAGGAGCTGTCAAACAGCTGCTCTAATGCTCTGTTCACCACCTGTCCCTTCAGTATTGTATTAAAGTGGACAAAGGTGACTTAATACATTATTTCTGGCATTAAATTATTTCCTTATGACTTCTACCCTGTTGTGTGCCCAAAATGCCTTCATTTCTGTCATATGGCAGATGAAGCCAAACATTTGGGAGGGGCTGTTCATCTGCTCAATAAACATGTACTGTCTCATCATGTATTGAAGTTCTGTCTCTGGACTCATCTGTTTTCTTTTGTCTTTGTCCAGTTACAATAAGGAAAACAATGTTTTGCCTTTCACCTTATGGCCAAAGTATTCAATCTTTGCCTGTGGCCAATCTTTTTTCCTAATATGTTAGCAGGAACATTGTGTAAATGTCACAGGACAAGTTCTGATATTTATCAACTTCCCTTTTAAAGATAAGGTTCACACAAGAAGAAGAGCTGACTTATTAGAAAAGCTAACTAGAGAAAAAACTCTTCACTCTATAACACGTCAGTACAGTGAGAGATTTAAAGCTTGATAAAGATGCTGCAATAAGTAGAAAATATTTTATACTGTGCAGCAGGTCAAACCACGGGATCATGTTCCCCTCAGGTCTCAAAATCCATGTCTTTAGTCTGTTTACTCTTCTCTATTGGAATTGTATTTCTCTAGAAGTGATTAAGATGCCAGAATAATTGAAGTTAAGGATAATCAAGGAGTTTTAGTTGTTATGGAAATAGAAGTAGTCCATATTAGGTAAAAGTGGTTGTAGCAGCTTGAAGGAATTTACTCTCAGAAGGAAAGAGAAGTGAAAAACAGTGAGCCACCAGGAATGAGAGAGAGCAGACAATTGCTATAGACCTTTCTGTGTCAATCCACAATCATGGCTGCACAAGCCTAGAGGAAATTAATATTGTGAGTCTTTGATTAATTATTTTCTTTGTAATTGCTATTTATTATTTCTGCAATTATTATAGTCCTGATATTTATGGAAGGAAGATAGACTTTTTAAAGCACGGAAATATTTGAGACTTCTAGCTTCATATATTTTGTTTAAGTTTCTGAAGATCCAGGAGGCAACTGGTAAGAAAAGCAATTAATCTAATCTCTGAATTGAGCTCAGGTTCCCTGTGAAGAAGGTCAGAAATATCTGATAATCTTTGCTAAGGCTCTAGTGTATGTTTAATTTCTTTCTTCCAAGAGATAACTTAGCCTCAAGAAGCAGATTTGTGCATCTTTAAGTCAGTAATTGGCTAATGATTATCTAGACACTGATACTGAGTGCACAGGGGTGCCAAGAACTGGTTTTGTATCGTCCATTTTCAAAGGGAACACATCCCTACACTTCTGCAAGGACAGGGCAACCATCTGCTCATGGGCCAGCCCTCTACCTGGGGAGGTTCTAAGCAATTTCCAGCCTCAGCTTCAGAATGAGACACATAGAAACTCTCCTTCCTTCTCTTCAACTCAAGCTTTTTATGCCCTTGCCCATGTGTCTCTGAAGTATATTCTCCCTCTTTGTCTTTCCTCCCTTTAGTTCATCCTAATAAACCTGTAGAAAATAAGTTTCTGCTGTGCACTGAGCTAACAAAAATAGAAGACCTACCCAGACCTATTCTAATAATTTTTTCCTAGCTGGGATCCCAGAGCACCACAGAATTTATGAATGTATCTGAAAGATGGACCTTAGCTTATACCATCTTTTCTAACCAAAGAACTGAAATATTGATTAAGAGTATAAACCATTTAAGGTTAAAATATTTACTGTAAATCAGACACCAACAGATGAACCCAAACTGGATATATAGCTGAATTAATTTTGGTTTCATGTGACGTCAGTGTGGCCCACTGAGTGAGTTACAGCCTTGCATTCAGTCTGGGACTATCTATTATCTAATAATAATTGATTTTAAGTTTCAGGGAGGCAAATTGACTACGTGTACTTGCTTGTGTCAGTAGCTAATTTTAGGTAGCTAGTTTAATTGAAGATGTTATGCTCCTTTAGCTTGTCAAATAGAAATTCACATTTCCTGATTAATGTGATTCATTTATATCAGATTTGGCTTGACAGGATTGACAATGTGTAATACAGAACACAAGGATGACAGAGTTCTCCATCTCCTCTGTCACATTTCATCATGAATTTTCTAGTCAAGGCTGTGGCTTCAGTTTCTTACCTGAGATTTGACAAGATTTGAGAAGTACTGCAGCCACATATGGCCAGCACACAATCTGTTCTCACAGCTGGGGATGTGCTTTCAGAAGGGTGACAAGCTAAACTGCTTTCTCATATTTGTAACAATTATACATAAATGGCTTTGTGACAACTGAGCATGGTTGAAAAATTACTGAGAAAAACTTGAAGAAAAAGAAAATCCTTGAAATAAAACTTAAAAACTTTTAAATTATGCAAAATAGCAAAAAATATTTTGGACGGGGAAGTATATAAGGAAATTTGTTAACTAACACATCAGCTGGTAGAAGGGAGAATGTGTTAGATGGTGAATGTGGAGCAATATCTAGAACTTGAAAAATATGTTAAGAAATGAAAAGAATACCAGTAGTTCCAGCACAGAGGAAAAAGATGAAAAAGAGGTAGATAATAGAAAAGTGGTCCACAGCTGTGTCCATGGAGAAGGAATACACACAAGCCCATCCATGGCAGGGGCTGTGAGTCAGAGATGCAGAGGGTGCTCTGCCAGAAGGACAGAATCCCACCACGACTACAGATGATATAAAACACGTGGGATTAAGTGGGAAATTGTGTATCCTGTTGTCTCTATAGGTTAAATGCCTTGCATGCATACAGGGCATCTTGAGTACTCAATCCCTGTGCAGAACAGTGTCCTTTCTAACAGTGCTGCTAATCTCACTGCCTTCCTGATAATTGTGGTAAGGACAGGATTTCACCTGCTGGAACAGATCAGTCTGTTGATTATCTGATCACCTTTCTCTCCTGGCCCTTGGAGCTGCCAGACTCCCAGCAGAGCTGCACATGTGCAGCCCACAGCCCCACTCAGCTTGGATGAGCCCTTCAAACACAGCTGGTCCAATCTCCTGCTCAAATTAGTTCAACACCCAGTTTGGGGTTTTAGGGGCTTTGCACAACTGGGTCTTTGAAGGAAGAGCTGCACCAAGGGCAGGGATCTGAAACTTGTAAAATGTCCAGGCTAAAACCCCTGTCTCCTTCTGTTTTAGGAATTCACTTCAAGCCCTTCCCTACTCCCTGCAAAACTGGATGTGCTTCCCCATGATTACTCAGCCCTCCTACAGTACAATAGGGGAGTGAGAACAGAGAAACCAGGAATTAAATGGATCTCAGTCAAGGTAAAGGCTATATTCAAAAAGTAGTAGCACTGCTACAGCCATGATGGATAAAAGCAAGGGATAGTGCTGAAGACAAATCTTTTACTAAAATCAACGACATCAGAGAAAATAAATAAACATTGGTATTTCCTGCCAACCAGTAGATCATAAATATAAAATATGTCCTTCAAAAATCAGATATTTGTTTGAGATTCTTTGTTCTTTATGCATATTCTTGTACTTCCATCTTTGCAATTCTGCAGTTGCAATGTTGTTTTAGCTTAATGATCTAAGGACATTTTCTGCAGGTATATTACATTAAATAACTATTTTTGAAACACAGGAGAGAATCCTGGTGTTTTCTGGCCAGGGTAAATATAAATAATAACTGGAAAAAAACCTTTGAAATACACATAAAACAGATAATTTCTTGAAAGTAAGGGACAGCTACAACACATGCTCCATGTAATGTGGAGATTGCAGAAGATGTAAGATGTAGCTGGTGGGCATCTATTTTTTTTTAAATGAACGAAAGATTTTTTTTAAATCTCTTTTTCCAAATAGTAAAATTTACCACTCATTCTCCCCATCCTTAATTTTTAAAGAGAAGTTAAAGAAAAGGTGGAAAATATATAGACATGTTTGAAAATAATTATTTTCCATTGTATGGAAGTAATTTTTCAATGAAAAAAATGTTCATATTCCACACAGATATTTCACAGTTAGCATATTAATGCTAATATTTTCAAATGATGACTTAAATGAAATTGGCAACAAACTTGAGCTGTGCTTCTATTTCTTCATAAATACAGCAAAATGTTGCCTCTGGTTGTTTTTTTTTTTGTGAGAGATATATATGATAGTACACATAGAACTATAAATATAAATACAAGAATAATGTAAGTTGTGTGGAAAAACTCAGAGCTGTGTTTTGATGGGTCAAGTATAAGTGGAATCCACTGTTCAGGAATCCACAGAGGAGACCAGGGTGGGTTTGACATTGTGTTCCACTGTTGCCAAACAAAAGATGCTCCCCTTTTATAAATCCTTGTTAAAAGGGATTTTTCCAAAGAGCTATGTATGATTCAGCCTGATCTTCAGAGCACTTCTCCTGTCACCTGCTCTCAGCTTGTCTAATCAGGGTCCTTGCAGCTTGAGTGGCAAGGCCAGTCCAATTTTATTCCTCCATAAAAATATGGCTCAGGTAGAATTATCCCAATGTCATAATTGATATTACCCTTTCATCAGTTTCTGGTTCTTGTTTCTTTTTTGAACATTAAATAAAGTGTCTCAGTATATATTGTAACTTTTGCACAGATTGCATTTATTTCAGAATTCCTGAGACAACCATGTGTGCAATGATCATATTCCTTCCACGGACACCCCTATGGTAGCTGATACAGGTTTGGAGGGAAGATAATGGGACCAGGAAGTTTATGGTAATAATAGATCTCTTTCTCCTCATCACATGGGGCATTCTAATTCATGTAATGTTCCTTCTCCAGTGGAGGACTGCAGCAGATTGCCTATTTTTGAGCTCAGTATTAATTATGCTTACTAGTGATTCTGTAGTTGAAGGTCCCATGATAAACTCCTATTTTATTTTTAGGGGTTCATAATTCATCTTTAAAAGCCCACTTTGGACTGAAATATGTCACCACCATCTAACACCAACTCATCTGACCCAGCAGTAATATATGATATATATGGAAGGAAGAAGCTGCACTTTGAATAATTCAAGGTGATTATCTCATGTGCAAAATCATTCTTTTCATGTGCATGTCATCAGAATGGCCATATAACTTTGCAGCCAGCATTGACAGGCTGTATCTCATCACAGCACTATGTCAATAAACACAGGCTGGGTCCTCTCACCTACTTTTTCTTTCTGATACAATTTGCATAACAAGAACTGAATTAAATATTTTTTAAAAGTCAACAGAAAATGTGGGAAAAGTGCTAGGATACATGGTAGGAAGATTTTTAATAGGAACCTTAAATTGTATGTCACCAAAGGAAAAATCATCTCCTTCGACTTGTGTAGGGTTTTTTTTTTGTGAATTATGCAGTTATTTGATTTCAGAGAGAGTTGCAGCTTTAGAGGACAGGTATGTGCATCACAAGGCCTGGCACTAATGAATGTTGATCTCAATAAAATCATTGGATTTAGTATTCTTCTTCCCATCTATAGACTCATTTCAAAACTGAGTATCAATTTCTTTCTGCCAAAGAATACAAGTAAATTATAAATCAATGGAGTCTGTGGCTGTCAAAAAAAGTCATCAAAATAATGATTAAGCTGCCCTTTGTAAAAAGGAAATTAAGCTTCTACTTAATCCATCTCCATACCAATGGCTTATGAATTAAAGTCCTCTGCAGTTTCTCCCCCAGTCCCAAAAGTGATGGGAAGCAGACCAGGTGCTCACTGAGAGCTGGGAGCCATTAACCCAACATGAGATTTACCAGACTATGAGATATAACACTCTCCTCATTTTGTTTGTATGCTTATCTGATAGCCTTCCCAAAAATTTATATTGTACACCAGGAAAAGCCCTCCAAAAAATGAAGGATGGAAATATGGAAGCAGTTATAGCAGTGGAAATAACCATACTACAGACAAGTAGAGATCTTTTCTCCTCTAGAAACTATTGTAACATAGTTTTGGTTCTCCATTTGCTAGCTTTCACTTCACTGAAAATGAGGTAATGTTTTCAAATAATTTAAATTCAGAATTAAAGTAGTTGCAACACTGCTCTTATACCTATCTTTTCCCCAGTTTTCCTATCATAATCTTCACTTCCATAATTTTTTTATGCTACTGGACAGAAATACTTCAGTGGAAAATGGCAGTTTATAAATTTGAGGACCATTTGACATTGATTTTCCCTTTTAAAGTGCACAGTGTACTTTGCTCATTCCAGAGCACATTCCAGAGCTTCTCTTAATCTGTACATACTGCATATCCTTCCTGGGAAATTTGTTTTTCAAACGTTCTTTGTTCTGATGAACTAGACCATCAATAATTCTGGATTTTTCTTTTGGGCATAGGCTTACAGCATAGCTCCATAACTGAGATATGGCACAGTACACTTCACTTCCAAAGCTCTCTGTACCACAGCTATTGAGACTAGAGCACTAACATTTTAAATGTATTCCTGTAGTATCAGCCTTCAAGTAGGTGTATTATGAGGAGGACTTCCCCAAGAAAAAATAATGGTTTAAATTCAGCTAACTATTAAGAAACACCAGGGAAGGCAGTAAATATCTCAGCCAAGCACTGTATTTTTAAAATATGAAGTCAAAAATATCTTAAAAGAAGATTCTTCAGGATTCTGCAGTGTGTTGCAGTCATATGCAATGCTTATTATTTCATGGCTTTTACTTGAGCCAGTATGATCCTCATAAAATTTTGTTTAGAATTTAACTTGAAATGGTTCAAGAGCATTGAGGAACATTTAAAAAAATAATTTTTGCCTGTGTGGAACTGAGGATGAGATATTCTTCTTTATGATGAGATAATCATGTATTGTCAGTAAAGTGTGTTTGATTTTTCATAAATGTTTTCATTTAATAAAAAAATTCCTAACTGCTGTTCAAAATGTAAGTTTTAAAGCATATTGATAAGTACACTCTAATAGCATCTCCCTGAAATTATTCCATTATCTCTTTTTGTAAAGTTCAGATTTGAAAACCTTGCTTATTCCCTACTGCTATTGGATGATAGGATGATGTGTAGAATGCAGTTTCAAAAGCTGACAAGATGTACTTTATAGTTTGAAATGGTTCATTTTTCCCATTAATAAAAATAGTAGATATTTCTCTTTAAAAATTGTTGAAATAATTGCTATCATATTCAAAATGATCAGTAAAAAATATATTCAAAACATATCTTAAATATTTTAAATTATTCCAGAATCCTGAGTAAACTTAAGAATCACAAAATAATTATTTTCCCTTTACCCCCCAAACCTGAAAGCTTGTTTACTCATTCTCAAATGAGTAAACATTCTCATACTCATTCTGAAAAAAACTGTCCTAAACACTGAACAGGATGGAAAAAATTTCCTTTAAGAGAGTTCACCATCTCTCCTAGAGACAGCACTGCAAACACGTGTGTATTTTGAAGTCAATTTGTGCTTTTCAAAGACAGACTAAATATATGAAAAATCACTGCTAAAATACAGCTAGTGGTAAAATGAACAGATGTACTGTGACTTTTGTAAGGAAGGAACAGCTGATAGTGTCACTATTGCTATAATAATGCAGTTTTTGCTTTCTCTTCTATTAGGTGAATACTATTGCTATAATAATGCAGTTTTTGCTTTCTCTTCTATTAGGTGAATACTATGTGAGAAAACAGCAATAATAAGGAAACCCACCATTGCTGCCATAAGACAGCTCTTGTTCCCTCAGCAATTCTGTACACAGGATGAAAAATCCCTGCTTGGGTGCAGTGGATATTCTGGCTTAATGAAGCTGATAAGGGGAGAGCAAGAATCTTCCTTCAGCAGTGCATGTGTTCTGGCTGGCTGTGTCTATTACATGTTTTGCTTTTAGGGAAATTGTCCTCATCTAATGTTGTTCAATGTCACTTTATCAAAGCCCTTATTTGAGGAACTTGTTGAGAAAATTAGAAGTGATGAAGTAGCCCAAGGAGGTGATGCCAGAGTGCACAGGAGATTCTGATGTGAAGCCCTGGCTTCCTAATTGTTATTATGTTTACAAGGACACCCTTAAAAGAAAAATGAATGCCTTGTTTCACACCTGCTGTAAAAGGTGCTGCAGGTCTGGAGCTTGCTTAAATCATTCTTCCTGCAGCAAACTACAGGATGAAACTCAGGCCATTTAATTTCCAAATACCAGTAATTAAAATGAGTCACATCATCAGAGTTTGGCAGGGCTACAGCTTTCTTTTATTTTTTCATTTCCACATAAATTTCAGCGAAGGTCAGATTTGTTGGGGGAGGAGAAGAACCTGCCTGCTTTTGTGCTCACAGGAGGTTAAAATATGACTTGTTCAGAGTGTCCCTCATAGTTCAGGACTTAATGGTCCTTGACGGGGATAACCTAGAAGTTAATTTTACTTTGTGTCCCAAAAGCAGTCATTGTCACTGTAATCCTTCTTGCAGGCTGAAGGGTATCTTGCCACCTGATCAGACTTTCAATAGCAATTGATGAGCAATATCATCAGCCAAGAAGCACTTTCCTGGTGTTTTCTGGCAAAAGACAAAAAGAAAAAGAAAGAATTGGGCTAGTACACCTTTTCATAATTGTGCTCCTTACTTTAAATGTGAGATTTTGCTATTTGTAAAAATCAAAGTCAAGCACTGCAAAATGAGAAACTGCTTCCTCTTTGTTTTCCTTCATCTTGTTTGAGGTCTGCCAGGGGGAAAGATGAGTACATAATGGAATTATACACCCTCTTTCCAGATTCTTTATCCAGAGTAAAGGAATACTTGAAAACAAAACCAGCACTATCAGGAAGACCTCCTCTCTAACCCCCTGACAGCAAAGTGTCCCATTGAACAAGAAACCTCAAAATAAATTGATTTCCTGACTGATAATCTCTAACTAAGCCAGTTTGGATAACACATCTTTGAAATACGTACACATGTGATTTTTTATTTGTTTAAACTTTTCCAGAGTCAGGAATTCTATACATGGTAGGCAGGGCTTGGCAGAAGAGCTGCCCTCCAGCCCTGTTTAAAGTCACTCTTCTATGACCCAAGCAATAAATCTTCTCAAGTCAACAGCTGAAAAAGTATTTTAACACAGGCATAACAGAATGGTTTTTTCTTCCCAGACTTCTGCACTAAAACTGAAAAATCTAATGTTTAATTCTGTACTCATAATTCTATGCTATAAAGGATTTCCTCAACTGGAATCAACTACAAAAGCGCTGGCTTTGGGACAGCTCTGACATTGCACAGCAGGGCACTTGTCCTTACAATACTGCACTAAATGATGTCAACTTATGGCAACAGAAAACTTTGCTGTGTGATGGTTTTTCTATGTCATTCCATTAAATTCTGTGGAGATTAGAGAGAATAACTTGAATTGTTTGAGTTATAGAAAAGAACCCCACCTTCAAATTTCTCTAATTGTCAAAGTATTGCTTCAATAGCAACCATGATTCTAATCTTATTTTTCAAAGGAAATGCCTTTAATCATTTTTTTTTTTCCCAGTGAAGATGTTAAGGTGATAATTATATTCATTCCTATGAATGCTACCTTCTTTTGGAAAGATTTGCAGTGTATTTTGATGAGTTTAGTTGTTCTAATGGTTCTTCAAGAACATGAGGCTCCAGAAGGATCTCTGTGAGCAAGGTAAGATATTTATTGGAATTGTCAAAATAAAAAATCATTATAAAAATCATGACAAAATTCTGTTGCTAGAGAAGTCAGTCTGACTTATTTTTCCTAGAAGGACCAGTCTTGCCTTAAAGAGGCTGGTAAGACTGACTTTGGGAATTCAGCAGAGCCCCTGAAAGCAGCAGATCATCTGCAAGAAAGGTAAATTGGTGCTGTGGCTGACAGCTCCACCCTTTGTAGGGGCTGCCAGACCAATCCTCAGCATCCTTTGGCATTTGAGGAGGGGCCCACCTGGCAAATTTTGCACTATAGGAATTGAATAACATGAGAATTAAGTGTTTTTTTTAAAGATGTTTAATGTTAAATAAAAATCAATTATATCAACAAACGGGTGGAATATTTTAATACACTGCATGCTAGAAGTTTTTATGACAGCTGATGTCATTAGAATTAAAGCTGTCTTGTTTTGTATAACTAATAGTAAACATTCCAAACACGGTTCAGATTGTTTTCTGTTACAGCAGAAAGTTTAGGTTGATGTAACATTGTCTCCTAACTATGATTAAACTTTCTGGCCTTGAAAGATAAGAAAATACATCTCTTGATCCATGTTACCCTTGGTAACTGATAGCATCACTTTATGAGTATTAGTGACTGGAAAGGTGAAAGCAGTGTGTGTTCAAGGGGAAATAGGCAACATTTTTTTCCAATTATATGAAAATGGATTCTTCTTTATTCTGATCAGCTGGTGTGGTGGGGATCAGCCTCTCTCAATAAGCATCAAGTTACTAATCAACCAGCATATGCAGTTAGAACTGGTTTTAAGTATGGAGAAGAGTAAGCAAACAAAATAATTTCATTTTATACAAACAAAATAGCACTTGAATAGTCAGCAAGCAGGAAAATTCCCTTCCCACACTGCTCACATGAGAGAGGATTATTCAGTTTCACAGGCCCTGTCCTTGAATTATTTTTCACTGGAGTCATCTCTTGTAGGAGATTAATACAAAGAAGCATTCAGCAGTACTAGGAATGATTGAGCATATTCCCTAAGCTGAAATTTCATAGTAGTGATGATAACAGACTAAAGGTGGAAAGAAAAAAAATGCAAAATATTCCCTAAGGATGCATATAAGCAACACAGAGACCATTATCATCCTCTTTGACCTCCCCTAATACTTCCAGTTTGGCTGCAGTTAAACAATATAAATTTCCAATTCAAACACTATTTGTCCTTCTGAACACAGAGAACAGAATTAATATCATTATTAGAGGATTAACAGAGCAGAATATAATGAGTGTGAGAATGAAATGTGACCTGGTTTGATCTAAAATAAACATCTCCCAGCTCAGTGCCCCTGCTCACTGACACAGCCCCTGCAGCTGTGGGTTTTTATGGCTGTGAGCAGTTCATGTGTCCAGCACTAGCACTGAGCACAGCAGCAGGAGCAGCAGCAAGGGTGACTGCAGGGCTGGGAATTCCTCACAGCCCACCATTCCTGTGCCAGGCTCAGAGCCCCCAGGGTCCCCAGAGCTGCTCTGGGCTCCCTTTCTGCTGCTCTCAGTGTCTCATCCTGTAAGATGGAAGGAACCCACGAGGAGCAGGGTAGTAGGTGGGTTTAGCCCCTTACTGCACAATATTTCAGAAGCTATTTAAAGTGAAAAAGAGGGAAAATGCAAGTATTTTTCCAGTACATGCTGGAAGCTCCTCAATTTATCTTCTTTTCTCCATCAAGCTCCTTGTTAAAACACTTCTGTGATGTCCTGGTAGCTGTCTGCCAGTGGGCAACAGAGCTCCTCTGAAGGACACTGCTAAAGTCAGCTCACATGGCTCTCTTCTCTTAACACTCCTTCAAAAGTTATTTATAGGAAACTAATTGTCTTTGAGATGTCTGTCACCTGACAAATTTAGATAAAATTGGTCAATGAACTGAACATCATTATAAATTGACATATGAGGGTATATAGGCATCTACAAAGAAGGTGAGTTCATGTGCAAGCCCTAGGAAACCAAGCTAAAAAAAAAATATTAAAAGTGAGACTATGGAATGATGAACAGAAATGAAAGGGACATATTTTTCCTTTTAAAACTGACTTAAAAGATTTATTTTTTTTTTTTTTAGAAAGGTATAAGCCAGTTATACAACAGGATGAGGAAAACAGAGGGGGCCAACTAAGCCTTACTGTTTTGAAGGACAAGAGGGCCCTTTATGAAACACAAGGTAATAAACCCAAACCAGAATGTGCTTGAAGTAAATTAGATTTTTAAAAGGCACCAACATACAAAGGACAGCATTTGCAATTGCTGTAGCTGAGATGGCAATTGCAGTAATTCTTCATCTTAATAATTTGGAAAATAAAATAAATGCCATGATCCAAAAAGTCAGTCTTTTCACCATGATGTATTCTGAGCTCATATTATGGTGCTGCAGAACAAAGCCCTGAGCTTCACCTGAAGCTGGCTGTGGGCTGAGCCAGCACACAGGTGAGGATGGGGAGAGCTGTGCCCTGCCCTGCTCTGCAGTTCCTCACCCTCAGCTGCCACCCTAAGAGAGCAAAACTCAATGGGAAATTTTAGGAAACAACATCTCCTTTCTTATTTCCCTTGTTTGTAACAGCAGGAACACCCTGCTACTCTATCAGCTGCATTGCTGAGTGAGGAATTCAAAGGGTTTGGAATAAACAGCACTTCTCCTTTGCAAGCAAGAACAGACAGATTTGACTGAAACAACAAACATTGGTTATTCTTGGAACTACAACTTCTTCATTTTATTATGGACAATTTTGGGGGTTTATTATGGATGACACACACTCCTGAAGACAGAAGAGAAATACCATTCAAACCTCCTCTAGGAGAGGTGTATTTTGGAAAAGTCTCATAGTATTTTGACTGGCCTCTACAGTGTTCTCATATTTACACTAGGATTGGTATTATCTTATTTCATGCTTCATTTTGACCTTGCTCACCTAGATACCATGAAAACAAGCTTATTATTTTCCCCCTGACAAATATGCTGAGGCCATTACTGAATCAATCACAAGTACTAACAGAACTTCTTCAAATGAAATTGTCCCTAAAACAAATTGTGATTCTTCAGTATATTGTGGCATCTGCTTTATGCTTCTGCACTGAGCTCTCAGTTTTGTGCAATCTAGTATTTGTTAGTCTCCTGTGATCTTCTAAACTTTGCTGTTTAAGGCCTGAAAGAACAAATAAACTGACCTTTGTATTCCAATCTTCAAATTCATCCAACCCAGGGTGTACTTAGACACAAGTCTAAATATATTTTAAATTACTTGTGGTATTACAGAAAAACTTGCTTGAGAAATATAAAATTGTATTAAGCACCTCAAAAATCTCAATAATTATTTTTACATTGCAATAAAGACCTCTTTCACATTTTATATGAGCAGGGGGGGAAAAAAGGTTATTTTTCTGCAGGTTTGAAAACTTATAATTGTTGTCTTTTTATGTAATTTTTGTTTCCAATTTCTTTACAAGAACTTTAAACTGTAGAACTGAGGGTTCCTGAAGTAATGCCCTCAATGCTTTTAAAAGAGTTAATTTACTCCTTAGAAACATAAATAAATTCACCTGCTGGTTTATTTTTATCACCCATCTAATCTCTACCCATTTGAATCATCTCAAAATATTTATGTTTTAATTCTCACAACATTCTGTGAGATACAGAGTGCTATTATTTTTATTTTACAAGAGCCTCAGGTCATAGAAGTATGTTTCAAAATAAATGACTGAAAGAGCCTCCAAATCACAGCCTAGCTCAGTTCCTTAAATATTTGCATCTCTATAAATTTTTGTCCTTTCTTAAGATGAATAAAAATTGTGAAGCAGGGCAACAAAAAAATCAGTGGATTAACACTGTTATCCATTCAGCTATTAATATTTCCATTAATTCTTTTCTGATTAACCTTGTAAGAAGCAGGAGATAGTGAATACAAAATCTAGTGCATAAGCAGTAGAATGGGCTAATAGTGCATTAAACTTTTATATTTTGCTCACAGTTTAAATAAATGCAAATGTTATTTTGAAGGAATTTGGAAGCCAATAAATAAATAATTTAAAAAATGGAAAGGAAAGACTATCTAACTAATGTAATTTCTTTTTCAGTAGTAAGACACTCAGAAGCTGCCATTAACCCACCATAAAATGTGTAACTATTGACACAAAGAGCAGCAATAGACTGTGTGTGCTTATTCCAGGATGGACTTGTAAGATTAGGATTTCTCTGCACCTCACAAAATCAGCATTGGACTTCACTTTAATAAAATAAGAAACTTGTGGTGTAGATAGTCAAGTAATATCTTACTGATTAATACTTTTACTCATGGAAAATGTATGATAAATGCAAGCAACCAAACGTGAATCTGGATTTCAAGTCACAAATCTGATGGATTTCAGCATGGGATGAAGGTCCATAAGGCACCTTTTCTCACCCCAGCTCCAACATTTCCAATACCAGTATTGTGTAAAGCTCCAGCTTAAGAATTTTTTTTTCCTGTAAAACTTTATTTATTTTATTATTTGGTCAATTTGAATCGTTTTCACTCTTAGATATAGCTTTGATTTTAAATATGCACAAAATTCAGGAGCTTTGGACCTTGGAGAACAGGAAGCAGTTTCAGTTCTGCCTTTGATTATACCTCTCAAAAAGACATAGCTAGACAAATAAAAGGGAAAAAAAAAAAGACAAAAAGAACCCAACAAACCAAACACAACCAAACCAAAATCTTTAATTCATTACCACATTTTTATCACCAATAGGAAAAATTAGCAAATAGACTTTGTTGCTCTGTGGCCGCACACCTACCCTCCCACCTGCCTGGCTGGCCAGTGGCAATCAGGCAGGAAAGGAGGAGCCAGGACACACAGAGTGTCCCTCAGAGGGGACAGCTCACAGCTGGGAGGGGGTGGCAGAGCAGCAGGACCCACAGGGTGCTCTCTCAGAAAAGCCATCCCACTCACACAGTGCCACCATGGGCTTGTCCAGCTCCCCCTGGAATGGGCAAGGATCCCCCAGCCCTCACCCTGGTTGCTGCAAGGGAGGACACAGATATAAAATGTGCCTCTTGCTGGGTGCTGGGCTCTTGCTTGCTTGCTGTTTCTGCTGTGTATACCTTGAAATCAGGGAGTCACCTCACAGACTATTCCAGAAGGCTGCAGGAAAGACCTTCAAATCCAGAACTACACTGCAGCATGTTGCAGATTTCCATGGGAGGAAAAAGGGATGAAGTGAAACAATTTTAACTTGCTTCACCTTGTCAAATTCCAGTGAAAAAGGTCCAATGTTAGATGGTGTACATGGCTGCTACATCTAGCTCATCATAACTGCCAGATTTCTTAATACCTTACACAAATTTAGAGAGCATGTATAATGTCTTAAGCACTTGAGAGAATGAAAGAACACAGATTTTTCATTGTATAACTTGTCTTGGTAGCTCTCCTGCATATTGCACTTCCAAGCTCTGGTCCCACAAAACTGAGATGACATGAAATCATACTGCCCTGTTCCTTTATATCCCTGATGAGAAAAAAGAAATCATTCCTAAAGCCCAGCAGCCAAGCCTGCTGCCAAATCCCCTCAAGAAATCTTTCCCAGGCAAATGACTCACAAGAAAACCAGAAAAAAGTAATAATGAAATGCCAAAAATGTTTCAAATCAGCATCAGTTTCTGGGACAGGATGACCCAACAACCAACCTTATTTATAACTGCATAAATTAGGCTACATTATGATTATTTGTACTGCCTATTGCTAGGCTCTGCAAACACTGGACTCCAAGAGAGTTCTCATCCTAAAGATTTTGCAGGCTAAGAGCAATTTATTTCTAAAAAACAACAACAAAATAAAAACCACTACTTGATAATTGAGTCAAACCTATGACATTGTGATAATTAAATTCCCAATTCTCACATAAGGCACACCACTTTCATTGGTAATTACTTAAGGAGTTTAAAAATGTTCCTTCAAACACTTTGATTTCTAAGGAATAATACTCATTAAATTATTTTCTCCTTCATTTTCTTCTTTTATACATTTTTTATAATTTGTAACAGCATGAAGCAAAACAATCTGTACTACCTAGATTTATTTTGTTTTCCTGAGGACTTGACTTGTAATAAGATTGGAGAGTGATGGGTGGAATGCAAACTTTTTTTTCTCTGAAGTTTAAATTAAGATTTCTGTTTTGTTCATTTTACAAAAGTCTAGTTATGTTCAGCAGAGCTAACATGTTACTCAAGAGAGTCAAGAACACACAAGACAGAGCTGTGAGTCTACCACCCTAACAGAGCATTAATCCCACACATATAAGGGATTTGTGTTTTTTCCCACAAATAGTCTGAAAAAAATATTATTACTGGAGTTTTTTTCATTATTATTCTCATGCCCAGGGGACAAAGCTGGAAGGGTTTTACAAAAATGTATTTTGAGAAAGTTCCTTTCTTGTAGAGATTACAATTTAAGTAGAAAAGAGAGAAATTAGAAGGGGAGATCTGACAATAGAGACATTACCCGGAGTTTTGCAAAATTTTTTATAGTGTTTAATTACTATATTTATTTGTATCTAATCCCAACAGCAGCTCTATTCTAAAACCAGGAACAATAATGACTAAATTTATATTTGAGATTTCACTGGACACTGAGAAACAGCTAAAATTTTTGTTCATGTGTATGTGCATGAAACATATTTTAAAAGGTTGGGTCTTACAGAATAGCATGTGGGACTTGCTGGGGGTGTTTTCTAAATGTCATGTCTCATGGAATTTCTGCTCTTGCAATTCTTGGCCCAGGGAGCACATCCTGCATGAGCCCAATCAGAAATAATAGCTTGGAATTATAACATATGTGGGCCATAGACATAAACACAACATCTCTGAGGCCATGACATGTCTATCACTGTCACTGGGATTTTAAAAATGCTTAAAGAGACATAACAGACAGATGGCAAACTCACAAAAGCTGTGTTTGTCTAGGAAACTATGCTGGCAAGTTTAAAAAAATGTACCAAACTCTAGTGTCTTGAAGGATGGTTGTTTTTCCTTTGGTTTGAGTTTTGAATTGAGACATTGTCAGGAGCTGAGATCTCACCTGAATCTGTTAGATGAGTCCTAATCAGTTTATAAATCCTGCATGTGTTGAGCCCTAAAGGTTTGAGTATTCCAGCTGAGATGCTGGATTCTACAGTGAGTACATGAAGATGTTACCTCCACTGATCAGGTTCTGGAATGATGTCTGTCCAGCCACAAGGGACTTAGTTGTTATCCTTCAAAAACCTTTTTTAAAAAAGAGATTCTTTTAAAATCCTTTTTACATTCAGAGCCTTTTGCCTTCTGGCTGATATGTATGAACTTCAAATAAAGCACCAGCTCATCTTAACAATATGGCATCACATGGAACTGTCCATTGAAATTTTAGCAATAGATTTGAAATGCCTAAAAGGTATTCTATAGATAATTTCAACAGGGCAGTAGCACTGTGGAGCTTGGACTGGAAAGTGATTGCAGATGCCCTTACCATTCTACACACTGCTGATAAATCAGGCACAAAAGAATTGGTGATTCAAATTAAAACTTCTTTCAAGTGCAAAATACACTTCATCACTGGTGAATCCTGAAGCTGTGGCTGATCTGCCAGATATTTTTGTGAAACACATGTAACAGTATTAAATAAATTATAGACTCATACATTCCTGGAAGGAAAGCAGGGCAGAGATTCAGCAGGCTTATACTGCCTCCTGCAAAACAGGATGCAGACCAACACACCCCCAGGATAGAAAGGCTAAGACATTCCTAATCAAACATTAAAGGAGAACATCTACTGTCAAAGAGATCTTTTCTCTCTGCTCACACCTCCCAGGTGAGCAGCTAGGGAACAGCTAGGCAGTGAGATTGATGTGACCAGGATTTACTGCAGATTCCCTGCTCACTTGCACTACAAAACCACAGTCTGGAAAACATCTCAATCCCCAACAGCCCCCACTTAGTTTTCATTTAAGTTTCAGTTTTCATTCAAATAGAAGAATTACATAGCTGTAACTGCCCTTTACTCATCCTGATCTACAAAACAACCCACTGTATTCAGCACATGGTCTAAGGGAGCTCCAGTCCAGTGTTTTGCACAGGGCCATGGATGGGAGGGACCATTTGGGGCTATCTGGCCCAACCTGCTGCTTGGAGGAGATCTGCTTACAGCAGGTGGCTCTGGGCTGTGTCCTGTTGCACCTTTTAAATCTCTCCTGGTTGGACTTGTACTGCTGATCATCCCAGTTTTAGATCAACAGTCCAGACAATTTGCAACTCACCATCCAGTCTGTAACTCACCATCCCATCTATAACTCACCAGTTAAAGGATATTATAGGAGACCCTGACAAAGGCCTTGCTAAAGGCAGGGTAAACATCCACTACACATCCACACTGTCAGCCCCTCAGAGAAATCAGGTTAGTCAGGAATAATCTGCCTTCAGCAAATCCACCTTCATGTTTCATGTGACTGGAAGTACCCCAGAAATTGAGGACAGGTTGAGCAGCCTGTGGGTCCCCAGATTTTCCTTCTTTACCATCATCTTTCCAACAAATTCTTTTCTTTAAAGGATGCAGGGAAACTAAAATTCTGCTAAGTAACAGCATAAACTTCAAAATTCCTGCTTGCTTTCAACTCATCTCTGAGAACATCTGAACCGACTTTTATGAATAGTTATTCACAGGAACATAGAAGCTACACTAGAGCATGCTCAAAAAACCCCCTGTGTTGGACAGTGTCCAGCTGAAAACTGAAAAGTCACTTCAGTGAAGTCCCAGCTACTTCCCTTTCCAGACTCAGCTAGACATGTGAAGCAGACTGCACAAATCATTACTTGTTCCCTTTCACTTGGAAGTTTCTTGAGTAAAACTCATATGCACAATGGGAATTACACATATTTCCTCTGAGGAAACCAAAGCTGTGTATGTAATTTCTACCCAAGCTGTGTCTATCTTGCTCTTAAAGCACTACATGGATAGAATTCCCCTGACTTCCCAAAACAATTTGCTTTATTGGTACACAGCTCTCCATCCTTTATTTTCTTTTTTTTTTTTGGTTTTTTTTTTGTTTGTTTTTTTGGGGTTTTTTTGTTTTTTGTTTTTTTGTTTTTTTGGGGGTTTTTTTGGGTTTTTTTTTTGTTTGTTTGTTTGTTTGTTTGTTTTTTTTTTGTTTTTTTTTTTTTGTTTTTTTTTTTTTTTATGAAAATGTAAGACAGTGACTTGTTGTTTCCAGAGTGCAGAATATTACACACACTTGTTGTGGATTTCCAAACCAGGAATGTAATAATCACTTTGATCATCCTGTTACCCTTCTATTCTTCAACCACAGTATCCAGAGTTGGATACAGCCAAGCCTCCTCTGTGCTGAGCAAAGATGGAACAGTCTTTGTCAAGCCTTAAAAACAAGAGCCTCTTTTATGCTTCCTAATTTGTAGCATGCCTTTTTCACAGCATGGCATTCCTGACTCACACTGAATTTGTCCTCCACTGCTGTCCCCAGAACATTTTTGATGGTCTGGTGCTAGCCAGGAGTTTCCCTTGTGAAACATTTATTCTCCCTCTCTTTCTCTCTGTTTTGTAGAGTTCAGGTTTGGGTTTTTTTGTCCTTTGGCATTTGGAATTGACTTTTTGGGATTTTTTGGGGGGAGGTGGGGAGGGACGAGGAGGGACATGTCTCAGGGGTTGTAGGGGATGTCACAGTGTTTGATTTTAAGGTTATAAATGCAGTTCTTCAAGAGGAATTCAGCCTGTGCAACCCAGAAGACTGAGATGTCTCTGTACAGCACAGTGGTGAATTATTCACCTGTGTCTCTGTTACTGAAATGTTTCTCCCATAGCAGCATTTTGAAAATAAAATTCCCAAAGTATCTGGAGACTCAAAGGCTCTGCTGAGGCATCTGGTGTCCTTTGTAGATCAGTGTTTCCTGAACCACAAAGACTGGACCTGGTTACCCACTCCTCTAGGGATGAGACATTTTAGTGAAGTCCCCCTGTGAGTTGTTTTCAGCTCTATTCACAGAAACTTAACTAGCACAAAGAAAACTTCCAAGAGTGAAGATCTGATGAAAACCAGCATTTAGAAGAAAAATACAGACAAAAGCCCTTCTGGATCCTCTGACATTTCCCTTTGAAAGAGTCACATTTGACTCTCCATGAATTCTAGTAACATATGCTTTGTGGCAATGAACAATGCCTGCCCTGTTTGTATTTAACCTGAAAGTTAAACTTGAATTTGAAGTACTAGGAAGCAAGCAACATCCAATATTCAGTTAAATACCTTACTGCAGTGGCCTGAAATGAATGTGACCCAGCAAGGCTTTGTCTGGAGCCAAGGATTTATTTTGAAATCATAAACCTGTTCTTGTCCATGTTACACACACACTATTTTTGCTACTCAAAAAAAGCAGTCTGGAAGGTCTCATTAGCATTTCAAAGTAGGCTTCTTTTTTTTTTTTTTTTTTAATGCAAACTGAAGAAGCTTTTGTCCTAACAAGGGGTACACCTGGATGGGGACATGAAGTGTTTCAGAGCAGCTGCCTCTTTCTCAGGTGAGGGGAGAGAGGAGGATAGGCAGGAATTCACCATCCTGTCTCTGGGCTTCTTTCCACCTTTGGCCTCCAACATTGGCTCCACACAACAGAGGAGCATAAGGGGTGCTGAATAACTCAGTCTGCCCTAGATTTGAAGGTAATTGTGAGTTTTATTTTGGTAAGTCTCTGGTAGTTGTGGGTTTGGATGCTGTGGCAGCAGCTCTGAGGTGCCCTGGCACACAGAGAGCTGCAGGAAGCAATGCTGTTCCACACTCCCTGTCCCTCCCAGGCTACATCCTTCTGAAGGCACTCCACTGAAATAAAACATCAGGCTGTTTTTGTTGGGTTGGTTTGGAATTTTTGCCTAAGTGAAGCCAGGAGCTACAGTGACCTGAGAGACTGTGTGATCTGATGGAATGAAAAGGGTTAGGAACACATGGTGCACACAAAGACGCAAGCTGAAACTGAGGCAGCATTCCCTGGAAAAAGCACTTGCAAAAGGCATAAAAAAGATCATTTAGAAAATGAGGACAGTGAAGAAACATGCTGGTAACCTATGGGCAGTCAGCATGAGTGTAAGCAAGTGGTAAGAGGAGCTGAGGAGCACATAGGGCTGGGCAGACCCTGCAAGGGAGAGGCAGCCACAGGAGAAGGGGAAATAGGGGGTGCAGTGGAGGGCACGGTGCTGGAGGCACACACCTTTATGGGAGGAGATGCTGGGGCCTGGCACTGAGCTCACACCTGCTAAAACCCTGCTGGAGGGTTTCACTGCTTCTCACACAGTTTGAGTTATGGTGCTGCTGGCCCTGGCCAGCAGGATGTTTTCACAGGCAGCAGTAATTTGGGTATGTTATAGCTAAAATCATGTCTGAATGAAATTTTTGAACCATCTTGTTCAGAAGCAGGATGCTGGCCACAACTTAATTGTCAGTGGAGAGCTAAGCAGAGTGTTTTCTAATCATTCAGCCATTAAAAGATCAAAGAAACACCTCAGATTTTATTCCTTACTGGTGTTGAATAAAACCTCTAAAATTTTTCAAGGGATCCACTGATGTCTTCAGCCAATCACAGGAGTATAAACAGTAAGGTTGAAAGCTGCTGGGAGCAGGAAGGAGTAGGGAAAACAGTATTAGTGTTCCATTATGCCTTTCACATATTCCATTCCAGAAAAAAAATGGAATACTGAACTATGAACATGAAGCACTCCTGTTACTTCCATTTCACCCACTGATACTGTAGAAGGAGCTGATATTTTTTCTGCTTCTCAAAGTATCCTGACAGTACAAAAGTGATTGGAACTGCCAGCCAACTGGCACGATGCTAATGTGAGTTCTCCAACTGTGCAGCTGCTGCCCTGGCACCCTCTGTTCTTTAGATAGCAACAGTTGCATATATTAATTATGCCAGCAGGGAGACAGCAAATTTATGACAGTGCTTAGGGGAAAGCTGAATGCACCTGGCATTTACACAGAAGAGCAGAGAAGGGAGCAAGCAATGATCTTGCCTTTTTAAACAGTTCCTCTTATAATTTAGGCACTCTGGCATAGGTTGAGGTGAGTGGAAATGTATTTTTAAGCTCAGGCATAGATTTAATCCCTTAAAATGCTTTAATTACCTCTGTCCCAAGGTCCTTAGCACGTGTCACTTGGATAACTGGTCCCTGCTGGCTTGCATCCCTGTGAGGTGTGAGGATGCTCTGCTGATCCAGGAGGTGAATCCTGGGCTGTCAGGGACCCTCAGGGACTGCCCAGAGCCCCGGGGGCAGAGGCTGATGGACCCTGGCCACAGGTGGAGCTCCCACTGCTGCAGAGCCCCTGGCAGCTCCCTGAGCCCACTCCCTCCATCCTGCCTCTTGAACAAAACATCACTCCTGCATTGTTTGCTGCAGCAGCTCAGCCAGGGAAGACACAAGACAATAGACATACAACCTGATAACCTTGTTAACTTGGTTGAATCAGAGCTCTTAAGAAGTAGAAGAGTTTAGTAAAGTGGAATAAAAATATTACAAATATTTCTTGTCAATGTCTTTTCAGCTATGCCTTTGAAAACATAGCGTTTCTTGTGCTTTTATTTAAGATTAAAGCTAAGCTCAAGGACACAAAACAACATTAACAAGGTCAGAAATTACTTTTAAAAACCCCTACTGCAAATGCTAAGTAGAGTAGGCAGGCAGACTTCTTCATTGTGTTCAAATACCAGCAAGTAAAATGACATAAAAAGATATGGATGTGCCATTCCAAAAATCTCTGTGCAGTAACAATCTACAACGTGCAGTTTCCTATTCCATTAGGACCAGGCTGTGGCAGTGCCAGAAATCCTAAATGAAGGACAATGTGTATTAACACTGCCACATTAGCAAGTGAAGAGCAAACTGGTGATGCCAAGCACATCAATCACCATTGCACCTCTCAGAAAAGTGTGAGCTTCCCTTCCCACAGCAGGTACCCTGATGTGACTGGTGCCCCACTGCAGGATAGGAGGCAGCACATCCCACACCACTGCTCCTCCTGGGCTCTGATCCCTGAGACAGTGTGCACACGTGTGTGTTCTACTTAATTAACCACCAGAAATCCATAAATCTCACTTTTCTTCTCCTTTGGTTGTTAGTTTTTTTCTCCATTACCTAGCCATAGTAATCACATCTTTCATTTCAAAGCATTCTGCCTTAAAGTTCATTGAAGACATTTATAAATACTTGAACAAAAAGTTGTATGCAGTGCCAAATAAGGTCTACAAAAACTAGAAAGAGAGAATGTGTTATCTGTGGTCCTAACTTTCTTCCCTTGGAAGAATATATGGAATATATATGGAATATATGGAACCATATATCACATAGAATAGGAATGTAATTTCACTTGTACCATTTTCCAGAGGCTAGTGAAGAGTCTTAATGTGAGATGCTGATTAAGCAAGGGATTTTTTTTAAATTCAGGGAATTAAAATTAATTAAATTGGTAGCATTTCTTCTACTTTTATGCAAGCTAAACAGAAAAAAAATTCTACAATAGTTGGAAGAAACCCTTCAATCCAGATTTGTCTGTCTTTTGGTGTTTCTAAAAGTGGCATTAGTTACTAAAAAATAATCTGTTTTCTGGGAATTTGCCTGGTGCTGAGCACTCATGAAAATCAGATCACTTGTCTACATGCCAGAAAAGAGATTGAGAGATCAAACTTCAGGCAGCCAGACTTGAAAGAGAAGAATCAATCCTGAAGAATCTTACTGCATCCATGTAATTTTTGGTGTTGGCATTATTTTTGTAAAAGAAAATGTCTTGTTTATCTTAAAGAAGCCATTTTAGGGTAGAAGGTAGAAAGTAGTTGCAGTTATATTGGTAGGTCTGTGGCTTGTTTTTGTTGGAAAAGCAGGCACAGTAAAGCCATGAGTTTTGAGGAAAAGTAGCTATATTTTTAAAATGAATTTTTGGTAGTAGAAGTGTAACTCCCTGGAATGTCCTGCTGACACAACTGCCTTGAGGATTGCAATTTTTACCTCTTCAAACTGAGCTGGCAGGGATGTGTCTGTGTGTGCTGGCAGGACAGGGTCCTCATGTATTGGATGGGAAGAGGAGAAGCTCCAAATCTGTTTCCCATGACCAGAGAGGCAGGGGACACATCCTACATGGAGCTGCTGGGAGAGAATTGGACTCAGATTTGTCTGATGCTTTGGGATATAAAATTTCTGAGTCTTCAGACACAACCTGGGGCTGTGGTTAGGAGAGGGCAAGAGGTCCTTCCCTTCCCTTCCCTTCCCTTCCCTTCCCTTCCCTTCCCTTCCCTTCCCTTCCCTTCCCTTCCCTTCCCTTCCCTTCCCTTCCCTTCCCTTCCCTTCCCTTCCCTTCCCTTCCCTTCCCTTCCCTTCCCTTCCCTTCCCTTCCCTTCCCTTCCCTTCCCTTCCCTTCCCTTCCCTTCCCTTCCCTTCCCTTCCCTTCCCTTCCCTTCCCTTCCCTTCCTTCCCTTCCCTTCCCTTCCCTTCCCTTCCCTGAAACTTCCCTGAAACTTCCCTGAAACTTCCCTTCCCTGAAACTTCCCTGAAACTTCCCTGAAACTTCCCTGAAACTTCCCTGAAACTTCCCTTCCCTGAAACTTCCCTTCCCTGAAACTTCCCTTCCCTGAAACTTCCCTTCCCTTCCCTGAAACTTCCCTTCCCTTCCCTTCCCTTCCCTTCCCTTCCCTTCCCTTCCCTTCCCTTCCCTTCCCTTCCCTTCCCTTCCCTTCCCTTCCCTTCCCTTCCCTTCCCTTCCCTTCCCTTCCCTTCCCTGAAACTTCCCTGAAACTTCCCTGAAACTTCCCTGAAACTTCCCTGAAACTTCCCTGAAACTTCCCTGAAACTTCCCTGAAACTTCCCTGAAACTTCCCTGAAACTTCCCTGAAACTTCCCTGAAACTTCCCTTCCCTTCCCTTCCCTTCCCTTCCCTTCCCTGGACAGGGGGTGGGCAGCCTGGTCTGACACCAAATCTGCTTTAACAGGAGCCTGGACCACATGGTCCTCTGGGCCACTGGATTTTGGTTTATTTTAGGATTGTGCAGTGAGACAGTTCAGGAGAAAGGAAGGAATTAGCTTGTTCCTTCTCCTTCCTCTCTCCTCTGTCATGAGCAGGGTGATGTGCAAGAAATTATTTAAGAGTCAGGAGATTATTCCAGCTATAAAAACACAGTTATATAGTAAGTGTTTTCCTCAGTCTCATAAAGTGGGCCTGATGCTCTTTGTGTCATTAAAATCTCATTGTTTAGAGGAGATCTTTTAGTTCTTTTATTAATATCCAGTGGAATACTCTGAATTTTCTGTGCTGATACATTATTGAGGCCCTCCTTCAAATCACAGAACTTGGGGCTACTGAGAAAAAGGCTTTTGGTGGAAATATATTGATTTTATTTTTCAAAGATCACAAAATAATTTAGCAGCTTTTTAAAAAAAAAAAAAAAATAAGGCTGCTATGAAGTGAATACTATTTCACTAAATCTCTGTGTGCCTCTGAAAAATAATCTTTTACTGAAAATCAAGAACCCCAGTGACAGTCTTGATCTGCAGTGGGTTTAAAGTGAGTGTTGTGCACCAGAAAGGATAAAATTTCTGTTCCAGCAAGCAACCTTTTGAATAATAGAGATGGGATCTATCTGAAACCATGCAACCAGCTGCTTAATTTCTGCTACTGTGCTCCAAAACCTGGTAGAATATGAGATTTTTTAGTTCTGCTAATGATGCATCATATGAAAGATTAATGTTTGGATAGCTTTAAATCCCCTGAAACTTCTATTAAGAAAGAATAACTCTTCACTGAGCTGTATTAAATACTTCCACTTTTTAGAAAAAATCCCATAGAATTAAAAGGAGTTTGTATTTCCAAATAATTTTTTATTAGAGCTACAGCATGTGATAGCATTATAGTGGATGTTATTAAGAATACAGAGAGTATTATTTCTTATCCATTTCAATATTATTTGTCATCTGTATTTGTTTACCACTAGACAAAGAAAAAAGACTTAATTTCTACCTTCCTTTTTTTTTTTAATTAGGGGTACATGTGGTGAAATAATATACATCTGCATGATTTTTGCTAATTCTGTCTTATTATATTTCCCAATACTTGCAAGTCCTGTGTGATTTGAGGAGACTGTTTCTTTTCTCCAAGGTGAAACTTTGAATAAAATAACATTTACTACATCCTAGTTTAATGTTTAGTGTTTGTCTTATTATTTATTGTCTTAATGAACTTCAGGTTTAAAAAAACAAAGTTCTTTTCAGCCTCGAATATTAAGCCTGTAAAAGAAGATTTTAGAAAGAATTTTAGAGTTGTTTTACAAATTTTTAAGGTAGAAAGAAGTCTTTTGCACACTGATATATGCCCTCTGGATTTCAGAAAGGTGCTGAGCACTCACATCTTGTGGGTCTGAAGAGGAACTGGACTTACCTTGTGCAATCTATTCCTTGATGGCTCAGGTCATGCAGACTTTGTGACCACCTTCTCAGGATGCATGTAAATAAAATCCTTGCAGAGAGCAGCCATTTGCTTCATTAAACATACTCAAAGGAAGATGATATTTTATAGTTTCTGCTGTAAATTTCTTTACATTATTTTGACTGAAAATAAAATAAAAAGAAAAATTAGAATTAAAAAAGGCATCCCAGAATTAGCTCAGATTTCACAGAATAGACTTAAAAGGTTATGAAGAAAGCAGAAGCTGCTCTTGGCACTACCAGTGAGCTGTTTGTTGGTGCCTATGTGCAGTCTTTGGACACAGCTAGAAAACAGCACAGGTCCTTCTGTCCCACTGCAATGCTGCTGGTTCCCAACCTGGAAAGCAAAGCAAATTTGCTTTCCCCATGCAGGAATCTTGACTTATCCCTTTGTTTTGACATTTTCTTTGTCTTACTAAGGTCTGCCTTTGATAGAAGCAGCTCCACCCTGAGGATATATGTAAACTATACACATAAACATATATAATATGTACATAAGCAGACCTAAGCAGCAGGACAGCTCTCTCTCAGCATCAGCAAGAGCTGCTTGCTCTGGCTGAGCTTTGAACAATTCCCAGTTGCTGTGCCTGTCTACAGCCATACAGCAGGTCAAACAGGGCAGCAGAAACCAGTCCCTAGAGTGAAGCCATTCCAGCTGGAGACTTGGCACTCACCCTCTGAGTGCAGAGTTTCAGGAGTTTACTCCAGATCCAAATTAGAATGTTAATTTAAATACATCCAATAGACTGGCTGAAACGTGACATCCTTTTACTCTTTCCCAGAAATAAGAGCTACTAAATTAAAATGTAGACTCCATCACTGGAGGACATGCATTTTCTGCACTGTGAACTCAGTACTTTCCCACCTCTGAAAGTATTTGTCTTGCCACTCGCTCATCCTGGCTAGCAATCCATCAAAGCAGCAGGAAAAGGATGAAAGCAAGCAGATTAAAGCTTAGAAAGCTATTTGTAAATCTTCTAGTTAATTGAAGGGCTGCTAAGGAGGTTGTAAGGAGCTCAGTTTGGGCACATGCAGTGGTGCTGCAGCCCATGCTAAGAGGGAAGGAGCAGTGTCTGTCAGCCACTGGAGCTTCTCTCTAGTGGCTGGGGACTGTGCTTTAAGCCAAGATGCAACTGAATGATTTAGCAGCAAATAAATTGTGCACATCCACCACTCTTTTCCTCAGGATCCCCTCATTTGGAGCTGCAGGACACAGCAGAGCAAACAAATGCAGGTAAAGGAACAGCCTGTGCCTGGTGACCCAAGGGGAATCAATTGTTGTCCCACACCACAGCCCACTTCTACAGAGGTTTGGCCAAGATCCCATTCCTGCTTGTTGTGTGAAAATAAGGCCACAGCAAGTAGTAACTACTGAAAAAGCAAAAACTAGATAATTTAATTTTCTTTCATTGGCCACAGTTGCAGAGATCAGTCTGTGTTTGCTGGTATCCCACTCAGTATTTGTGTCTCTCACTAGGATGCAAGTAAAGCTGGTCACATCTTCACTTCTGTAAACTTCCACACACTTCTCCATAAGGGAGGTTTCTCCAACTAATTTCCCTAAAACCTTACAAGCAGGTTCTGAAATCTGAGTGGAATTATGCTTGAGGTGAACACTGAGCAAAGGGTGAAAACAACTGCAAGACCAATTGGAAAAAAAAATTGCCTTTAATGTCTATATCAGGTAAAATCCTATTATCTTTTTATTAATGTGATGCTTGACTGGTAAGGATTATCAACTCCATATCATATTGCTTGATACCTTCTCTTTTCTGAAAAAGTCCAGGACCTTTTCTTTGCCGTAGAATATAGATTTGCAAATCCATATGGTTTGCAAAGCCAAAGAATAAATTATTGCCACATCTGAAACATCAACTGCATTTTGGGGCTCCTTTGCCTCTACCCAGCTACAGTTATTTAATTAAATTCCAAATAAAATACACAAAGGTAGGGAAGGTGTCTTTGAATATATAGAGATTCAAGTAATTCCTGAAATATCCCCAAATCTATTGTTTTTATAGCAAAATTGACAAAATAAAATAAAATAAAACAAAATAAAATAATAAAAAAAAGTATTAAGTCTAATGAGATTAAACCCAGTGAATCAACATGGTTTTATAACATGGCAAAAATATCCCATTTTATCCTTTTGTATACAGACAGAATTGTTGTTGTTATTATTATTGAGCAAGTATGTCAAGGGCATGAAAGCAACATTCATATCAAAGGGGAACATTCATATTAAGCATTCAAATTAAAAAGAACTCTTATTAAAAAGGTGAGTGAAGTTGTTTTTCATGCAGAAGTCACTGAGGTTTATCTGGTGCTGTGATGTTGCTGTGCTCAACAGCATGTATTAAGCAATAAAATGTGACAGAGAGTGCAATGCTGAAGGTTAAAATATGACTAAAGGTGCATTATGAGTCACAAGGCTGAGAGAATAGAGATTTCAGTCTGGAGAGCAAGGCAGTCACCTTCTGAAAATGGACTGCCCAAAGTGACTTATGATTATTGCATAAATGTAGAATGCCTGTAATGCTATGGTTAGCCATGGATTCCCAGGTCCAGGTCATTCTATCACCTGGCTGGAGGTGGGCACTGACAAGGGAGGCAGCAAAGAACTATGGCCAAGTCCAGGTAAATACATTGACCAGGAAGAGTAGATTGGAGTTGTTAATTTCTTAAAAATTTCTAAATGCTTGAAGTCTAACTTGCTGAACTACTTAACTCAGCTGATAAGCAGGAACCTCATGCTTTGCTCCAAATTTTCAGGTATTACAAAAATCATATTATTTTGGAAGGAAAGATAGTTTTAATGTTTAAACAGTAGCTTGGATATATTAATTTCAAGATAAGTCATTTAAAAAATACAATTTCTGACCTAAGATATTGAACAAAGCCAAAGATAAAACCATATTTATTTCAGCATCATGTAGGGCTTATTATAGAACCTCATTTAAAATAGGAAAAAAACCTGTTGCCAAATTACAATCTAGAAGATGGCAGTAAAATTAAACTGTCAGCTGTTACTTAGAAAATTAGAGGTATTGTTGGCTTTTTTTAATCAAGTCTTTTGATGTTTTTCTAAGCTCTAAATTGATACAGAAATCTAATTAAGACAGTTGTCCCCTATATTTCAATATTCTGAAGTCCATTTCTAATTTCTCAGTGATCAGTATACATTTCAGAGTATATGAATAATTGTCCTCTCTTTGTTTATAGACTTCTCTTTATTCATAGCATTGTCAGTGCTTTGTGCTTGCCTACAAGAACTTTAGGCTAATTTAAACCTGAACCAGACTCCTTGAGATATACCACTTCAAAAGATAAGAAAGTGACACCTGCCCCATCCATGAATAGTTCTTCAAAAACAACAGAAGCTTCCAATGAGAAGTTTCTACTTGTGATCTAGCAGCTTAAAGAATCATTCTAAAACTAAAATATAAAGCAAAGGTGCATAAGCCTGTGAAGGTCAGTTCATGTAAAAAACCCCAAAACATCATTTCTAGCAGGTTTCATTGTTTTGAAGAGTGAAATACATCACTTGCTACCGAATTAATGGTGGTGTAGTACAGTCAGAAGCAATGACACATCCTACCACCATGACAACAGCACTGAGGAAATGATCCCCAGCCTTTGTTCCAGCAGCCTAAGGGTGGAAAACTGTCAGAGGATCAGCAGTGAATTCCCCAAGAGATATTTGTTCTTGCATTACAAAGCCTCTTGCTTTAACCTTTCCCTAAAACTGTGAATCTCACACAATAATTTAGAACTCTAATTGACAAAAAAACCTGTTGATATTTGTCCTTCCCTTGCTGTGATCAATTGACTTTCCCTTTAATTGCACTATCTCAGCTGAGCTCTGCAATGCACCATTTCTTAGGCTGCTTTGATAAAAATACCTCAGGCTCCTCTTACTCATCTCTCAGGTTAGGAGCTTATTTTGCCTTCCAAAACATGCTATAAGGCATTTACAGTTTTATAGATTAAGCAGTCTTAACTAAACATTAATCTAAATTGTTTAACAATAAAAAGAAATAAGGAGACAGAAATATAAGCATGAAAAGTCAGTGAAGTATTTTCTGTCTCTGCCAGCATTCACTCTTGAAATTAGGTGTAATTGATAAAATTATAAAATAAATAAAGTTTATGGTTCAGATTCAATAATATGCTCCCAGGCCTGTGTGCAGGTTTCCAGGATTTTTTCTGCCTTTCTTTCAGTGTCTTTATTCTTCTATCCATCTTGCTTCTCTTCTCATTGCTCTTGTCATTATCAGACATTTTGTGCTTAGAGCTCTCATTACCAGCACAATTTGCCACAGCAAAGTTCAATTTTATAAAGAAAAAAATAGAAAAGGAAAAAATAACCTGTGTGTAGTTATATAGCAGAGTCTCCTATTCAACTATACATAATAGTATTCCCAAGATAAATAAAGCACTTTATTTCCTATATTTTACTTAGCTTTACAATCAAACTTTTTTGAGCTTCTGATGTATCCAGGTATAGGTATGAATGTATGTTGAGTATGTGTGCACATAGAAATGGAAGTAAAGATGAAAAAGAGCTTACCAAATCAGCATGACAAACACTTTCTAGCTATACCTGAGGACAGTGACCCCTAAAGAAATGAAGAATAAATCTCCCATTAAAAGTGAGAAAGAGAAGTTTATTCTGTGCTGGACTGTGAGACCAGCCATGCCATGGCAATGCCTGAAAACAGCAGAAGGAAGCTTGAAACATCAGGAGTTCCTGCCTTGGCAGGGCATAATCACGGGACTGAAGAGCATCATCACACTAGAACTAAATTGGATCAATAGAAACATTGGAAAAGGGCTTGGGAAGAGACCACACTGGTGATCTGAGGTCCATAAATATGTCCATTACAGAAAAGAGGATGGCATGATACTAAATGTGTGATGAAGAAACCTCTGGATGTCTGCTTGCTGCTTTTATGAAATTTACAGAATGGAACCATTTCAGAAATTCTTTAACTGTCTTTACCTTCTACATGAAACTCTTAAAATTCTATGTGTGTGCACTGGAAAATAGTTCTGTTTTCACAAATGAAGTAAGTCTGAGTGGTGTGTTTCTAGATTTTACAATGCTCATGGAAAAGAAAGGAACAGTCCTTTCTGCTGCAGAAATGTGTTGTGGCATGACAGAAAGATTCAATTGCCACAATAATTCATTCTTCCCACTCTCCAATTTGTTAGCCATCAAAGTAGTCTCCCGAGTTGTTGTCATACTGGGTCATTCAGCATTTGTGGAATGTAGTTAATTTTCATGTGCTTCCCAAATTCAAACATTCACATTTTACACACATCACTTCCTGTCTTTACAAACTATGCCCACATATTCTGATGAAGAATGGATTCTGGATATGTACACTGTCTTCCAGTGTTTCCACAACAATTATAAGTATCTTTTTCTATCCCTTTAGAATGCCCCACTTTTTCCATTCAAATACAATGCCAGTCTTTTTAGCATTATTCTAAGTAAACTCTTTTATATATTACCACTTTCCTTATGAACCTTGTCCTATACTCTTTTCCTCTATGCTTTAGCATAAAGACATTCCTTTTTTGGTCACCAACAGCTTGAGCAATCCAGAATACATGATCTGCACTCTTTCATTTTTTTTGACATTGCCAAAAATAGCAGCAAAGGTTTATCTTTTCTTCCTAATACAAACTCCAAATTAACAACCAATATCAACAAGAGGTTTATATTTTCTTGTCTATAAAAGCACCAAATATTGCAGTGGCAAGCAGCCATTCTAGTGGGAACACTTCAGGCAGACTTCTATTCAGTCATCATTTCCCATGGACAGAGCAGCTGGAGAGCCAGGCATGGGTTTGTCCACTCCATGGACCTACACCAGAGACATGTGACATGATCTCAAATACTGTCCTCCACTTTGTAAAGATAATTGTTTTCATTCCCCTTCAGAAAACAAGAAGCCTATTAAGCCCTACCTAAGATTAGGTAGCTTGAGATAGAACATAAAATGGAAAAGTAATGTAAGACAAAAGCAGTATCCTTAAGGTCACATTGCTGTGTGTCATCTATCTATATTGCAGTCTTGTAACCTTCCTGTCCAAATATTATGAAATAAAATGCCTCTTATTGTACTTCTATGAAGTCAGGAATCCTCCATTAAGAAGGGTCATCTTAAGGCCACAGCCCTTTGTTATGTTACTTCCATATTGTTCTCCTGCTACCCTGTCCAAAGGGAGGAATAATGTTGACAATGCCAATGATTGTAGTTACAAAGTTATCCAATCAAAACTTGATTGGAGTATTAAATGTATGATACTTGTGTGAAGGACAGTCTGTACCTCAGGATTTTTTTAAGAACTGGTAATAGTCAGGCTGTTAAAAAAAAAAAAAAAGGATTAAAATTAAATGTGTATTTTTCTCCATTGTGCTGCATCTGTTTTCTGTCAGAATGAATCCTGCTGATCTTGGTTTCAAGGTTTCCATTCTGTGTGCTTTTAAACCAAGGTCAAGCAGTAGGCAGCAGAGGGACCTTGAAGGTGTCATTGGCTAGAAATACATAAGCTTTATAGCTACACCACTAATTATTTATCATTCATAGAAAGAAATATAGATGGGCAAAATGATATAGATACTGGTACTTCTATAGCTGTGCACAAATCAGAATGGCAAAAGACAGAAGCTTTTGATTATTTGTCTGTGCATGTGAGCATACATGTACATTTATTAGTGAGTGCAAATGTCTGTATGGTGACGTGTCCAACCTCTGTTCCCAGAATGAAATTGTTTCCTGCATGTGCTATATTGCTCACACATATGGTCTGAGTTGCCTGAGGAATCTATGAAGGGAAAAATCATTTAACAAAGCTGTCTGCCTAGTATGGTTATATACTACTGTGCGTTTCTTCAAGGTGGTTTCTTTTCATTAAAAATAAAGCCCTTGGAATGAGGCCTTACACCTGAGAAAGCAGATTTTTTTTTTAGTGGAAAACATAGAAAAGATTACTTCAATAAATTGGGGCCTTCTCTCTATTCCTTGTTGTGTTTTTCCTAATTTTGTGTTTGCCTTGAAGAAGGTACAACATCCTTGTACACGTTACCAGTAACTTATGGCTCCTCACACATTATCTCTTTAACTTGAATTTAAAGCAGATTTTATAGGAATGGTTAATGTATATTCAGGGAAGACATCCTGTTTTTCTAAGGCAGATGTGACTTCTGAAGAGCAGCAGGAGCAGGGCTTTATATTTGTAAGACAGACACCATGCAGACTGACACATTGGCTCTCTGGAGATATAAAAACCAAACCCCAAATAACTCATGCTCTGAGTGTCCAAGCTCAGGGGCAGTTTTTCCTCTCCAGCTGTGCCCACACCCCTGGACAGGCAGTCTCTGTTGGGATAATGCCCCAGCTGTCCTGATCTCCAGGGCCAGGGAGCTGTGGGGCTGCCCTTAGCTCAGCCCCTGCTGTGGGTGCAAACAGGACCAGGCTGAGCATCAGAGCCAGGACTGGCAAATGTCCTTTGCCCCCGTGGGCTGGGTGCTGCCTCAAGCACTTTTAAGCTGTTTCCATCACCAGGGCTGCTCCCCACATCTGCTGGTTGCAGCAGGGATGTCAGCATTCCATGCACACCACAGGAATCTGGGGGGCTATGCCAGAGCAGCTCTGCTCTGCCTCCTGCATTAATTGCTCATTAGCAGCTGCAGTGCCTCCCAGAGCCACCAGGACAGTGCTGCCAGTTCACTTTCAACAAGGAATCTGGTTTGCCTCCTCCAAGACAAATCTCTGATGTGAGGTGCAGTAAGCTGAGACAGAAATGCAGTCCTGGTTCAAACTAAAATACCACACTGTCATTCATGAATGATACACTGCACCTGTAGGACCTTCTGCATTTTCTGTAGGCAAAGTATGCAAAAATATTCAGGCTTCACAAATATAAATATTTTTCATAAGAAAAACCCCCAGTGTTTGAAAGAGGGCATGTGTTAGATTCACACCGTATATGGCTTTTTTATTCAAACTGCCAAAAAACACTGAATTTATGTTGACCTAATAAAAAAGTTGGAAGAAAAATTCCTTTAATAAACTTCCTTCTCTTTAATGTATGACTGAAAATGTTTCAGTCTCTCTATCAAAATCATCACTGATGTGAACAAACTCATATTTCACAGATTTGCCAGGGAACCATCACATTCCCTTACTAAGAAATAAAAATTCAAAAGTACCCTGTCTTAATTTAAGGGAAAAAATAGACATATTCAATTTAGGCCACAGCACAGCACACTGCTTTTCCTTCCTCTATTGCCTTGTCATCTCTAAACATTTCTGTGAGATAAAGATCAGCTTCCAAAATTTCTCCTTTTATAGAAGAAGCACTAACACCTACATTTGCTGACCATTAGTGTTGTGTCATGCTTTAACATCTTTCTCAATTTCTTCAAGTTCTTCCTCTCAGATGAGGATGGCATTTTCTCTCTCCCCTTCACCCCCTCTATTTCCATGATTACTCACAATTTTGTCTGCCTTGTTTGCTGCTTCCTTCCCACTCCTCCAGAGTGGTGGGACACTGATAAGAACAAAAAAACATTATTTTTTAAGGCTGATGATTGCTGCCTGCATGACGGTGACAAAGGCTGACCTGAAGCTCAGCATGAGCAGCAATGTGCACTCAGAAAGGCAAAGGTGTCCTGGGCTGTGGCACAGGGCAGGGGGCAGGGGCCAAGGAGGGGGTTCAGCCCCTCTGCTCCTGGAGCAGCAATCCATCCAGCTCTGCATCCCAGCACCTCTTGGAGGGAGTCCTGAGAAAGGCCATGAGGGGACCAGAGGAATGAGAACCTCTCCCATGAAGATGGGCTGGGAGAGTTGAGGTTGCTCACCCTGGAGAAGGCTCCAGGGAGAGCTTAGAGCAACTCCCAGTGCCTAAAGGGAGAGAGAGGGACTTCTTACAAGGGCATGGGGGAGTGGTTTTTAACAGAAGGAGAGCAGGTTTAGGTTAGATATTAGACTACATTGACTGTGAGGGTGGTGGGGCACTGGCACAGGTTGCCCAGAGAAGCTGTGGATGCCCCATCCCTAAAATGTTCCAGGCAGGCTGGGTGGAACCTTGGGTCTGCTCTGGTAGGTGTCCCTGCCCATGGCAGCAGGGCTGGAAGCAGATGATCTTCAGGGTCACCTCCAACCCAAAATTCTGTGACTCTACAATCACTTGACATAGAAACCAGGAAGTTTTGTTTAGATTCTGTCATGAGAACAGGAACTAACGAATTTGGGCTTCCACAGGATTAATTGCTTATAGTTTTGTTGAGTTTCTGATGACTAAGGTGATGAGGCATTAACTCTCCCTGAAATGTTCCCTCTGGGACAGGCATCCACTTTTCTCTGTGTATGGAGCCTCAGATACTTCACATGAACTGGATAATTATTTCAGCCTTTTTTCAAAGTGGGCCTGGAAAACATTTTCCTTATCTACCCAGCTCCCTAATATGTGAAAATATAACAACTGAGATTTCCACAGGGTGGTCAATCTGAAATCTGCAAGCAGATACAGGTTTATGGTGGAAGAACTAGGTAAAACCAGGCCTAAAAATATTTTCCTTTTTACTTAGAGGGGGAGGGAAGGAGTGGAAGGCTGAACTGCTTATGAAACAGCATATATTGACAAATTATTTTGATTTCTCTGTAGTCACATTTCAAGAGAGCAATGTATTAATTTGGAAAATTCCACATAGCTGTATTTGATTTTCAGTGCCCTGACTGGACCTTTACCCAGCACTGCTGCAGCTCCAATTCAAACACCAAGCCTTGGGCACCCCAGACTTTGCACACCAAGCCCCAACTGCAGCAGTTTTGCATGAGATCCTTTACAAGTGAAAAATAGCTCAAATAGCATGTTTTATCAGAAATGGGTTTTGATAAAAAATGCACTCCACAGGGAGCACATCTAAACAGAGCTTTCTCCACAGGCACTCTCCTTTTATGCACATGCAGCATCTGTAATGGAAATGAGCCTCCCAAACTGCAGCTTTTAGGTGGAGAAGATGGGAGGGGAAAATGAACCCACAAGGCAGTTTCGTTATTCAGAAGGCAAATTGATGTGTACAGGATTTATAAAACTTTTTTAAACTGATCACTGAGCTTGCTAATGTCTTGTACTGCTAACTGGGAGTAGACATATGACATCTGTGTTGCTTTAAATGTGTTGGGAGTTTCTGAACATCAGTTCTTCCATTGTTAACACTGTCAGCAAATTGTTGCTCATGCAAGGTCACCATAATCCTGGATATAAACACCAATATTTCAGATTAATTTGATTTGTTGGGAATAGCACCACCTGGACAACTCTTAAAGTGAGCCTGCAGCCTAACAAGATTTAGTTCACAACAATATCTTTACTTCTTCATTATTTTTTCCCCTGCCAATTAGAGTGAACATATTCCTTTCTTTTACTGTCTTTCACATCATCCCACGGAGTAGCAGTGTGTCAAGGTTGCTGCATCCTGCAGAGAGAGTGAGAAGTTGATCTACTTCTTGTCAGAAGTGTGGTAGATGGGAGGGAGCACTGGCATGCTCTCCCAGCTAGGATTCCTTTTCCACCCTGGTGAGTCCTCTCCTCATGAGGTCCCTTCCTCCCCACATGGTAAGCACCTCCCTGTTTGCTCTCTTTCTCTACCATTCAATTAAATTATGCCTGTTGATCAAGTGTAAAATTAAATACAATCTGTACTAAATAATTCCTGTGTCATAAACCCATTTGTGTGCAGTTTTTTTCCCAGAAATATTAAAATAAGTAGCAGTCTGGTCACTGAAACTGGTGAAATTAATGGAATGAATGTTTTCATTTCTATTGTGGGAATTGTAATTCCTGAAAAATTTCACTTTATAAAACTACTTTCTGGATTTTTCCCATACAAGAACACCAAAAAATGATTGAACTGTGAAGCACAAACTCATCCAGGCTGATGTCTGACTGCTACAGATGTGTGCTGGAAAATTATTGCATCTGAGTTGAACCAGGCAAAGACTCATATATTTTAATCCATGTTGATTAAATGAATATTTTTCCAGTGACATTTTACATTGCACAGGCAATCTGGTCTCTCCAAAGTTCCAAGAAGCACTAATCATAAAGGAGCTCTAAGAGTCTTTATTAACAATTTAATTTCTCTAGGGTATTTTAATTCAGAGCCCTTTAATACTCTGTTTGACCTTTCCTTTCCTACAAACTTATTTAGTACTGCTCCTAAAAGTGATTTTTGGGACACTGAATTTTAATTTTTTTTTTTTAATACTGTGAAATGCAGCTTATTCTCATTATTTATTTCTGAAAGCCACCTTGGAGTCCACAGACAAGGGCTTAGAATCTTCAGAAGTAATTTTCCTCAGTTTCCTAATGTACATTCATAAGCTTCAGTCTTCCTAGAGAAATACAGTTCTAAAGAGCTAAAACACAAATTCAATTACCTACCATTTGGTATTACCTGTGCCTGGTGTTTAAATGAGGTCATGTGAAATTTTAGCTGTATCCATTTATATATCAAATAGACAAAAAATTACACCTCTTTAATTTGTTTCAAATTAATGTTTTTTCAATATGTTGCAAAAATTGTAGTTAAGCAAACAACCATGTTATACCACTCTGAGCTGGTCTTAAAAAAAAAATAATTTTGCTTAGCAAATGAGCCTCTGTTTCCTCCTATATTCTAATATAGTGTGTGGATTAAAAACATAGACAGTGAAATGCTAAAAAGGTATTTCAGTTTTCCTGTATTAAGCTGTGCTGTGACTGTTTTATCCCAGCTGGATTTTAGCTCAAGTTCTGCCCCTGGTTCACTCTCCAGGTAAGCAGCAAGCTGGACAGGACCCCAAGCCCAGGACAGGTCCCAAACCAGAGCCAGGTCAGGACCTAAATCCATCAACACCCCCAAGATTTTTGTCACCCCCTCCTTGCCCCTGCTCCTTCCTCTGCCTCCCCACATCCCAGTTAAAGTCAGATCCCCTTGTTTTCATTTGAAGTGAGTTCTCCAGGGAGCCCCAGCTGCCCCTAGGGCAATTCCCAGCTCCCAGTTTATATTTGCTCTCAGCTGCACTGCAGGGCCTGGGTCCTTGAGATACAATTATTACTTCTTAACTCTTCAAGCAGAAAATTTGTGGAATTATCATTTATTCCAAATGCAGATGAGCATCTCTACTTATCTCCTTCCTTTCACACAGTGAAATGTATCCCTTTTATTACAAATAAATGCAAATATTTATTAGCAATGTGTGCAGCCATTATTATTGTTGTCCTGGTTAATGCTGTCTCTGAGGCAATGGCATATGAAATACTGCTTATGGCATCCCCAAGTGGAAGCAAAACTGTTCTTAAAATGTTCTTTGCAGAGTTAAATACAACGAGTGAAAATAAATAATGTCAGGTCCTTGCCATGATCTGCCCATTTTAAACTTTTCAATGGCACAAATCATCATTAATGAAGCACTTAACATTACACTCCCGACAGCACAGCATAAAAATTACTGCAGTCACCCAAAGGATAAGAAGAAACATGACAGATAACTTCTGGAGGGGAAAGATTTACACTCTTTTGATGAAACTTTATGGGTTGCAGTTTACATTAGAATAAAGTAGGGGAAAAATGCTTATCTCTTGAAAGCTTTAGGGGGGAGATATTTGGAAGGTAATTGTGGACTCTTTCCCCAAATGAATGAAGAAATGTCAGAGAGCAAGGTCTCAGCAGTAGTGAAATCTGCTTTGCATCATCAGCTATTTTGGTATAAAATACTGTAGCTGGAGTAATAGGACATAGAGATTTGCATTATAATGAAGAATAAGTAAATTCTATTATGCAAGTCCCCTTGTTACATGGATTTAGTCACAGTTTGCTCAAAAATAGCTGACAGTAAGTTCAACAGCTGGCATCTAATGCTTAATTTCCTTCCTGTTTATTTGTAAAAGCAGAATATCTTGCTCTTTGTATGAAATTATTCATAGAAAACAATCTCAAATTCATATGTGAAAGACATGGATCAGCACAAAGGCTCCTGTTTGTGATAAAGGATATGGCAGTCCAGGTGAGGGTCTGTGAGAAGCAAGAGGTTTCACTCACCTGCACTCAGAGCCATGGCAGGGATTGTGTGAGTTGGGATGGGGCTGAGCAGGTCCTGGAGATGGAGGGGGAATTCCTTGGGGCACAGGTTGATCAGTGCCATGAGAGATCACCCAGTCCAGACTGCTCCATGGTGGGAAATAGGTTATTAGGCAGGACCTGGCCTAAGGGGAAGAGAAATAACTCTGAAGAGAGTAATTAGCGTTTGTGATCAGAGGACAGAAAAGTATAAGGATGGAGATGCCATTTAGCAAAATCAAAATGAACAAATTAAAAATTTCAATGCCACACTTCATCAAGCAGTGATTTTGAACAGAATCAGCCAAAGAAAGAGGTAACCTTTAGGTTCCACAATGCATGTAACTAGAAAGAGAAGACTTGCATGCTATGATGTCTTCCAGGTGAAAAAGAAAAAAAAAAAAAAAAAGGCAAAAAACCCCAACCAACCAACCAAAATCCCTACCATTCATCAACATTTCACACTATTCAGTTCAGTGAACACAGAACTCTGTTCTCCCATAGAAAGTGTTTTGAGGAAAACTAAGCAATATATTATATTCAGAGAAGTGTTTTGCTCTCCTGAGCTCATAAAGATGGCATCTAGGTTCTGAAATTCAATTTTTCTGCTTATCAGGAGGAACTTTTGCTCTCCTCATTGCAATCAATTCCTACTCAAAATAATGTAAAGATGTTAAATGCATATATTTTCTCAAACTTGATCCACTTGATTAAAAATTGGGGATTTTCTCTCTATTTATTAACCAAAGCATTTCTAAATTTAATCCTGCTTTATGTTCTATGCAAGCACAAGATTTATTTAAACCTGTTTGTATTGCTTCACACTTTCTCAGAGATTCACCTCACTCACTAACCTATTTAGCTTATCTTTTGAGAAGAACAGATTGTCTTTGTGGAAGGATCATAACCATCTTAAAGTCTTCTGGGCTCTCTGTGCTCTATGCAGTAATTCTCTAGAGTATCACAGACTCTCCTAAATACTTCTGGGATGAAATAACAAATAACAGCACAAAAAGCAGTAAAAAATTGCAATGTATTCACACGTTACTAACCTAGGAAACTTTAAAAGAAAGGTAGCCTCAATTAAATTCTTGTTGCTCCTAGATCAATATTTTCCTGTTATATGCACTATAGATTGTTGTAGCTGTCAAATTTATGATCAATATAACAATATCCCAAACAGGAAACACAGAATTAACTCTGTTCATAAGTTTCTAGGCATTTAAGTATCACTAAAATGCCACACAAAGGTGAAAATATTGCTTTACTTTGACCCATTAATTTTACTCTCTATCTAAAATGGGTCAAACACTTCTACAGTATAATCTTTTTTTTTTTTAAATAAGAATAATTTAGAGGAATTGGTGTGTAATGCACATCCCATCTTAACAATTGTGCAACCAGCTTTAAGAAATAACACTATAACTCTGCCTCTGATTTTGTCATAGAATAATATTTTCATTTGACCTATTTTCTTCCAGTATTCCTGATGGTTGCTCTGGGAAACCAAGACAATCCTGAGCTTCTGCTAAGTTGAAATGTGTCCCTATGGTTATTAATTTTTTTTGAAATATAGGGCTAATGCTTTTCAGCACAGAAGCTGGAGAAGATAGGGATTACTGGGGATGTGATAAAGGCTGAATATGACAGACTGCTAGAAATGTGCTCAGTACCATGAGGGGAGAATTTCAAAGGCAAAAACAGGAGTTAAGTGCCTTTGAACATTAATGAGACATTGGTAGATGAGCACCCATATCCTGATTAACAAAATGACAGTGGGAAAGAAGAGAAAATAATTTGGCCATTAGAAACATGTTTCTTATGCAGTCTTCAGTATCACTTTATAGTGAGAAGAGATATTTTAAGGGATCAAATAATTTTCTCTTTATTTTTCCACAGAGGAAAATCATGCACTTGAATCACCTGTCCAGTTAATCACTACAGTCTGGTTTGGAGCTGGAAATGCAGGTTAAGGCTGATGAGTGACTATGAGGAAAGTCCCCTCTAATCTCACTGATTTTCTCTTTCCCACATTGAAGACAATTTTGATCTTACCTGCTGCTGAATTCAGCATCCACACAGCTCTGTTCTAATGCCTGGCACGCTGTGACAAAGGGAGTACCAGAACTGGGCAGTGTGACTGACACTTCTGTCACCATGTCACCGTGACTCATGTGAGCCTTTGATTTGGTCAGTGGTTTTTCTACATGAATACATACTTCAGGAGCAATATCTGACCAAGCATTGAGTGTTTTCACTGGGGGTTGTGCAGTGGGGGCCCAGCCTGTTTTGCCTGGGAGGACTCTCTGAAAAGACAAATACTTTGATTTTTGTCTTTTTCTTCGATTCATGGCAGCTTGGGTGTTCTCAGCACATACCCTGTGCATCAAGCAGGACACACACACAGGGTACATGGTATCCCCCTGCCTGGAAGGTGTTCAAGGACCAAGCTGTGCCTTCACAGGCAGCTCCTGGAAATCTGGCAAATGCCAAAAGCTTTCATGAAATGAGTATTGTCAAGCCCTGAGAAGAGTCAGGGCATTTCTTAGCTTTGCTGCTCTGGAGGCCAGAGACGTTTCCAGTGAGGCTGAAGCAGCACTGGGGCACTGGAGCTGTTCCTCCCAGGGCAGCAGAGGAAGAAGGGCCATGCTGAGACCTTTGGCCAGCAGCAGACTGAGGTCCAGCTCCAGAAATGCCCAAATGCCATCACAGGCACAGCTGCAAGCAGTGACCAGAGCCCCCACTGCTGCATCTGCACTGGCACACAAGGAGGCAAAGGAGAAGGCTGAAGCCTCACCTCTTCCTAGGATCAGCAAATAAAGCACACTGTAAAAGCTCCTGGTTTGATGGGGATTTGTTATGATAGAGGAAACATTATTTTTGTGCCTGTTATGTGACATTTTGAGCCCTCCTGTGGAAAGCATTTTCCATCAGAAATGTTGTTACTATTTAGTATTTTCCATTTGGTTTGAGGTGCAGTTTATACACAAGTTATCTCTCTCAAGAGACGTAGACATCCATGGCTTACAGTGTGAGCTGGAAAGAGATCATTAACATTGTGACATTTGTGGAATCATTAGCAAAGGTGATAGATACCCTTGGCAGCCTGGGGAAAGATTTTATACAGTGCAAAAGGTCCTAAAGGCATTCCTCATGCAGATCATAAAAACCTCTGTCCCAGTGACACAAGTCATGCTCTGACTGACAGAACAAGACTTAACACTGGTTCTGTGAAGACTGATTTTCAGTTTAGGTACTTAAAAGCATACATATGTTGGCTAGGGAAGCCTAATGAAAGCAGAAATGAAAGCAGGATGAAGCAGCTAAACACAGAGAAACCTGCCAGAGATGTGCAGCAGCGTGAGCTGGAACAGGGCAAGGTGAGACACCAGCACATAGTGGGTACCACAGGGATCACCTCTGCTGCCAGCACCTGCAGGAGCTTCTGCTGAGAGATATTGCTCCAAAAGTGTGACTTGCTTTGTGTATTAAAGCAGAGACAAAAATATATGTTTGGTACATTCATTGGTAAGCAAAGAAAAGCAGAAGGCCCAGAGAGAATAATCTGTGTGGATTTTTACTACTGATTTTTTAGTATCAGTACTGACTGACACTTTTTTTGAGCAGCCAGAGAGCTATCTCTGGCTAACCAGTGATAAAATTCAGAAGAAAAGTTGATGCAACAGAGGCATAATTTCATCTCTCTACAGCAAACTGACTGAGACAATTACATATGATGTCTTTCTGAAATCCAGCAAACTCCTGTGGATAAATCCCCTCTTTTCCACACTTCAACACTCTTCAGAATGTCACTCTTGGTGCACAGAAAAGGTAAGGAGCTAGACAGCAATTTCCAGCAAACTTTTCACGTGCCATTCTGTCAGTAACCTTCATCCCAGGATGAAGAAACTTTTCCAATGGTTTTGAAATTTTGGAAGGTCCAAGGATTTCCAAGACCAATTACAAAATGAAAGGTCTACTCACTACTTTAAACATCCATTTTCAACTGAGAGGGATATGATTTAATGCCTAGGATATCTGGATATATTTTATTTTATTTCATTTTAGTTTTTAATTTATTTTTTTTTTTGCAATACTAGTTGCTAGATTTATAATTTATGGATACACACAGGATGGCTATATTTGGACTTCTTAACTCAAAGTCTTTGTCTCAACACTGAATGACTGTATAATACACCAACAAGTTGCTATTGACACATCAACATTTCCAATTAAATCTTCCCATGGTGGGAACCTCAAATATCCTCCCCAAGGTCTTAGGTACCTGGGCAAAAAATTCAATGAGTGAATGAGTGAATGAGGACCCACTGCATTCACAACATTCCTTTACAGCTCTCCTGTTTCCCAGCACTCCTTCCATTCTTGCAACTGGATGTCAGATCTCCTGCTGCATTTGTGAGCCAGCTCATCTCACTCCCTCCTTTTCCCTCGCTCACCACCTCTCTTCTCTCAGGTTTTTCATCGTGGTCTCTTTGGAGATAGTGCTGGTGGCTGCCCTGAGCCCAGAGCAAACAGCTCAGTGAGCAGCTCCCTACGTGGTTCCCATTCAGGAATCCTGCCTGAGCAGCCAGCTCCCAGCCCTGCACCAGGCAAGCCCTGTAAAAGTGATGGATACCTGCTCTCCCCCAGGCTTTCCCTGAGAAATTCAGCCACGTTTGGCAACTAGGTATCTATCTGGAAAATCTCCTGAATGCATAAATATTCCTGGGGTTTACTAGTGCTAATGCTCAAGTCCATTATCTTCCTGTGTGTGGTTAATAGTAGAATTCCTTCTTTGCAGTGTCCCACTGTGGTAACAGAGTCACACAGAGCTCTGCTTTGTGATCCCAGCACAGAGCTGGGCTGTGCAGCCTGGAGAAGACAAGGCTCCTGAGAGACTTGGAGCCCCTCTCAGTACCTTAATGGAGCTACAAGAGACACAAAGAAGGGCTTTTTACCAGGACTGCAGTGACAGGACAAGGCTTTAAATGGAAAGAGGTTCAGACTGGATGTTAGGAATAAATTTTTTAAGATAAGGGTAATGAGGCACTGGAAAAGGCTGCTCCAAAAAGCAATAGCAGCTCCATCCCTGGGAACATTCAAGGCTTGTTTGGGTGGGGTTCTGAGCACCCCAGTAAAAGGTGTCCCTGCCCATGGCATGGTTGGACTAGAGGACCTTTAAAGGTCCCTTCCAACCCAAATCCTTCCATGATCAAGCAAGCAGTGAGGCAGCCTTGCCAGGGCAAGCACCAGGCAGGGGCTGCAGCAGGAGGGACCTGGACTTCACCTGAGGGGCACAGCAAGATGGGACTGCCCAAATGGAACCTGTCATCCTCTCAGCCTTCGAAATAGAGCCAAAACTCCTTATCTTCTGTCGAGGTAAGGGGATCAAATAGCTGCACAACATCTCTCTACATTGGGAAGGGAAAAACCAACAAGCCTGAAGACCTTGAAGGGCTGCTGGTACATTAGTAGGTGTCAAAGAGATCTTTCTGATTTAGTCTTTGACAGGTTGCTATTTTCTGATTTTTTTAAGCAACTAAACCTAGATAATTATCTGTGTCTGTTTCCAAGTTCTTAAAATGCCAGACGAAAGATTTTTTTTTTTGCAGATTTTCCTACAGTGTGGATTTTAAAAGCTGATAATGGTAAAACAATGACACCTTGTGGCACAGAAGAGCAATCAAACCCACACAGCCACAGGTTTAGATAAAGCATTGCCAAGAAATAGATTACATTTCCCAGAACTACTTTGAATTATTGATGAGCTAAGTTTTCAGCTACAAGTTTTTGCTTAGATCTTTAATGTAAAATTGTTCTTGATGTTTACAACGTTTGAAAGCATCCTTCTAATGATGGGAATAATTTAGATGCTTGTTATTCAGGAATATAGGAAACTTCCAAGATAGTTCTCTAACTATTATTGCAGTTTAAGTATTCTTTCATTTATCTAATATATTCATGCTGTTAAAAAACACTCAGAGTAATTGTTCATCTTTTCAATGTCCCTGACCTCACTTCAGACAACCAGGTGATTTAAATTGCACTGGCTGGCAGGAGAAACGTTGTGCTGAATTGCTAACAAGAAAGATATGATGCCTGTTAGCTTCATGTAGGTTAAAGGGAAGACTCCAGCTGTCCAGAGTTTTCTCAGCAATGAGTATTTTCTATTGTAATTATTTTATAGGGGCATAACTGAATAGAACAGTTATAGAACAGTAGTGCAATGTCATTTTAGAGTTCTTATCAGATTTTAGAAGGTTTGATAATGGAGATTTTATATCAACCCTATTAACTCCTCGAGACTGGAGAGTTAATGATTTGAAGGCAGCTCTTCCTTTAATTTGTGGATCTGTTCAAATCAGAAAGCAAAAATGACTGAAAGTGGATGAGAATTCCTACGAACTGAAGAAGACCCCAAGAGATTGTTGCAGCCTTGCAAGTAAAACATTTCAAACTTTATACATTTCACAATTATTTTCCTATCCATTCCAAGTACCAGTTTTCAGTACCAGCACTGATTACTGACCTTACCAGTATCTTCTCTGACCTCCATCTAGACAAGGTATACTGCAAATTATCGAGATTTTGAGTGAATTATGACCTGATTAAGATGACTGGTGAGCTATTCCTGGTATTACATTATGCAACTAAAACATTATGCCTGCATTCATATATTTTATAACTGTCTAAAAATTAAAATCTTTTTGTCAGCATAATAACATTGCTGGGACAGCACTACTCAGCTCCAAGGGTATTCTGGGGACAGGAATGAAACCCACAATGTTATATAAAAAGCATATCATCATCAAAGAAGTGATATACAGGCACAAGGTATATTTGGTGCCTCTGTCATTTCTCACTGGGGAGTTTCAAATCTTGACACCCTTTTTGCATCAAGAGGTAGTTTTGGTTTTTTTTCCAACCTGATGGCAACAAAATATATGTTTTACACTGGCATAGTGGAAATTACAAAATAAATCTTAAATAGTATTCACCTCAAACATTAGACAACAAATAAGTCAAATATATCAGCAGTGGCACATGACTAATAATGCACTTACATAAAATGTGGAAATCACTTCTGCTCTTGCAAAGGAGCCTGTACTCACCAATTATTACAAGATCTAATGGTGCATTAAGCCATTGCTGCTGCAGGCAGTGCACTCCCAAAAAATCTCAGAGCTTCTCTCGCACATGAAACCCAAAATCCCACCCTCCTGCTGCCTCAGGGCTGCAGGGCTGGGCTGCATCTCCCACCTTTCCAAGGGGCTGACAAAGGCATCCTGCTCCTCATCATCAACGTGGGGCCACAGCTGAAGTGATGCTGAGACATCTCTTGTCTGATGGGAGGGCACTGGTGGTCAGTGGGGCAAAGAGGTGACAATTTACACCTCCCATTTCAGTCCCTGTAAACTGTCTCTGCAGACAGAGCCTAAGCCAGCCCTCAGTTACACCTGAGCTTCTCCTGTAGCTGCAGAAGAGCCAAGGGCAAGATCCTGGCAGCCAATCCTCCTCTCACCCATTTATTTATGCCCCACCTGAATCCCAGCTCGCCCAGCTGATGGAATATTTCTTGCATCCAGCAGTGATACAAAGCTCACAGCTGGGAGAGTTTCCCCTGATCATTGTGTATGTGTTTTACTGCCATCATGTGTGTTCTGCATCCTCTCAGTTTACATCAGTCACTGACCCCAGGGACTGTCTCTTGGTTTGCACTTCCACTAGAGATGAGGCAGCTCAACTGCCTGTTTTTAAGAGAACATGAAAATGCTGGAAAATTATAGAAAATAACAGTTATTATGCTTATGCACAGTTAAATATCCAGACAATCCCAAAAAAAAGGATGTGATCTTTTACTCTTTGTTGCTGTGTGATGGAGATAGAATATCTATGTCCTGATGTGCAGAGAAAATGAGATGCTTTTACTTGCTTGCTCACTGAGTCATTAAAGTGAGTTGATGAACGTTAATTTTTACATCAGAAAAAAACCCAACAAATGAGTCTTTATTTCTTCATTTGTTCTCACCTTCTGTTTGTAAAGTTCAATAAATTAATAAAGACTGTCACTTTCACAGATCACAAATGAGAATTAACCATCCCTGTTGTGAGTTTGGATATTGATTTAACCTCCTTTGGCCCTGTTGTGAACAACACCCATGACATTTTTAATGTTTTACCACCTTAAACAGAAAAGTAGATAATGAAATTCTGAATCTGCTAAAATCCCTTAAATATATTTTTATTTCCTGTTTATGAAAAGTACCCAAACACCTCTTTTTATTCTGACCTTTTGCTTCCTCAGGTTACCAATCAATCCTCAACATTGCCCCACCACATAAACCAGGGGTTCAGGGAGGTCTGATTTTGGGAATACCTGGGGGCTGAAAGCTTCAGGCACCAGTGAGACTGTGTTTGTCCCCTCAGAAAGCCTCCAAAATCTGTCTGCCTAGTAAAACCCCTTTGAGAAGCAATGGCATTTTAACATGAGCAGCGTGTGAACTGCATGTCAGGATGATGATGCACCTTCCACCAGCCTCTTACAATTCATTTCCTACAGCCCCTGCCACATGTGGAATCCTGACCAAAAAAAAAAAAAAAAAAAAAAAAAGACATTTTTCCTCACCATGGGCTGCCTGGCAGTAATATCTAAACTAGAAATAAGAGTTGCTAGAGTTCAGAATTCCTCCCCTCAAAATACAGCCACAAGAAAAGCTCCAGAAAATTATCTGCCAGGAAATCACATGGCACAGGCTCAGATTTCCCATCTTGAAAGGGAGCAGACATAATGTCCAAAATGTAATGAGCATTTTTTTTTTGCCTCCATTTCCCCACCCTTGAATTCAACCAGTCATTCCTGTTCTCAGCTTGCCTGCTACTCCAGCCCAGCCCCTGAGCTTGTGCTGCTCCAACACTCCTCTGCTGGTGGGGAAATACAAAACACAGTGACTCACTGGGCCCCTGCTGGGTGAAACCAGGAGGAAATGAAAGTGGGTACAAGGATGGAGATACTTGAATGTGGGCTGAAGGAGGTGCCATCAGAGCTGTCCTGAAGCAGGGCTGCTTTCCCTGGGTTTGGAACAGCAGCAGAGGAATTTTGCTGGACGTTTTCTTCCTCTCCTTTTCTGCTCTTCACATCAAAAACTTTTGAAAATGGCTTGTACTTGGCTTCTTTTCTCAGAGCAGTTGTTTCAGACTCTCAACAGACTCAGAGAGATAAGAAAATTCTGAGTATGATCGCATCAATTTCAAACTCTCCTTTATAATTTTTTTCCTACAAAAACCAAAAAATTACTTTTTTCAATTATCATGCTGTAATTCTTGAATGACCACACCAGAGGCCAAGACTGCTCCCATGGCTCTAGCTCTATGTTCATTTGAACCTTCCACTGCTCATTTTCAAACTTTTTTTAGCCTTAGTCAAACTTGCACTTCAGTTTATAAATAAATCATATCAGCTTGCCCACTACTTTACTTTATGATCTTGTGCAGAAGAAAAAGGGATGTTAAATTCAGGCAGCTTTTGGGGAGGACAAGAGACTTGTTTTAAAATTCTGATCTAAGATTAAAGTTCCAGGAGGAAATTGCTCTGAGCTGGATCTTACAATCAGGATATGTCTAAGCCAAAAAATATTTCTTCTTTAAAACCCTGTTGTGCAATGTATTTCAATTACAGCTTTGGATTAACATTACCACTGCACAGGTCAATTTAGCTAATATGTTCCTAAATGGTCTAAACTTTATCAAAAGAATTTAAAACCAAATTGCTTGAATCATGCACTCATACATTTTTAGCTATGCATCAAGATATAATTTCACTACCCTAAATATAACCACAATATTAAATCAGACTGTTTATGTGAGGAAGATTATTTACATATTTCCTCAGAATTAGTCATTTGGTTCTTAAATTCAATTGTGGCTGTTGCATGTATTAATGCTAAAATCCTTTAAATATATTTTTCCATTTCTGAGAAGCAGACAAAAAATTCTCCTTCATAATATTAATACCCTTTGTCCAATGTGTCCACCAGACCCAAAAGTGAAAAGATCAAGTAAAGAAATCCCCCAAAACTGAATAAAACCAAACTGTTCTAAATACTCTGACAAAAAATCTTCTCATTTTGCTTTGCTCAACCTTGAATCTTCAATCTCACTAGTTCTTCAGTCCCCCATAAAAAGGAAAAGATAAATAACTTTGTCTGGTTGGCTTTTGCATGTTTTTTAGTGATTGTTATTTAGATTTAGCTCAGTCAGAACTCAGTCACTTTGTCTTGTGTGCAGTGATACATCTACCATTGCAGCAGTGTGCATACTGAATTCATACTTGACTCAAAGCTGGATTTTTGATGCAAATTTAGGAATTTTTTTACTCACAAGTGGAGAAAGTGTATAGCAGGTGAAGATTTGCTCTGCAGTGATACCAAGTGCAGTGGAAAGGAGGCAGAAGAGGTTGAACAGATTAAATCCTGAAACTGCTCACCAGAGAGAAGAGATCAGAGCTCAGCACAGATTTGTAACCCTCAGACCCCAGATAATTTAAGCACTTTCATCCACCCCAGCCTTGCATGCCTGTATCTCTGACAGTGATGAGTGGGCTGACAGTTTAAGGGGCTGGGGAGCCCCAAGGGGAAGCACCTGGAACAGCCCAGACACTGCCAGGGGAATTCCTTTACTTTGCATGGAATGATCAGGGGGAAATTTAAACCCAAACTCTGCATCCAACCTATAAATTTTGACTCCATTTTGTTTCTTTCTAGGGAAGATGCTGCACAAAAGGCTTGTGTGGCCAGAAGAGGTTTTCAGAGCTTCTAAACTTTCCTAATCCAATCCAGAATCTTTCTGAGTGATTTGGTGTCCTGGTAACTCATGGAAAGGCTCCAGTTAGGATGAGAAGTCAATGCTCCCTGACTCCATTGATGTGGTCAATCAACAGGCACAGCTTGAGATTCAGCTGACAATTCACACTGAGCTGGTCAGAATCCACTCACAATGGAATAAAATGCCAATAGGAAATCATTAAGATATTATTTAAATGGAATAAATGCAAGAAAATCATTCTCACTGCATCTTCTGCAAGCACAAACAGAAGCAGGAATTGTCCAGCTAATTATTTACGGTGATTATTGAATACTTTTTATTGTTCAGATACTGAATATTGTTACAGAAAATGTCTGCTCTTCTCTAAAGAACTTTTTACTCAAATAATTTATTATAAATGTTTAATATTCAGATTTTATTTTATTCCTTTTTTGTATAGTTTCAGTAGATATAAAATTCAGATCCAGTCTCTCATTTAACTTACAAAATTTGTTTCAAAATTCACCTGGGTCTGAATCAAAAGCTAAGTAAAAGTATGCACACTTTATTTTACACTGTCCCCAATGAACAAAAATTCATAAATAAAATACCTGTCATGTTTTCAAGCATTGTTTGCATATCAGCTTCACAATTAGTCCAGATAAATTGTAAATTCTAAATATTGTTGTAAATAATGGCAGAGCCAGTATTTTCTCTCCTAAAAGTGAAAGAAAAATTTAATGTGTAAGACTGAAAAGTTCAAGAAGAGATTTTTTTACTTAATCTGCATGTGGAGGGGTTCTGATGGCAACTTTTTAAGGTTTTTTCCCCAACTCTGTTTCCTTGGCACTTAAATATCACTCACTTTTACTCCATTTTGAGAGTTTATGTTTTAATTCCTGTGGTTGGACACAAAAAAATGCTCAGTTGTTATTGTTCACCTACAATCTTCACTTTACAATGATTTTTAAATTTAGATTGCAGTCCCTTCTTATTTCTTATAGAACAAAACTGCACTCACAATTAAATTCGATGAAAGTAAAAAAAAAAATATGGAGGTCAGACAGTTTAAATTATGTCCTTCTCCATACTGCAATACACTTCTGAAGAATTGTTTAGCAGAATGGAAAGCTGTCAAAGTCCTTTTCCATTCCCATGCCATTTTTTATTTTACTTGTATGAAAAAACTAATTAATATGCCTGAAACAATTATTTTTAATAAGGAGTTATCTATTCTTTTTTTCATAGAGAGTTCTGGAACAGGAGTATACAATTAAGAGATAACACTACAGTGATCCAAAGTCTTTTTATTTCCCAAGGTGCTATGGATCAGTCCAAGTTCCTGCTTCTTTCTATAGACACTCTAATAGGTTTTCCATTTCTGGAGAGTATTTTTGAACAGCTAATTCCACTTTGAAGAAATAAGAAGCTTTCCAGATGACATTTTGCATTCATCTAAATATGTCATGCTAGATGTATTAGGCCTTTCTTCTGCTAATTTACAGATAAACTGAAAAAGGATAAAAAAACTGGTTCAAATTAGTTCTAATGATGTGCATCAGGAAGACTTCAATATTCAGCCTTAGTCAAGACATGGAAAAGGAACACTACTAAATATGGCTTCAAAATATTGTTCATAATATACAGCTTATATAAAATGCATCCAGCTACAAATTCAGATCCAGTAGACAAAAGTAAGAACAGTAATTTCTGTATGTTTTCTGACTACAGTGCTGCATACCTGTTCTTTTCCCTTAGAGCTCACAGGTGAAAGCCAATAAACTCTCTTGTTTTCTTTCTTCTGTATCAATAAGGTATTTGCCAAGGTAGGCAGCAAACATGGCTCCTGGTTTTATTAAAATTCAGAATTACACAACAGAATATCTGTTACCCTTACAAGGCTTGCCACCCAAGGAACACCAAATTTATGACTCTCCTTCCAGTCAAAGATACTGATCCTCATTTATCAAGTGCTGTGAAGTCTCAAAATTCAGTTAGGTCATCCCTCAGTCTCACAATGAAAGAACAGTGTCAGGAGAGTCTACAGCTCTCTCTGCCTTAAAAGCAAATTCATGTCTTCCTTTGGCAAATGGATCTGGACACAGTGCCTTTCATTCATTGCCTCCAGACTGCATTGCTACAGCTGTCACTAATGTAGAAATGAAGACAAATACAAAATCCATGCTTTGAATAAATCTGTTCCTTCAAAGCCTGCAAAGCAGCACAGAGCCACAGCAGGCTGTAAGGACCATGGGCTTGCTGGATTGAGTTCCACAAAATTGAAAGCAGGGTCTCTGTGGTAGTGTGCCTTTCATCAGGACAAGCTGCTCTGAAGCATTTTCATTTGTTTGTTTGTTTGTTTGCTTCTCCATGCCCCACTCCCCCAGTCAGCTGAAATCTAGAGGCCTGATTTTTCAGATGCATTTGTTTTTCTGGCTCCCACTGCAGCAGATGCCAACAGTGCTACAGCTGTGCTCATGTGGGACACACCAGGTCACCCAGGCAGAGGGAGGTCACTGAGAAGCAGAGAAGTGAGGTATGTAAGTACCTGTAAAAGAAACTTAAATAATTCCAAGTGGTTAAAAACAATCTCCAGGGCACTCAGCCTAGGAAAAGCTTTCCCATAGAATCACTGCTCTCCTTTAAGTGTGTGTAAGGAATAAGAAATTACTGGCTATTTCTCTTCTCCATCTTCTTCCTCAAGAGGAAGAGGAATTCAGTGGGAAAGCTGCCATCTGTTAAGGGTGAGCTGGGAGCCCACTCTTGGGGCTAGGCACATTAATATACTTAAACCATTGCTCTCATCCAAAAATCCATTTAAACCTTACAAAAAATAACTATCACAGAGTATAAGGTTTTCTCTACATAATACTAGTATGTTTCTCAACTGCATTTCTTTCTTCTTATTATTAATTCACTCTGTAAAATGAAATTGGAACACTAATACAGAATTGAAAGTATCTCTTCTTGTCCTAGATAGCTCAGTAGACTCTTGGCACACTATCATGATGTCTTTACTTGCTGTAAGTCTCTCTGATATTTGGAATTCACTGTTGGAAAATCTCTAGAGGAAATGCTGAAAGGTAGCAATCTGCATTTTAGCCAGAAAGTGGAATCTGCATATGTAGAATAGCAAGTCACATCAGAACAATTACATTTCTGCATTTCTATTTCCCTCTGTTCTCTTACCACCTCTGGAGTAACCACTCCATTTATAAAAGCTGGGATGCATCTGGAGCCTCTAGACATTTCCTTCAGCTCTTAGTTTTCTTAAGGAAATATGTCTTTAACATTGGTACTCAAGTAACTGCCTTTCCTTGCAAATTGACACTGTGCATCCTGGATCAAAGCAGCCCCTGGGAGTCTCAGGTCTCTCTCTTATTCAACACTTCTATTCTCTCTCTTTGCTCTCTTTCTTCTTATCTAAATGCAATTTTTTAAGGTGTTCTCTCCTCATGGCTCCTAATTCCTGTGATCTGAACCCATGAGTTTTTCCCCCAGTTTCATTCCATTTTTAGGTTTTTTCTCTCTGGTCTCTGCCTCCAGTTCCTGTGGTAGGTGTTGACACAACCCCTGTGCTGAACATTTCAGCACACACTGGGCAGCCCCAGCCAGCTCTCCAGGGCTGCTTTCAGCAGACACTGGCCTCTTCTGATCCCTTACTGTTTGTTTTTAACCAAATTTCTGTGCTTCTTTCCCACTTGTCCCTAGGCAACAGTACCACAAACTTTCATATGGTCACCCAGTTCTTCCAGTACAATTACATTTTTTCATCTTAAGATATCTCCTTTCTATTCTCTTTCCTTTCTTCTGTGAGCATAATTGTTTATTTTCTGTGTTTCAGCCATGACTTCTACATCTTCCTAGATAAATGACTCTGCTTTTGCAACTCTGGACCACAGCTCTAGATCCTTTCACATCTTTCACCCAACATCACACTTTTTCCTATTTCCCCCTTCATTATTTTTCTTGAAAAAGAACTGTTGAGCATACCAAATTAAAATTATATTTTAACCTTTTGATTCCATTACACTTTACCTTTTCATGTCCTCATTTTTCTTGTACAATTTTGCCCTCCTTTTTAAATTTAATCTTCTCTGTTTGTCTCCATGGTGTCATGTCCCCAGTATAATTTCTTTTGTATTTCTTCTGAATTCTTTTTTATCTTTATCTTTACAGTACAAAGATTTTTTTATTCTATTCTGTCCAAACAACAATTTAAAAAAACCCTTTAATTCTACTTGATTTCACAATAACTACACCTCCAGTTGTCCTTTTGCCTTCAGTTTATTCCACATTCCAGTCACAAATGGTGTCCATCAACAGACACAGATGGCTCTTGCCCAAGTGCTCAGCTTCTGCATTTTCAAGCACTACAACATCCTTGACTAATTCAGTCCTGCCTTCCCCACCCTTCTACAAAAATTGTTTTACTGTTTCCTTGTTTTGAGCACATCATTCTTCTCTCTTAATTCCTCCACTGCTATCCTGCCTTCATATCATCAAACATGAATAAAAATGAAGTGTTACATCTCCTCACAGCCTCACCCTATTCCATCCATCAAAAGCAAGATAAATAAATAAACAATAATAGCAATAACAAATTGTGCATGGAAACACACTTCCTCCAAGATTATGAGAACTGAATACCTCATTGTGAAAACATCAATCTAACTTGCAGATCTAAATCTAACAGAAAGCTTCTCTCCCAGTGATAGTCACATCACTGCAGTTACTGTTCACATCTTTGGGATGATTTTCCTTTCTTTGTATTAAAGGTTTGCATCTGGTATCTTAAACTGAGTAATACTTTGTGTCATGACTTAGTCCACTTGCAAAGAAAAGTGCTATTTAACTGGAGCCAAGATGATGAAACTTGCCTATAACAAAACTTGGCTTTTAAATATTATTTTTAAGTTTGTATTTGAAAGATCATATTTTTTTTTCTCTACTGTTTTTTAAAATATGTCAATCACATCTTACAGTCAAGGATCAGAGGCTGTGTGACTTCATTAGGTAAAAGAACAGGATTCATGGATTTTTCCCATATGCTGCTGTTCATGTGAGCAGAATAAGGAAACATCACTAATGAACTTCATTTCATGTAAATGACAATTGGCATGCAAACAGAATGCAATCTCAAACTGGTTTATCCTCTTACAACTGCCTTTGATCTTCAATTGCACATTTGTATACATCAGTGGTTCAATAACCTTTATAGTGTATGTAATGACACCTGACATCAGATTAATTTATTTTTGCACAAGTACTTTAGAAATATGATGAAATAATTAGTAAATAATCATATTATTGACTCTATATAATATATATTATTATTTTATAATATATTGTAAAATTATATTTTACCTGAAAGTTAATATTTTATTTTACAATGGTATTAATCTATAATTTTAATAATTTTGAATTGATTTAATGAATGTGATCCTATCAGGCACCATTCTGCTTTACTCCAATCTTCAAAAGTTCACTTTTTAATAGGCCTTCTGTTTTCCACAGGAGTGCTCTGAAGTTGATGTTCAGTCTGGAATTTTTTTTTTTGCAATAGGTCATAGGCTAACATAAATAACAAACTTCATTATACTTGTTTTAAGAAGCTTATGTTGTTCTAATCAATTCATTTTAGTAGTTTTTCCAATGACTAAACCTCTAGCTTCTTATCTAAGTTCATCTGGTCAAGGCATGTAGGGTGAGGGAGAAAAATGCTACTTTAGAGCTGCTCTGTATATCACCATTGATTCAGTTGTGTAAGGTACCTCTGACATCCTTATGCTAAAGGAGAGCACATTACAAGTTGCCTGGACTGAAGGGATGCATCCAAAGAAGAAGAAGAATATAGCAAGATCAGAGGAAAAGAAATTAAATTAAGTGCTCACAGATCAAAGTTGCTAAGAGAAGATGATAAAGCAAATTGCATACAAAGAGCTGGTAACCTCATTGGAGTTAAAGCTGTAAACTTGATGCTGTGGGCTTGAAGAACATTGTTCAAAGCAAAAATTAGTTCTGTGAATTAAAAAGAATTAACTAGTTGTTTCTTCTACTAATAAATTTATTTCTACCATTGCACCCAATCCAAGTCAATATCTGTCTATAATGAACTGTGAAGCTTTATATAACATTGAATGCCTTAATAGCAATTTGAGTTGCATACTTTCATGGCCTCAATATATTTTAGTCAAGCACTGAAGTGACACTTTGGCCAACTTTTGCTAAATAGGTCAACTAAACCTTGAGTTTAATTGGTTTAAAAGTGCTGGAACCGAAAACCTCTAACCTCTCTTTCTTAAAACTGGTGAGCCTACCTTTGTTAAGCTCTTTCTTTTTTTATTTTGGTATGATTCTATGTAGAAATGCACTGGAATGCATCACCTGTGTTAAAATGGTACTGACCAGTTATTACTGGTTTTTTTTTATCCTGTTCTATCCCTACCCTCCAAACAGGATCCATTTTCAGGCAAGGGAGATTGTGTGTAAAGATGAACACTGGACAACTGAATCAATGAAAATAGCAAAATCAGCACTGCCAACAATGATTTTATTCTTATAGTCTAGCTCTGACTAGAGAAAAATTAATTTGCCAAAAAGCCACTGCATGGCCTGACTGTAATTCCAGTCTTTCCCATTCCTATTTCTTGTTCTTAAGAAAGGTCTCCTATCCCACTTCATGTTTAGCAAGCAAAGTTCAGAGAGGAGGAAAAACCTGGTGGTCAGAGCTGAGTAAGCCAGGTCTGGAGGAAGGCTGAGGAGTGTCTGGGTGGTCCCTGCTCCAGCAGCAGCATCAGCAGCTCCTCCAGCCCCAGGAGCAGGAGTGAGGCTGGAACACATCTGTCCAGCACAGCTGATGGGCCCTGCTGTACCCAGAGAACCTTTGTGAGACCCAGATGTGGCTGCAGAGGGAAGGAAGGAAACCCCAGCTGGGATTCTACAACTCTTTATGCTTGAAAAATGCCATGGGTGGAGCTGGGGAGATTGCTGTCTTTTAAGTACAGAGACACTCCTTCCATCCAGGGAGTGGCTGGAAATGCTGCCATTGGGCTTGTCTTTACTGGGAAAATTGTGAAACTTCTTTTCATCTCCCCACCATCTCCCAGTATGTTTCACAAACTCAGCTCTGCAACGGCTTCCTCCACATTCACAGGAGTCCCTTGCTTCTCCCACAGGAGCTCAGGACATCACCAGCCTTTAAGTCTCCCCATCTCTCTTTGCCAGTGGTTCTCTCCAGATGTTCAGTATCTGATCTGCCATCATACTGGTTGTTCAGGTTGTTAGGGGAGCCAGGATCATCATCTTTGAGAGGGGATTATAGGGGCAAGGGGAGGTTAGAGAGCACAGGAGCACAGCTTGCAAAACCACCAAATGCAGGGTTGCATGGCAGGAGGATGGAGGGCAATGCTGGGGCAGTCCTGGAGGCTTTGACATGGCAGAAATGCAGGAGCCCTCAGTGACCAGCTCTGTGGAAAGCTAAAGCAGGAGTGTCACATTGTGGAGGACAGCAGTATGGAGTTCAGAAATAACCAGATGGTAACAAAATGAGGCACTTCTAATAGTTTTAGAGGGGATTTCCACGTCAAGCAAGGTAGTTCATTCAACATTTGCCCTGAAAGAGATGTAAGAAGGTCTGAGAATGGGCCTTGGGAACTTGTTCCCTTCAGCCCTTAGAGAGCCTGCCTAATGTTCCAAAAAGCCACCCTAATCCTGTCAGCAGAAATGCCAGAGAGACAGTAAGCCAGCTCTTCCCAGCACAGCAGAAGCAGAAGGAACGCTGCAGTGCACAGAATAACTCTGGTTTGACCTAAACTTCTGTTCCTTTGCATGTTAGTCATATTCTGCTGCATATTTCTAAACTGCAAATGCTCTTCAAAGACAGTGATGATTTTACACAGCAGCACACAGACTGGGGACCAGGTCTCAGTCCATGTTAGCTGACATAGCTCCACCAGCTAGAGACCAGCCCTGTCAATATGGAGCCAATACATTAATTTAAGCTTCTGTCTCTATGTAATTAATGCAAATGGAGAAATTCATGTCCCTTCTGAGCACTGTCCATAGCCATTGTATGAGTCTGTTGGAGAGGGGGTGACTCTGAACAGAGAGATGCCAAGCAGACACACACCAGCTGTCCTAGACAGACAGGTTGCATTTAATGAGGTGTGTGGCAAGTTAGTATCCTTTCATATGTCGATATTGGATTAAAATCTGCAATGGTGACTGATCTCTCTAAATTTATAATTATCCCTTCTGAATCTGGGAAAAGAAGGGATTCATCCCAGCCTATACTGTCCATACCAGCAAGATGTGTTACAGCAGTTCTGACAATCAAGGTAAAATAACCTGCAGTCCCTTTTACCCCCTCCTGCCAAAGCCATTTATACTGGCAGCTGGTTACATCCCAGCAGGTCCTGTCTCAGAGAGAAAGCTGTGGTAGGAAGAAGCTCAGGGAAGGGATAGTTCTAAATAAATCCCCACTGCTTCGACCTTTGAAAGGACAATAGAAGGGGAATGGCATGAACCTTGGGGTGCTGGCAGATCCCAGCTTCCCCAAGGTGAAATATCAGGAATATGCCTGGCTGGAGTCAGCACACTAAAACTTCATTTATTTCAGTTTTTAGATGCTTGGCTTTTTTGGCTTCATCTGAGCCCAGCAACCAGAGAATGAAATGCTTTCTATCACATTCAGGAGGAAGCCCAGTCTGCACTTTATATCCATTCTTCTTCCCTCCAGTATTTCCTGGTACAGACAAGAAATCAGAGCCAGCAAAGGGGTTAAAACCAAAGACAGCACCTCCAGGTCCCAACCAATTTGACAAACTCCTTTTCCCTCTCTTTTCTCCCTCTGCCAAGGGTTTTTCTTGTCACACTACACTTCCAGCCTTCCTAGAGTCCACAGGTAATGTTCATCTGCCACAGTGATGGGTTCAGACTCTTGGAGGCACAGTCACACCATCTATAAACAATAAAACTCCCAGCTGCTATAATCATGCTGTCAGCAATGACTAATGTGTTCTGCAAAAAAGGCCTAAGGAAGCTGCTAGAGTATGCTGAAGGTGGCTATAAACTATCCTTCTGAGAACAGTTTCTTGATAGTTGGTCAAAATATCAACCAAAGAGTTACTGAAATATTCATCACAATTTTCTTTGCCTTCTTAAATGGTTAGTCATATTAAAATAGCCATACTGATACGAGGTATTGTGTGGGCAGAATTCAAACTCTCCTCTCCAACACACATTCCCCAGACACCAGGGCTCCTATCAACATTTTGGCAAGTTCATGTCAAGAAATTATGTGCCCCTGACTAAAAGTTAGTTATTTAAGAGAGCTACAAAAAAATTGAGATCTCTCTCTCTTTAAATGCTTGACCCTGAGATGGAAGAGGAGGAGGGGAGAGAGAGAAGGAGATTATGATAATTGCTTTACTGCATTGATAATATGATAGGTTGCTAACAACCTGAGTCATGGTAATAGCAGCCTAATTGCTATCCAAGTGCTTTCAGCAGGAAGCAGGCACACCTAGAGAGGCACCTGTGCACAGCAAGATTAGGAGTAAATGGAAAAAATGACAGAGATATAAATGCACTTTCATCTGAGTATAGTGGAAAGTAAGGAATAGCTGTTTATGTAGAAACTGCCTGAAATCCAAGAGCTGCTTCAGATAATGGGATGTGGCTGGTATGTAATTCATGTGAGAAACAGGCACACTACAGGACTCAAAGTGAAATGGGCATTTATATTTAGGCAGAGAAAAGAAAATAGCATATGTGGGGAAGAAGTGGCTGATGCTGTCTTTCCATAATAAATCAGCTTCTGCAATGATCTTGACCTTTTTATAAAATGAAATTAGTAATGTCAGTCTGACAATACAAAATAAGATCTTTCTTTGAAAGTCAATATGACTGCAGTAAGTGATTTGCCTGGAAGAAAGCTGCCTGAGAATGGAATGGTTTGTAGTTGACTGACAAATATTAAACATACCCTTCATTTGCATGAGCCTGCTTTTGCACATTTCAGATTTGTTGTTCTCTGAGCACTGCCCTGGCTCTGGCTGCAGCTCCTGGCACAGCAGCTGTGAGGTTTCCACTCGTGTTTGGGCAGAGCTCTTGGTTCTCCAGCTGCCCTCCCTCTTTCCTGCTTCAGTTCTGAGAAACAGGACACGGTGACCAGGTGCTGCCCACACATCTGGGGGGAAATGGAGACTGGGATTTCTGAGTAAGAGGTGATAAAATGCTGTTTTGTTTGCACAGGACGAGGTCCGTGGAGTGGGGAGAGCTGAGTGCAAGGATCGATTGTGCCCTCTGAGGAAGGAGTCAGATCTTTCAGCTGAGTATTGATTTACACATTCAACTCTGCAAGTTGCTTTCCACTACATCTTTTGCAACTGAAACTCAGTGATGTGAATGTCAATAGGTGTGAACAAAAGCCTTGTATTTTGAAAAGCTTGAATCTGTATCTGTAGAATATAAAAACTGTTACATTTCCATGTTTTTCTCTCCTCTGGAAGTCATTTTCCAGGTTGGTAATGGATGTTGCATGCAGAATTTATGTGTGAGCCTATGAATTACCATGATTATTATTTTCCCCTAAATATAGCCTTTTTTTGGTTTTTGGTTGTTTGTTTTTTGTTGTTGGTTTTTTTGTTTTTTTTTTTTTGTAAATAGCACTTGATCACAGTCTAGAAATATTGTATGCCAGAAATTATCTGACTTGAATTGCTGAATACTAGTATTTGGGTAGGCTGTTATGGCAACAGAGGTGCATCCTCTGGATTTAAGGTTCTCATGGCAACTTTTTTTTGTATACATGCACACTTATGAAAATTTGCTGAGCTATTCCAGTAATCTCTGGAAAAACAGCAGCAACAGAATAAACTGACATGTTTATCACCTTACATTTGTTTTAGAAATATACATAATAACCTGTCTTAAATAAAATATGTAAATAACTGAATCAGGGGGGAAAAGCACACAAAGGCCAAAACAACACTGTGGAAACAATAATATGAAATCATTTTATGACTATATATTATAAATTAGTACTTATGTTATACTGACACTCAGAACTTCAACCAATGATGGGTTGGCATTGTCAATATATTATACATTATGAACAATCAGAGTAGGTACCAACCCTTGCCATGAGGCAGCTTTGGTTATTGTTTTTTTTCCTTCTTTTTTAAGACTTGGTGAAATTTTACAAGATAGGAGCTTCTATCAGACATACATCAATTTCAAATGACTTGGACCTATGATACAACAATTCCTACAAAAGAAGTGTTCAGCCATGGTGTCAGATGCTCCATTTCAGCTTTTCTTCTGCATTCCAGGACACTGTTCACATTAATCCAATTGACCTTAGAGCAGCCCTTTTTCTTCAACATGCAATTCTCATAACAAAGGTGAATTCTCCTTGCTCTTCTCCCTTTTTTACTATGCTCTCTCCCCATGACCCCTCTGCAGTGTCAGGTGGGTAAGCACCTGGCAAAGGTGGGGTCTGTTTGTGATCACAGGTCCCCAGTGCTCACTGTGAGGATTCAAGTCAGTGCAAAGCACACAGGTTCACACACACACTCCAGAGGATGCTGTCTGTTTGGAAACAGAGCTTGTGCTTCACAAAAAGGGATGGTAACTCTTGAACAGGAAGACTCCAGTTAAATAATTAGGGTTAGTATAGAAAGAGCTGTAAACTGCCTATCCCTGAATGTCTTTAAGAACAAATTATAAAACCTTCTGTGAGGGATATCCTAAATAAAGCCCTTAAGGGCAGGGAGGTGAACTGAATGGCATCCTAAATTCTGTATTTCTGTGGCTGTGCCATCACTGTGCTTGCCTGCACAAGCACAGACCCAGAGGGGTAGGATGGCAGATGTCAGAGAGAGGAAATTTGAAATGATACATCATGAATGCTGGGAAGAAAGCAAACACCTGAGCACGTGGCAGAGTTTCATATGCTCCTAGTCATTTTTCTGTCAAAATTTTTAATGTCTGAGTTTCACTAAAAACACTTAAAAGAAAAAAAAAAAAAAAACAACTTACTGGTCCGCAATAGGAGCTGCACAGCATGGTAGTACAGGTAGCTTTACTTATTTAATGTGTGCTGAAAGGTTTTATGTAAGTAGTGGATGGTGAATGCATTTTTATTAAGCAGGAGGTATCTTTAAAAAAAAAAAAAAAACAAACTTAAAAACTGACTTTGAAGAACATAAAAACTTTCTAACATTGAAACACTAAGCATTAATGTGACTATATTGGGAAATATGCAGAGTAGGTGTGCTCATTTCTGAGGAAATCTTGCCACTGGCTATTTGCAAGAAGCGGGTAATGACAATGTCTTTGGCCTTGCCAGTCTCCATGTTCCTCTCCCGGGATATCTGCATGGTGATTTGATCCACGTTAGTCATGATCAGCTCCGAGGCCAGGATCTGGGTGGGGGATGCCGTGTTTGCAGTGCTGTCCATGATGTACTGCTTGTACAGCTCCAGCAGCTTCTGCTCCAGGTACTCGTTGAGGGCAGAGTCGGAGAGGGGCTGCGGGTGGGGCCCCAGGCTGGCCAGGCGCCAGCACGACGAGTGGCCCTGGGCCGGCCTGCCCAGGGTGCGGGGGGCCGCGGGCGCCTGCACCGACTCCAGGGCCGGAGGGATCTCCGACGACTCCAAGAAGGGGCCAATGCCACTGTCACAAGCAAAATCTGTGCTGACTGAGCTGATGGGCACCACGTAGTCCCCAGCTATGTGCAGATCGTTGTAGTTCTTGCAGATGCTCTTGCAGGAAGGTGGAACCAGGTAGGTGACCTTTTGTGTCAGCTCCTCACAGGGGTGTGTAGCTGGAGGTGGCTGCCCCGTGGGCGCTGGGCGCTGCACAGGCTGTGGGAGATTATCCTTCTGCCTTCTGCTGTGCTTGCTTCCTCTAGAGCAGACTGAGGAAAGGCACTTGCCAGCAGATCTGCATCTCTGAAGGAGGCTTCTTCCTTGTGCTTCACCTGCGGCAGAATATTTAATGGGCCTCATTTCATACACCCCTTCATCAGGCAGACTCTTGTAGAGCGCAGGGTTCAGGTCTTCACAAAGGTAGGTGATCCTGTGAAGGTAACCTTCCGACAGCATCCTTCTCCAAGGGAAAGGAGCCGCCAGCAGACACAAAAATGATAAGAAGTTAATTACAAAAAGTTCATTTGAAACTCACTGAGCTGTGATTACACTCACCAGTGTGTTACTGGCTGCAAAGAGATGTCTGCAACTGGGACGTGAACAAGAGTGTCTCTGCCTTACTAGGGGACTTGAGCCAGTGAGTGATCAGCCAGTCTCCCTGTTGTGCTGAATCTCACCAAAGCATATCCTGTATAACATGTCCAATGCATCCCATGACATGTGAGTTGTGGAGAGAGGGACAAGAAGTCTTTTGTTGTGGAATAGCTGCTGCAATAACTTATACTTAATCACATCTAATTTTTGCCTTGGAGTTCATTAAGAAGCCTGGGGTTTCCCCCTTTTTTTCATATGCTTTTAAGAAGCCAGGGGTTTCCCCCTTTTTCTCATATGATTTGAAGCAACTTTTGTTGTGTGTGGTTTTTCAGCTTCCTCTGAACAATGATAATTTGAGATTCATAATGAGAGTATCACCCCTTCTGTTTCAGACTAATCACCAACTGTAGGTGTGGATCCCTTTCCATTAAATAATCTCAGACCACAAAATTTGCACTTTACACTTCTGCATTGCAATCAGGATAGAATTAATTGTCTCTATACATGAAAATGTCAGTGGAAAAAGCAAAAATTTTTGGAGGCATGATTCATCTGACCTGGTTTAGACACCTAAATCAAAATGAAATTAATTGTGCCCTAGATTTGCTTATCATTCTTCAGTTGCTATAAGATGATCTTAAGCTAGATCCTAGATATAGATATCTGCAGGGTACTTTGGAAGAGACAGATTTCAGTGCAATGCATGGGAAAGTGCACTTTTCAGAAGCACTTCAGCTCCCTCTTTCACTGTGAGATTAATAGTACCACAGCTCTGGAATTAGTTTTCACTGCATTTCTGCAAAGACACAGTTGGGTTCCAGCATTCACTAACTCTCTCCACTCTCTATCAGGCGGCTCAGACCCAAAAGCTGCACAGAAATGTTAGTAATTAAAGACAGGATTTGCCAGTAAGGACACACATACTGCACATCAGAAAGCTTTAGCAAGCTCCACTATCAAAAAAATTATTTTAAACTCACCTCTGTCTTTTTTTTTCAACAGTTATCAAGGAAATAATCAGTGGGAAAGATGTTCTAAAGAAATTGTTTGGTCCAGCAAAGAGAAAGTAGATTTAAAGTAAAAATAAATTAAAATTAAAATATTAAAATAATTTCTTTCTTTATATGCTACAAATTATCTTTTCCAAGAGTGAAGAGACTCTCATTTCTTGGTAAAGTTTTCATGTGACACAGTTGCTAGTGCAAAATGCTGCTTTAATAATTGTTGGCTAAATCCTGTCTAAGCATGAAGATAGACTTTGCACAGATGTTAGGGAGGAGACTGTGAGAAAAGACTTTCATTGGGGGGAGAGAATCACTTCCACACCATGAAGAGGTTGAAGAGAATGTTAAAAAGAAAATAACTTTCCTCCAGGAAGAAATATTAATGGGAATTAGATGTGTCCAAACATTTGCTTTAGTGACGCTGGGTTCTGTTTGTTGCTGCCAGTTGTGTGAGATTTCCCACAGGCGATAACATTTAATTAAAAGTGACCTATTTACACAGAAGGGGGAAAAATCATGTTTGGAGCTTGGCAGTCCTTTCAGTATGCTGCTGTTGTCTTGCTTTGGCTTTTAGCTGTAATTATGGTGCCCCAACAGAAATCTTAGCCAAATGCTAGAGCTGCTCAGGTTATCAACTCTCTCTTCTGCTTCTGTCCTCCCCTTTTGCAAAGGCTGTTACCACCCCCCCACCATCCATGGCCCAGATGTCTTTATTGCAAAGTCACCTCTAACCGTGGCTGGTTTGAATCTGGAACTGTTATACATTTATTTATATGTTATTTTTAATGTGGATTCTGAGAAATGAGTGGAAATGTAACATATGGCCTGTCCACTGCTCAGCAGCAGGCAAAGGCAGTTGTGTTCAGATAGCATGTGACAATTTGGTCTTTCCTGCTCCCCAGATGTGAGTTGCTTCTGCCATAAGGTGCTAACGAGGGAAATGAAACCATTGGTTTCATTTCTTTGCACTACACACTGCTATGCTTATTTTAAGACTGTTGGAGCACACTGAGACAACAGGGGAAACAAAAGAATTGACAAATTCAAAAATATTAGGGTGTCATTGTGCTCAAAGATGCTCTGCTGAACGAGTCACAAGTTTACCCTCTGAAGCTGGCAAAGGCCGCCACACTGATCTGGCTCTTCCCAGCTCTGCAAGGAAATCTTGCTAGGAAGTTCTGATAGGCAGCCTGAGAGCATGAATGCAAAGGGAGATGCATGTATCTGTGGTGTTTCTTGTCCTAGCACTTAATGTAATATATATCTCTGTCAAGTTATTATCCCATTACTCCAACAGTCATGCCACCTTTAATTTTTGCATTTTAAATCTGATAAGGATTGCAGTTTTCATTAATTCTGCTTTCTCATGCCTTTTCTCTTAATCCCCTCTTCGTGCCACAGACACAAATACATCAGGATTCCAAGGACACAGACATTATATCTAATGTCTTTCAATATTTGGGTTTCATGCTCCTTTAATCCAGAGTTCACTTACATCTTCCTGAAAATAATTGTGCAATTTTTTGTTGCACAAGGAAAACCAGTCCTTTTTACAATTCTGATCTGACACAATTTGCATGTAAGGTGAACAAAAAGAATTTTCCTTGTGTTGCTACTGGCCTGACAATGGGCATATCTAAGCTTAGTGGAGATAGAGGGAGAAGACTGTCTGGGTTACACTGTCTTTTCTGTCTCACATAGTCCTTATTACAATCAGATGATCTTAAAAACTCCTATGTCTTGGCTGAGGTTTTTGTTCAGTTCTTCAGCAGAAGAAAAGCCCAAAGGCAGGATGAATGCTTAAAGTCACATGGAGAATCCAGGGATATTACCAGTGTGTGGCAGCAAATTCACCAGGTTGTAATGCTTGTAGGCACTGCCAATGTTTGCATAAACACCTCAGATTACAGTCTGAGAGCAGGAAAACAGAATGGGAGTTCTTGGCTCAGGATAAGCAAAACATTTACGGAAAGACTGAGAAGGGTGCACAAAGAAATTTGATAAATTTTGTCCTGTTCAAAAACCTAAGCAAGATGAAAAGCAGCTAGAGAGAATGGAAAGAACATGGTGCCAGCTGGGATCAGAGTTCAGTGGGGAAAGGGATATTCTTCTGCATTGCAAAAGGAGAGAATGGAAACTGACAGAAGAGACAAGCTTATGTTGGATATGTCTGGCTTTCAGATCCCTGAGCAGAGCTCTGAATGGCATTAAAGTTGTGCTGCTGGGGATTGGAGCTTGACTCCCATCACAGGGTATACCTTGAATTCTAGCTGATTTACTAGATGGGATCTCAGACAACAGCCTCCCTGTGAGGGAACTCAAATCCTATGGATCTATCTGTAGTATTTTTTCCCTATTTTAAGAGACATTCTTCCAGTTTGTGGAGATACAGACAGTGAGAGACTGCCAGACACACACACATGAATCTTGGCAAGCAGGACAGTCTGTAGAGCAAGCTTACATGTATTGCAGGACCCATATCTCACCTGCCCCTGGGGCTAGTGTGGAACAGCTCACAGGAAAAAGTGCAGCCACCGTGGGGAAACCAGGACAGTGAAGAAGGTAGTAAGTAAGAAAGGTAGTATCATGAGCTGTGCACATGGGTAAGTAGAGCCTCTCCTTAATGCCTGAAACCTACAGCTCCTTGGTATCTGAACCTCCTTTGGCTTGGTAAAGGTAATGCTGATGACACCAAATTGTGTGCTGAGATGGACACATTTCACAGGGAGACCAGCACAGGCTGGAAAGTGGGCCAGCAGTAACAGCTCCAGGTTTAACTAAGGCAAGTGGCAGCTCTGCACTGGGTGGCACAAGCAGAGCCCAGCACAGGCCCTGTGTGCCTGGGGAGCCTTGCTGTGACCCCTGGGGCTCAAGGTGACCCTGAGCCAGCAGAGCAGGGCTGCAGCAAGGAGGGAAACCAGATCCTGGGCTGCACCCACCAGGGCTGAGATAGAGACAGGATCTTCCCACTCAGCATCTGCCAGGTGCCCCTGGAGCATCCAAGTACTGGTCTCAAAAAATTCAAACAAGATGTGGACAGACTGGAGAGGGTCTAGTGGAGGGCCAAGAAGATGATCAAAGGGCTGGAAAAGCTGCCTTGTGAGGAAAGTTTGGAGGAGTTAGGACTCTTCCCCAGAGAAAAGAAGACCTGGGGTGGGGACAGCTCATCATAGTATTCCTGTTATCTGCAGCTGCAAAAAAGACAAAGGCTGGCTTCACAAGCAGTCACATGGAGAACACAAGTGGCAATGAGCACAGGTTGCATTGGAATAGAGTCACAAAATCACGTAGGTTGGAAAAGGCCTCTAAGATCATTAAGTCCAACCCTTAACCCAGCACCACCATGTTCACTGCTAAACCATGATCCCAAGTTCCACATCCACATGTTTTTTGAGTGCTCCCAGGGAGAAGAGGGAAGAGGTTTCATATCAATGTGAGAAGGAAATTTTTCACAGTAAGAACAACCAATGACTGGAACCTCCCAGGAGACATGGTGGAGTCCCCTTTGCTGGATGTTTTCCAGATGGGATTGGACAAGGTCCTACATAATCTCATCTAGGCTTCCTTTCCCATGAAACTTTGGGCCAGATGATATTTTGAGGTCCTTTCCAACTCATGCTGCTCTCTGGTTACAATTGGCTGCTGTGTGATGTAGGAGTGGCTCACTTTGCCAGAGGGTGGTTTTGCACAAACACCCAAACGCTGCCCACTACATTTGTAACTTCCTCTCCCTGCTGCTGCTGCTGCTCTGGAAGATCTGGGGCTCACAGAACTGCACAATGAGGCTCTCTAAGCAGTCACCGTGAGCCAAACCACTCTTGCCCCCTCCCCACAGCTCTCTTCACTCTGATCTTTTGGTCTTCCCACAGGAGAAAACATAAGCCCTGTTCATGTTCTTTATCCGCATGTCAACAGTTGAAGAGATGCAGAAAAGCTGGAGTACCTCACCCATGGGGGAATGTGGGCTGGCTCGAGGGGAACAAGTAGGTTTGAGAGAATAATAATCCTGTACATCAAGAGTATGAGGGTATCTGCTGGAAGAACAGGCTAAAGCAAGCAAAGAGGAGACATCTTCCCCAGGAAGTCTACTGTTAAATGCTCTTGTTAGACAAATGCCTACCAATTTTTGATCATGCTAAATGGATGACAACGAGTTTCAGAAGCATTCAGCTTCTTTCATTTAGAAACAAATCCATTCTCAGTTGTATCTTTAAATTGGGTTGGAGGGAGGACATGCTTCCACAAAGATAAAATGAAAATTGTGTGTTGGTAAATATAGCTTCTTGAATCTCAAAGTTTTCCACCCATTTTAACTGTTTTATCAGTTCAAGTTCCTTGAAACTCCATACAGACCAACCCTGGCTCATCCATATTTTTCTTCATCATCTATGCCCAAACAAAGTTGGTTTAAGACCCCATCAAAATGGTTGGATAGCATTTTACATCTCATATTTACATCTTATATCCACAGCTGTAAACAACAGCCTGAAATCTGAGGCAGGAAAGAATCAGGTTCCACATTCACAAGGAAGACTTGGCTACATAATATTTCTACCCTGTGTTTTTATCATTTTCTTCCTGGGATGGAAATCATTTCATGTCTTTGGATGTCTGTGTTAATTTTAACCAGTTGTTAGCTCTTATTACTGAACTACGTGTACTGCAACATTTTGAATCTTAGCATTTGAAGAAAAGAGGCAACAAATCCAAGTGAACTCTTAATGAAGAGAATACACTTTCTAGAAATGAAAAGAATAAATGGTAAAGAAAGAAAGACAGAAAAGGCTGAAGGTGTTTTCCAGAAGGAGTGAAGGAAATAGTCCACAAAAAGGCATTGAAATGTTAGTCACATTTGCTGTGGAGCATAAAAAGAGGGGAGAGGAGACATTGTGCATGTATACCCTTCTCGAGCTGTGAATTTGCAGCAAACCAGGAAATTCACTGAGAACTGGGAAAATGCAATCATAAAGTTTCTTTGTTTATAATTTTTAACATCAGCGTGTTTTCAGAGAAGTCTTATCTTTCTTTTTATGAACTTTTTTTTTAAATATGATGCCCATATTCATCTAATTTGGTGCCTATTTTTATTTAGAAAGTAAAATGCTGTAGTTGGAGTACTCCAGTTGGACGATATTAATTAGACAGTACAGTAACATGCACAGAAATTTCAATAACAATATCTTAATTATGATAAAAGCAACACAGCTAGTAAGACACTTTAAAAATATTCTGAAAATCCTATTTAGTCTGATTTTATGGAAGTCTTTAGAAGTATCAGAGGAAATTTTTTTTTTTTTTTTTTTTTGCTTTGTAAGTCTTATTGCAACCACAGTTGGTTATGAGTGCAAAGATGGCACCTTCTAAATATTCTCATCCCTTCTTAAGGCAGCAGAAACTGCCTGTGGATGGATGCTGAGACACTGCAAAGACATGTGCATTCAAAACAGAAAAAGTGCATCCTCATTTTACCAGCTATCAGCTGTGGTGCCACACAAACAGAACCAAGCCACTTTGATAAGCAAAGGCAACATTTTCATACATTTATATAATGCACAGTATATTTTAGTTCTTACCTCCAAAGATACAGGAGTTGACCAGGTACAGAAAAATTGATGTCTTCTAACTAGTTGGAAGCTTCCTGTGAGTCTGTCCTACCCCAAAATGCAATGTTCTGTTTTTATTTCCTTTTTAATGACACTTCTAAGATAACATCTGTTTTACTTCTAATCCTCTAGAGCAAAGAAGTATAGAAAGGAAGTCCCTTAGGAGATGAGGGGGTTTTATAACTGACTGAACTGCAACACGCTGAACTTGCTTCCTCTTTTATGTCCAAATTAAACTTCATTGTGAAACTGTGTACTGTTAAAATAGCTGATTGCAACACACTCAGTCCAGGCAGATGGACTGTTGTAAGAAAAAAAGCCCTGGTGAGTCAAACACTCAGAACAATCTCAGAGAAACTGTTCATCTGTTGGCAGCTTACAGTGCACCCCATTTCAGCCATACTCTCCTTTTAGCTGACACCACAAGACATCTTGATATGTCAATACTGCCATGCCAAATAGGTTGGAAGAGTGAGGTGCCAAAGCAGAATGCATTTGTTGTCTGCAGAACCTTGTACATATAATTTTCTACCAAGCAGCCCAGCACAGCTGCTTTCTCAGGTTTTGCTTTGGCAAACTTGACAGCACTTTTCAGGACAAAAGTTAGACCTGAAAGTTAGGCCTTGTCTGTTTTAGCACTCAGTACCATATCCAGGAAATTTGTCTTAGGAGGGGCAGTGGATGAAAATACCTGGGGCAAGCAGGAATTCATCCTTCAAGCATGAGGTGTGTGAACAGTGAATATGGCTTTGAGACTGGGAGTATTCCTTAGGAGCAGAAGACAAGCACAGTTTGAAACATATAACTGGACTGTTCAAACTGATCCCAATAGGACATACAGAATTTGCTTTAAAAGGCATCATTATGCATCTATACATTGCAATAATAAAAGAAATATGTTAGAAATAGATTTTAATTCTCAGCGAACTTTTACTTCCTCATTTAGTACCGTGTGTTTTTCTCAGAAGCCTCCAACTCTGCCAATCAGAAACAACACTTCTATTAATATCATTTTCCTAAATATTCACAGTGATGCAACATATAATTGGAGCTAATATCAAAGACTTCTTCCAAAGTCTTCTTAGACATAGACGGGAAAAAAGTGTCAGTCTGTTGTCGCTACTCGCGATGTATTTCGCAAAATAACGACACGGACTCCTCTAGCTAGGTGGCTAAAGAAGCGGTTTATTGAACGGCCGGACCACATTCTTATAGTGTGGTCCGCAAACTACAAACAGAACAGCAGTCTATTGGATAATTGAAGAAAACAAAACTTTCTCACAAACCGTGAGAACTGTTTATCATTGAAGCCCAGGTGTTAATCTTGTTATTAATTCCTTTTTATTTTTCCCCAGTGTTATCATCCTGGGAAAGGCTCAGGCTGGAACTGAGAAACTCAGCCTGGGAAAGCTCCCTCCACATGAGAGAGAAACTGTCTCAGCCTGGGAGCTTCCCCTGCATGAGAAAAGTTTCAAGCCCTCTCCATTTTCAGCCTGAGGCTTCAATGGCGTCCACAGTCTATCCCTACCTAAACATTTGTAGCTAATTCATACAGGAGTTTAAAAAGTAATATTGTACCCAGTCATATGCTGCTCTAAGATCAACAGCATCTAAACAGCACAAAAACTGGACAACACTGGCAGTTTAATGCAAGTCTCATCAGATATCTTTGATGTAAAAGTTCTGCCTGTGGAAACAAAGATAGTCTCGTAAGAGACTGACTCTTTTATGCTTAACATTAATACTAATATTATTGTAATTTTTTCTCTGATTTCTCATTTGTACTATGGACCAGTCTCAGGCCTTGTCATATCTATACTGGCCCAACACTTTTTTTTCCATGTTTCCTTACCTGGATGAAATGTGTTGAGGGAAGCAAGAAATAAATCTCTGTGAGGTTTTATCTCTTCTGTAGACCCAGAGAGCTCTATATTCACAGAAGCTCAATATTTCTAGTCATACTGTTGGGAAAAAAATTTTGGTAGTATAAAAAAGCATTTCTGTAAAGGTCTTCAGAGAGTTTCCAAAATATTTTTATAATAATCTAATCTATTCAAAACCAGGAAGATACAAACGGACAAATATTTTAAAGTAAAAGTGCTTTTACTGCCAGAATAGCACAGCTATCCAGAACCACTGTAAAATCAATCTAGCATCATAGATTTACCTGAGTATGGATTTAAGACTCATCTTCATGCACCTAGATTTGGATAAAATAAGTGACCTTTTCTTGTGCATGTGGAATTTTTTCAGCTCTCTAGAGGAACTCAAACATTGCCTGCATTTCTGCACAGTAGCTTTGTGTACCTATGGAAGGGAGATATAATTTCTTGTCACTGAAATTGCACTTTAACATCCTGACAGTCTAGGCTTTCAGGACACCCACTTATTCTAGTGACCTTTACCACATTCACAGCTGATCTTGGAAGAGTTATCCTCAGCTAACACGTCTTATATGAATTTTTGCCATGTGGTTTATAAACTGCTCTGAGTGCAGCACTCTGAGGGCCAGATCCAGACCTGAACAAGCTGGGTACAACACAGCAGCACCCAACCCCTTTTGCAAAGACCCCCACGTGTGCTGTGCCTCCCATGCCCAGTGAAACAGATGTGAGAGAGATCAAAGCTTCAGCACCTTGGGGAATCTTTCAGTCAGTCCCTTCATCTGTAAATGCAGCTCAGATTGTCAGAGGCCATGCCAAATTATTTTAGTCAGTGTAATTCACTACAGCAAACCCAATTGCATCAAGATTGGATATCTCTATCCACTCCCACTCCTTCCCCCAAAAACGAAAACATTTCAAGTAAATTACCATTCTTCCTTCTCTACCACATTATTCTACTCACAAAGTATTTCCTTGAGGAGATTATTAATTTTGATCCTAAGTAGTTCTGATGCTTAGTTTTTTATTTCAGTTTTAGAGTTTATCTTCAAGACAAGTTTGTCTTCTTGCCCTCACTCTGCTTAACCTGGGCCTATTTGGTCAGAGACTGCAAAGGCAGCTGCCTGTCTTTTGCAGGTGAAATATTTATATTCTAGAAATGATAAATTGGGATCTTTTGGTGAGACAATATTCCATAGATTTTTGTTAAATTTAATAGTAGGAGTAAGTGCATAAAATAAATCAATTTCCCTGTACATATACTCAAGCAGGTATGTACACAATAAGCTCTTCCTGGTTATCAAACTATTTTAGCTCTATTCTTATTTGGTATATCTATTCCTTTAACCACAAATTTTGAAATTGAAAAGATTAAAGACACCACCTTAAGATTATGAACTAGTTTATAAGTATTTTGTGCAATAGGACAAAGGAGATATTTTTAAACCTTTTGATCTTTGGAAGGAAAGATTTTATGGGAAGGAGATAAGCATGTTATCCAGTACTCCATCATAAAAAGCAATCATGAATGATTTATATTCCTTACAGCAGCAAAATCAGATACATTTCTGCTTTCCGGTATATGTGGAAGTTTAACTTGATTTGAGCTGAAAACCCAGTTTTCAATGCATTAATTTCACCAGTATATTCAACTATTTAAGTAAATCAGCAGTCTTTTAACCGAGAAGAACATCCATCATACACAGTTATCTTTCCTCTTCCTTCATTGCTGTTAATAGAAAATAGATCAGTAGAATTTTTCTAGGTAAAATGTGAGGATTCCCATCTCCCAAATGAGTGCCAGGCAAGTCTGTTTATGAGATATCTCAGGCCAAAGGGAGTCTCCTGGATTAATTACTCCAGCCCTTTACCTGTTGTGTGGAAAAAACATGGTTGTGACATTGTTCTCTTAGCCACACATTTCCAAGGAGGAAAAAAATAAAGACCATGGATGCACAGAGAGCCCTGCCATTCTAGAAAAGGTGAAGGAATTTTGATGCCCACCCACATTTGCTGTTTCCAGCTGTCCATGGCCAGTGATTGCCCATGCAGCAACAAGAAGCCTGGCTGTCCTTGGGGCCCAAAGCCTTAACTCCAGGAACTCAAGGAGCACAGCACCTTCCATGAAGTTATATCCATCAAGTTCTGCACCCACAGTATGATACTTCAAAATGAAGCCATTGTTTCATCACACAAAAGTGACCACTAAATCTTTTAGTTAACTACAGAGGCAGTTGTACTTCAAGTACAAACAGGGTAATAATAGCGAACATTTGCTGCTTTTTGTGCTCCTTCTAGTCCATTAAATATACAATTTATTCCTTTGTGGATCACATAAATAGTCATATGCAGACATCTCTACAGGTTCAATCTATGTATAAATCAAGGAAACAAAAGCAAGGCCTTTGACAGGAGAAAATTATAAGCAAGAACATTGCACCCTCTGATAAAATCTCCAAGGCCAAAGGGAGTTTGCTTTAGGAAGAGATAACACTATTGGATACAGCATATTGAAGCTGATCTACATTACATTCCCAGCACTAGCCTTTTGTAGTACCAAGTAGCCAATTAGTGAAGTCTTTTCAGTTCATGTTCTTTTCTTCTCTCACTAATTTACATGAACTAAGAGACTGATCTTGTCACAGTCCAGAAATCTCTCCCTTCAGTCTCAACCTCTCTTCATTCATAACTGCTTGTTTACCTTTAGTGGTCAAACTGTTCTGCCCATATCCTTTTTTTTTTAATGGTCACAAATAATGCACTGATGTATCCTGAACAAAGCACACTATTGTACAAGTGATCCCACTGATGGCAGACACTGTCCTGAGGTTTCCATGCATAACCACATGTATAACCACACATGGGCACATAAGCCTTTAAGCACTGCAGAGCATGAATCAGGAACAGCCTGCAAAGCATCAGAAGGCAGCAGGCTGGGCAAGCTGCCCTCTTTCCATTGTCTGTATCTGGCCAGAAGCCAAAAACTTCTCTCTTTTTTTTTTTTATTCTCTTACCTTTTCTTTTTTTTTTTTTTTGTCTCCTAACTTGTACCGTGATAACTTAGAAATGGATGGTTTTAAACCAACAACAAGAATATCTAAATCTAAATGCCACCTACTTTTTAGCACCCTCAAATAACAACATGCAGAAAAGGTGGTCTACAGTGTGCAGATGCATAGAAATAGATTTACTGAAATCCTGATGCACACCACGGATACTGTGCATGTCCTGCTCTGTGCTGCTGACTGAAACACTCCAGGGTCTGATGCATTTCAGTCAGCAGCAGAGAGGCTGCTCAGCAGCTGAGGCTGCCTGGCTCTCAGCACACTGGGAAGAGTGCAAACCACAACTGCTCCTCAAGCACTGAACCATATTATTCCCCAGCTCACCACCCAGCTCAGCAAAAGGCGTTATCAGCACCTAAAACTCTCATGTTTGCACCTTCCAGATCTTGTTAGACAGTCTTTTGGGGTCATTTCTCAAGCTTCCCAGGATGCACACAATAGTTCAAATCCTTTCACAGAATTTGTGCTCTGGTAGGTCTCATCATTCCTTTAAAAGCTGATTTTTAGAGAAGTTTAGCAATTACCTTTTTTGGGGAGGGAGAGGGTGATTTTTGCTCAAGATATATCATTCCTCTCTACGCATTTAAATTTTCAAAATATGTCCATATACACTGAAGGTTTGGTGATTTATCTCAGTTTTAGATTTATTTAATGATTTTCATACATTAAAAACTTCTTTAAATGATTGAAATTCACATAAATAATTTCAGCAACGTAAAAAAAAAAAATTATAAACCTGAGTGTGCATAGCAAATAGAAGTGATCAAAATTAGTAACTCAGGTCTCACACAAATAAAGCAGCTACCCCAAATCCCTGAATCTAAGGCATCTCTTGCAGAATGAAAATGAGCTTGAGTTCCTGACTATGTCAGATCACTTGCTACCATAGGAAACCCCTGGGATGTTACACTGCATTCCTGGCTTCATTAGTCTGAAATGATTATTCACACATGCTCACTTAATTAAGTAGAAGCTAATTTCATCCTACCTATCAGATAAAAAGGCATACCATTGCATTACTGATAAAACTAACCAGTAGGTTGGGAAGGAAATATTTTTGCTGCCTCCACCTTTTATTGAAGGAGTCTTTTTACAGATGCAGTGCCTAAAGCAGAGATTCCAGCAGCCCACACCATCCTAGGGAGAGGGCAGCAGAACTGAAGTGTTTTTACCAATTTTGACAGAGCTTGACTTTCTTTTCACAAGAATCTTTTCCTGCTTTCTTGCCTCTGGGTGAGCTCATGACTCCCTTCTTAGCAGGTCTCCAGATCTAATAAACTCTAAGCCTCAGCAAATCCCAGCTGATAAGAGGAGGAGCTTGTTCCTTCACCTGGCTGCACCTTGAGGATAAGGAAGACTATTCATCTCTGCAGGACAAGTGCACTTACAGTATTTGCAGTTTCCTTCCTGGCTTTCTGCCATATTCCCACTGTGGCTAGACACACCCTCTAGGATAAAACAGGATCTTCCTAAGGAAGAACTTGTTAATCATATTATAAAAGTTTCAAGTGTCATTTCCAAGAAGAACAAAGCTCATCTGAAAGACTGCCTACCTGTACAAAATCCTGTCATATGATACATACCCTAATTCCAGTGCTTGCATTGGGTCTTTGTTAAAAATAAATCACATGCCCAGCTGCTAATGCACTTTTTGGTTCTTTGACAACTACTCAGTAGTGGTCAGGCTTTACCATCAGGCAAAGAGCTTTTATCTGTAAAACAGGACTGAGCAATAGATGAGGGCTTTGGTTTTTAGGGGTCTCTATGCATCTGTGTAACAATAAAATTGAAAGGTCAAGCTACTAAGAAAGGAATTCTTTTTGTTAGTATATCAAAATACCACAAAAAATTGCAGAAATCTAAAAAGTGTTACCACAGTCTGGTTTCTTTAGCTGTATTGGCACATGTCTGTAATTTCTAGGTAGAGCCATCCTGTGATTTTCATGGGGTTTTTTCCTCAAGTACTGGCTCTTCATTTGATTCTGATTTCTACATTCCTCACTTTCTTTCTCTTTCATCTTTCCAGTGGTCAACTTTTACAGCTATTTTAAAGTCTATGTCACTAATATTAATTTGAAAATTTTGTCTGGAATTAGTAACAGAATAAGCAATTGATCTGCTGAGTACTTTTAACAAAACAATGGGAGAAAACCCTCCTGAAGTTTGGTCCGTGCAAACCAGAAGCTGTCACTGCCCACGGGGGGTTTTTTGAATTATGTAATCCTGGACAACCATGCCATAAGTAAAGAAAAACAGGAAAAGCAGAGAATGTGAGGGTCTGGAAAAAGTGTGGACAAATCACTGCTTCCATCTGCTAAGAAATGATGCTGAGCATAGCTTGCTGCTGCTGAGCATTATCCAGGGACATAAGACCTGCCAAAGGAAGTGAGAGGGAGGAATGTTTTAATGGAAAACTTTCTGAAAAGCAGATTGAAAGCAAAGGACCACTGAGTTGATTTTTTTGAAAGAGGTGATTGCTGGAAAAGGGCAGAAAAACATGAAATTGAGCAATTAGGCATGGAGAACCAGGGAAGCTTTTTTAGATGGAGGCTACAACCAAGATTTTGCTTGGAAGACTGGAAGGAGAAGGTTATTTAGTTACACGAATAAGAAGAAAACAATTTCAGAAAAATTGATCCAGTGTGGTTTCTGAAGAAAACAAACATATTTACTTTAGGATGGAACTCTGTGAGTTAATGAGAAGTGTACATGTGGAGTGGTACTTAGGGGATTAATGGAAGATGTATATACCTACTGAGGAGGACTGGGACAGAAACAATACAACAATTTAGAAATAAGAGGGAGCATTTTAGATTTAAAAATTTAAATTACAAGTGTGTCACTGTAGAAAGAAGGCAAATATTATCTTGTCCTGCATTAGGAAGAGCATTGTCTGCAGTTTGAGAGAGCTGATCCTTCCACTCTGCTCCAGCCTTGAAGACACTCAAAATCAAATGGACACTGTCCTGAACAACTTGCTTTCACAGACTTGTCTTTGAGCAGATATTTGGACCAGAAGAACTTCACAGGTGCCTTCCTGCCTCAGCTGGTCTGTGATCCTAAATAGGAAGGAGGCAGAAAATACATCATTTGTTACAACAGTCAACAAATATTTCTCTGCAGCATAAATATTTTCTACTGCAGCATAAAAGAGCATTGATGTGTGAATGCAATACAATGAAATACACAAATGTGTGACTGTAAGCACAATAACACAATAGACAAAAGCTGGATATAAAACCAGAAAAAGAGGTAGCAGAATAACCACAAAGGAGGAAAATGGAAACTAAAGGTAAAGAAAGGTTTCTTCCTCAAAGCAGCATTTGATATTTGAGAATTGGGGCTATATTGGCAACACTGCCAAAATCATGTTTCTGAAGGAGATCTGTAAATATTACATGACTAACTTTCTCAACTGGTAAAATTACTTAATATCAAGCATGGGTTTACATAACACTTTCAGGAAAACAAGACAATCTCTTTGATTTGATTACACAAAAGGGAAAAAATTCAAGTGATTTCAGTAACCACTAAGCAAAACACCAAAGACAGTGGCCACAGGTCAAATAATTACATTTCCATAGTGAAAGGTATGAATGCTGGCATCAATAATTCCAAAAGAGCAGAGAAATTTCTGAAAACTAGTAAGAGGCAGAAAAGTTATAGTTCAGGACAATGTGGATGACTCTTAAGTCAGTATTAAGGAATGTTTGCATCTTTCTGGACATTACAGAAATTTTGAAAAAATGTAAGGCTGTAATATCAAGAAAAACTGGTTATTTTTTTTTTTCATTAAATTGTTTATATTTCATTTTGTGTTAGGTAGTTGGCATCTTTTATGACTTGTAAAAGCTTTTGGTAAAGAGAAGAATGAGATAAATCATTTAGTATTTGTGCCATTTTTTTTTTTTACCTCACATCACATCAAGCTGCACAAACATCATTATTTCCAACACAGAAATTGTAACACTAAGAATTATAGTGACTATCAGATGTCTGTACCATCATTAAGCACAAGAACCATTCATGCTAAGTCACAGAGGGCAAAATAAAATCATAGAAGAGGTCTGTAAAATAATTATACATACCATATACAATGATAAGGAACACTTACAAAGCATAATTCCTATTTTGATACGGATTTGCAATTACCAGTAAATGGGAAATATTTCACAATATCCTTGACTCACCCATGTGTGATACATGATGCAATCAATTTCCATGGAAATTTGTATCTAGCCTTTTACTAGAACAGTACTTTGAACCCTACATTATTATATCTTGGCAAAATTCAGGATTAAGGCTGCTTCAAAGCAGGTTGTCTAGCACCCACAGACTGCAGAGAAAAGTGGGCATATTATTGACAATGTTCTCTGGTAGCCCTGAGGAACTCTAAAGTTCTGATAAGGTCAACAGTGCTGGTCTGTGATGACTACCCTGAAGGGTTGGGCTTTTCTTTACTGAAGCATTTGAATCCCTTAAGTCATTCCAAAGAAAAAGCTGGACTCTGGAGACCATAACTCCACATATGCCCAGTTACATCCCACAGCTTCTCTGCAGACCCAGCTGTGCCTTCAGTGTGAAGCACCAGCTCTCCTAAAGAGCAGAGGCTGCTTGGTCACTGCCTTGCTGCCTTTCAGCTGTGACTAAGGAGAGGGCAGAGAGGAGACAACTTCAGCCACTCTGTTGTTGGCTTTGCTGCCAAGCAATGTGACCTCTGGGATGAACTGAGCAGGGGTGACCAGCTCTGCACAGCACTGGATGGGCACTTCCCACTAACTCTGCGGGTTCTTAGAGCAGCCCAGGGAAAAGGACAAACTACAGTAGCTTGACTCACAGCCCTGGCAGCTGTGGAGGGCAGGGGAGGGGAGGAGAAGCATAGTTACCCCTTTTGCTGTTTTAAGTGTTAAATTGAATTACTTATGATTTGGACATACCTCTTACACAGTGGAATGTTTCTAGTGCAATAAATATCAACCTGACATGAGGAACAGTGGGTATCTTTGTAGAGCAGGAGGGAAGGAGCTTTGTCCTGTCCTGTAAAAAATGTATTTATATGAAACCACTTGAGAATTGGGAACTTGTTTTACCTGAAGACTGGAAAGAATCATTATTTGACTTTTTTTCTTTTTTTTTTCCTTAGTTCTCCAGCCCTCAGGCCCACGATCACAGAATATTATTAGGCTGACCTGTTCCAGGTGACATCATGCATGTTTAAGGCACAAAGGTGAGAAGGAACATTTGGGCCTGTTAAGATTTGAATTAAAGAGATAAGACTTAATTTATAACATTTGCTAAGAAAGGGACACTCCACCTTTGAACTGTTTCTGTAGCAGAACACAACTCAGCTCCTCATTCTTTGCCTTCTGAGGTAAATGAACTGAACATTGCTTGTAAAAGTGCAGAATGAACTTTCCACAGCCGGTGAAATTCCCTATAATCAAAACAGCCTGGGAACTTGAACCAACAAATGAGGGGCAGAGCAACTATGCAATAAATAGAGAATCCACTCTTCTCACCTTTCTTCCACAACAGCCTCTTCCTCAGTGAGTGATTACATATCAGATTTCCTTAGGAGGCTGACTGTTTAAAGTTTACCTGATGAGGGCTTTTCACATAGCCAAAAGCTAGTGTGCCATTCTTGAATTCTCCCTCTCCTGCCCACAAAGCTCCCAGGAGAAATGTACTTTGCTGGAGGGGACATCCTGTTTTACATACACTGTCTCAGCTGTCAAAATTTTTAAAAGGTTAAACCTTCTGCTGATGTGTATAAGGAAAACAGCATTTCAGCCACAGAAGAGCTCTGTGTTTTATATCAGGCTTCTAATTATTAAAAAAATTTAAAGAGGAAGAGGCAAAAAGAAAATAGGAATCAGTCTTTGCAGAGAAGATATAGAAAAAATTCTTTTATTTAGATGTTGTTTCCTCTGATAACTTAAGACATAGCATAATTGAATGTATAGGCAAAAACAGGTGTTTTCAACCTTAGAAGAGGATGATAGGGGGACTGTCAAAGTTCCCTCCCAACCTAAATTATTTTATGAAACTAATGGCATTGAACTTTAAGAAAGCCATTTACTACTTTATGCTATTGGATATATATTGTGATGTTATTTTAATGTAATATCTGGAATTATTATATTATACAAAACTTTATCTCTGTTTTTAATGACATATATATATATATAAAGACATTTACTCAATCATATGTATTATATCTATGTGTATTAATTACAATTATTTAGTGTACATACCGTTTATCTTCAAAGTTTACATCATGTATTTATTGTGAATTGATAGAACTGTATTTCTCTATATTTTATATGCCTCCAAGATTTCTAATACCCTCAGTTCTCTTCTATTTTAGCAGACTCACATGCTCTACCATCTGAGAAGTCTGTACAAAATACACCATGGATCCAGGTCTTTTCTGTTCACTCACTGTTTTCATGTAGTTTACAAAAGTACAGCAAACAAAACAGTAAGCAAAGATTACAGAAAGAAACTCATTTTTATGTTAAATTTTTTATCTTGTTTCTTTCATAAGTAAGCACGGACAAAGCAAAGCAAACACACACATCAGACCCGTTTTAGGTGTCTACAGGAGACAGGCACATCTCCTTGCCTTCTTAAATTCACTGCAAAAGTTTTCTTTGACTGTAGGGGGAGCAAGAATTTTCCTAAAGTATTTTTGAAGCATTTTGCTGTGGTGCACTCACTGTGCAGTGTCTTGCTCATTAGCTAGATAATTATTTCTCCATAGAACAGAAAAAATAAACTATATACATAGCATATGAAACACTGAGCAGTGTATTGCCTCAGGCTGACTCTCTGTAGAAACCAATGTGTAATAGAGGCTAAAGTTAGTAATTTAATTTATTTGAATTGTTATACCAAAGATATAATTTCATACAGAATGAACAGACAGATATAAATTTATCTTGGAATAACAGGAAACTTACATTGCTAGAAAGACAATTTTTCTACTTCTCCAATAAACAGATTAATTTTACCAGTGCTACACTGATGTTGTGTATATGAATATGCAGCCTTATGATTTTATCTATGCCCCTATTATCTTTTGTCCAAAGATCCTCAAAAAGGAGTATATATGGACAAATTATCTTTTTAGTCATTAGAATCTTATTAAACTGCATAGAAGAATCAATGCAGCTTCTAGAAGTTAATGGACTCACAGGGATGACTCAGAAATAAGGCAGCTGGAGCAGTTTCCACCCCAGCTTAACTCTGCCCCTAAGGAGCTTCTGTTCCTGCAGAAGAGCAGTGTAACCTGGAAAGAACCAAATGCTATGAGTAAGGTCTTCTGAAAATGGAGCAAGAGCATTATTGCAATTAGAAGTTGATAACAAGGAGCTGCAATATGAAGATTGACATACATTCTGTTTACAAATCACTGATAGGTAGACTGAAATGTCAGAGGCCGTGAAATATGAGGGGATAACATGAGTGCAGTGTGCCACAGTTGTCAGGAACTCACCTTAGGAAACCTGAGCAGGAAACTATGTTTTGAGGTATATTAAAGAAAAACAGGAACCTGCTGTTGGGAAACAGTTCAGACAGTGTATAAATTAAACATAATGTGACAATGTATAGAACTCCACAATAACCTACTGAAACAGCCATAAGTGATAGCAGAGGTGGAGCAATCTTCAAGTCACAAATATAAGCCTGTAACAGATACCTCCTGCTGCAAAAGTGTCTGTGCTTTAGAATCCAGAATGCAAACCTGACCACTCAGCTTTGCCTGCAATGCTCCCATCTAAGTGTTACCTTATGGTCACCCCAGGGAAAGACACCCCTTATCTTCACCTCTGCTCCAGCATCCTGCCCAGCAGGTTTGGCTGTAAACCATCTGGGTCTGACAGAGGCAGGTGTTAACCCCAGCATTGCCCTGGGTCTCCAGGACTGACACAGGCTTGGTGTCTGTGTTGGATCAGGACAGTATGGTCAGCAGCTCATCCTCACCTTCCAGGACTGCAGCAGGAGGAGCTGAACTGGTCACTGCTTCATACAAGCCTCTTCTTTTTGTGTGTCATGCTCCTCCACCAGTGCATCAGGAAAGTGCAATCTTTAGATTAGCTTTCCTAAGTATTGCTTAAAATATGTGGTCTCAGCAGATGCTCAGAAAGCAAACAAAAAATCATCAAAATGTCAAATTCAGTCTTTGAAGATTAGTCCATATATTCACTTTCTATTTGGGTAATTGGGCTTTTCACCTTATTGATATCTATTAGATATGTCATGGCTTTCTCATACTTTCCTCAGGATGTTTTTTGAGTTTCTCACAAACTCAGTTATCATTCACTACTGAAGAGCCTTCTTCTCTTGGGCAGTTTCATTAATGGCTTAGTTATCTTCCTCTCTGTGTTTTGCTGGTAGTTTATTTCAGGATTACATCTGAGAGTTTCTTCTTTCTAGAGCAGTGTTGTTACTTTCTTTCACCATGAGCACAGCTTTGAGGTTCTACTTTGGCAAACACAGAAAGAAATATATGCAATATCTCCCAGATTAATTTCAAATCCAATTCAATTCTGAGTACAAACACAGCAAGGCATCTTTTATGAAGCTCAGCAAGACTGGTGTTCATTTCAGTGTCCCTGGTGAGGTATTTTCCAGCCATCATAGGTTAGGAATATCATTCCTCAATTTAGTATTCCCACTGTAAAGAAAACCACAAGACACTCCCCTCCTCCACTCCAGCAAGAGACACAAGAGGCAGAGACTACAGGTTGAGATTTACTGGACACAGCAATGAGATAAGAAAATGAGCAGTAAAACAGCATTAATAACAAAAGCATACAAAAAATTGATGATTTACCCACAAAAAGATGCTCACTGACATTCCAAGAGCTCCATCTCCTCTACACTAAGTAAACTTATAGGCAGCAGTGAGATATCCACTAGGTTTTCTCTTCCTAGGCCCAAGCAAACACGTCTCTCTCAGCAGCTGTCTTTACATAATCTGTGAGTTCCCCAGGACTTCACCTGCAGATAACTAACACCATTTTGCCTTCCAGTATAAGTGGAGCTTAAAGAATCTCCAAAAGACCTCAGTGTAGCTGAGCTCTCCCATCAATTTTACAAGAGGTACCCTTGTTTTGTGATGTAAAATTGGAAACATCGATGTATTAAAGTTGTTCTCAAAAGCAGACAGTTTAGTACAGTTTAGTCTTCATGATAATAATACAGCCATTAACTTCTCCAGGATTTCCTAATAGATGGCTAACATTTTATTTGATGATATAGAGGCTGAAGGTCTGTCAGCAGCTGAGGCAATCGAAGAGGTTGCAGCTGCTGAATATTTCATGCTGTCCCCAGTATCCTCCACATCATCTCCTACTTGTTCTTAACCTTTCCCATGCTCCTTGCTGTGGTAAGCTCTGTTTTTCCACCAGCTCTGGCACTCATTACAGCAAGTAAGTCAATTCAGCTTCTTGGCAGAGAACAATCCACTTTTATTTTGTCTGGGTATGTTTTCTGCCATATTAATGAGCTCAGAGGACTCAAGAGAGGATCCAATAAAAACCAGACCCCTTGCAAAACTGCAAGAAACTGCATGGCCAGGATCAGGATGGTAGTGGTAAAAACATCATCCTTTAGAATCTGTGTGAGGCTAGATCTACTTACCCTGTGGAATCCTGCCTCTGCCAGTTTATTACCAGTTTATTCAGTCCTGTCCTCTCTTAGGGCAACAGGAATGCAGTTACTGATTCCTGAGAAAGGCAGCAGCCAAGGAAAGCAATGCCTTTGGACCTCAGAGAAAGCTGTGCTTTACCTCTGCTCTGCTAAGCACTTGCTATGTGACCATTGGCCTGTAATTTAGCTGCTCTAGGCCCACCTCCATATCTGTAAAAAATGCCATAGCCATTACATTTTCACAAGAGGTTTCACAAAGATAATACATAAACATCCTTTGATGTTCATAGACAAATGTACAGTTCCTGGCAGCATCTAATTACCTAGGGTTAATGACTAGATCACTTTATGATAATCAGTACTGAACTCTCAGTTCACACAGAATCACAGAATGACTAGGTTGGAAGAGGTTTTCAAGATCATCAAGTCCAACCCATGCCCTAACACCTCAATTGAACCATGGCACCGAGTGCCACATCCAATCTTTTTTTAAACACACCCAGGGATGGTGACTCTACCACCTCCACAGAAGACCATTCCAGTACTTTATCACACTTTCCATAAAAAACCTTTTCCTAATATCCAACTGATATTTCCCTCAGTGTAGCTTAAGACTGTGTCCTCTCATTCTGTCAGTTGCTGCCTGGAGAAAGAGACCAACCCCACCTGGCTACAACCACTTTTCAGGGAGTTGCACAGAGTGGTAAGGTCACTCCTGAGTCTCCTTTTCTCCAGGCTAAACACCCCCAGCTCCCTCAGCTGTTCCTCACACAATTTGTGTTCCAAGCCCCTCACCAGCCTTGTTGCCTCCTCTGGACGTGCTCAACCATCTCAAAGTCCTTCCTAAACTGAGGGGCCAGAACTGGACACGGCACTCAAGGTGTGGCCTCACCAGTGCTGAGTACAGGGGAAGAATGACCTCCCAGCTCCTGCTGGCCACACTATTCCTGATCCAGGCCAGGAGCCATTGGCCTTCTTGGCCACCAGGGACACTGCTGGCTCATTCCAGCCAGCTGTTGACCAGCACCCCCAGGTCCTGCCTGGGCCCTGTTCGGCCACACCATCCCCAGCCTATAGCACTGCAGGGGGTTATTGTGACCAAAATGCAGGACTCTGCACTTGGACTTACTAAACTTCATCTTTTGGACTCTGCCCATCCATCCAACCATTCCAGGTCTCTCTGCAGAGCCCTCCTCCCTTCCAACAGATCAACACACGCTCCCAGCTCAGTGTTGTCTGCAAATTTACTGATGAAAGACTCAATGCCCTCATCCATGTCATCAACAAAAATATTGAACAGGACTGGCCCCAGCACAGACCCCTGAGGGACACCACTGGTGACTGATCCCCAGCTGGATGCAGCACCGTTCCCCAGCACTCTCTGGGCCCAGCATCCAGCCAGTTCTAAACCCAGCAAAGAGTGCTCCTGTCCAAGCCATGGGCTGCAGCTTTTCCAGGGAATGCTGTGGGAGACAGTGCCAAAGGCCTTGCTGAAGTCCAGGTACTCAACACCCACAGCCTTTCCCTCATCCAGCAGGTGGGTCACCTGCTCTTAAAAGGAGGAGAGGTTGGTCAAACACAACCTACCCCTCCTAAACCCATGCTGGCTGGGTCTGATGCCCTGGCCATCCTGTAAGTGCTGCTTGATGACAGTCAGTATAAACTGTTCCATGACCTTACTGGGTACTGAGGTCAGGCTAACTGGCCTACAGTTCCCAGGATCCTCCTTCCCACCCTTTCTGTGAATGGGTGTCACATTGGCCAGCTTCCAGTCATCCAGAACCTCCCCAGTGAGCCTGGACTGCTGGTAAAGATGGCTTACAAGAATGGCTTTGCAAGCTCATCTGCCAGCTCCCTCATCACCCTGAGATGGATCCCATCAGGTCCCATAGATTTATGAACATCCAAGCAGCTCAGCAGTTCTCTGACTGCCTCCTCCTGGATAACAGGAGGAACATTCTGCTCCCTGGCACCATCTACCAGCCCAGGAGGACAGTTGTCCTGAGGACAAGCTGTCTTCCCGTTAAAGACTGAGGCAAAGGTGGTGTTAAGCACTTCTGCCTTCTCCTCATCTGCAGCTACCAAGTTCCCTCCCACATCCAGTAGAGAACAAACAATTCCTATCTGAGGGTGCTGCACAGTAATTCAGCACATCATCACCAAACTAAAACAGAAAAACAAAAAGATGGGATATATTTTCTTTACTAAGTATGTATTTTTCTTAGTAGACTATATATTTGACAGTATGCTTTAATAAAAACTGTCCTTCTGTATTTCATATAGACATACGGATCCTCCCACTTGAAACTTTATATTACTTCCATTGCTTTAGTTCTTCTGCGTGATGTAAGAGCTCAGGTTTGTGCAGAATTAATAGACTTTAAAAAGTCTCAGGGTCTTCACATAGTTCCTCTGATGCTTCTTGGTTTTAATATCTTCACTATATATGAAAACCAGAGCCTGAAGCGTACATCACTACATTTTCAACACCCAACTAGGATGTTGAGGATGTAGAGGCAGAATTATCACATATCAGTATTTAGAGCTATTTACCTTTTTGCTAATCCTATTATAGTATGCAGCAATTTCACATAAGCCTATTTTTGGAAATATCCACTGAAGTACAGAATGAGCCAATGAGAATTGGCCCTATCATCATCTTATGGAGCATTAATTAGATTAGCTCATTTGATTTTAAAAAAGTAGCTAGCAAAATACAGTAGTTGTGAAAACAGTAGAAAGCTAACTCATTTTTAATGTGTCCCTTCAATGCTTCAGTGCAGTGTTTAGTTTAAAGAGTAAATTTTGCAGTAAGTTGCCATAATTTCTTATGGAAGCTAGAAGACCAAGTATCTCAGTTAAAGATTTTGAAGCATGGAGTAGCTACCATACCACTAATAAATATTTATATTCTCTGAATTATTCATTTTAATTTTTTTTTAATTCCCAAGAACATTTAATTTATCTATACAAAATTCTTGTGGGTTCTTTGTTTTTTTTTCTTATTTCCCCATTTTGATTTGAATAATAGGGCTTTGAGTAACCTGGTCTAGTGCAAGGTGTCCCTGGTCATTGGTAGGGGAATTATCACTAGATGATCTTTGACAGCCCTTCCAACCTAAGCCATTGTGTGCTTCTATAACTCTTGCAAAGACTTATTGGCTTAATAACTGCTTTAAAACGTGAATTTATCTTTTTTTTTTTTTTTTTTTTTTTTTTGTTCACCAGAAGGACAGCAACTGCAACAATGATTACTCAGAGCTTGAACACTGTGAGAGTGATTCTAAATATAAAATGTCATTCAGGGAAAACTATTGTCTAATACCAGGTCAGAAGTAAAACATATCCTGTGAAACATTCATTGCATCACATCAGTCATGGCTTCACAATAAAACTGCTCTTGCCAAACGGTGACAGGGTACTGCATGTGCCAAAACAAACGTAGGAGAGGGAACACAGAATGGCCATTGCAATCGGCCCGCTCTCCTCGGGATCTGTGGAAAGGTTCCCTGCACACGGTGCTGCAGATGATCTCCAGAACCGTGAGAGCCCCGGCAGCCGAGGTCACGACCTGTGTGTGCCGGCTCCCTGCGTCGCCGCTCGGCGTTTATGCACTTGTGCATGCACAGGCACCCTCCGCATACCACTCATTCATCTTCCCAGTCGGCCAAAGGCTGCATGCGGCAGCGTGACTCATTACCCGGTGCCCTGCACACTCCACAGCTACACCTGTTCCAGCCTGGCTACAAACGCGTGCCTTCCGTCCCTCTCGGGGAGCCCAGGAACCTGACAACTGTAAGGAAGTGCAGGATTTGAGAGCCGAGCCCTCTCTGTCACCCTTTCCCTCCTGTCTCCCTCTCTGAGGCAGAGGGGAAAGACACGGCCCTCTGGCATCCGCTCTGTAATTCACACTGTATCACATGCTTGGAGTAGCCTGACACAGTCACATTTTGTCCTTAGCTGGAGTTCAATAAAGAAGAATCAGCCAGGAAGAGCAGCATGTAATTGCCAATTTCCCTTCACTCTGCTGAGACTAAAGACAAAAATCAAACTGAAACTAAAAGAACCCAAACCAAAAGCAAGCAACTAGGTTTATGTGCTATTGAAACTAGTTCTTTAGGAACTAAATTATGTTGGCTCTTAAAAATGCACCACAAATATTTATGTGCTTAATGAATGTCTTCCAATGTGTCCACTACCTTAAAAATATATTTTAAAAAAAAGCAGTGGGGCTGTATTCAAAGATGGACAAACCTTCCCTTTGAGTTCAGTTTACAGAACAAGAGGTCAAAAAGCTGCACGTAGAACAAGAGCATCATTTACAGGAATCTGCACTGCGTGGGCAGTTGAAAATAATCAGCAACTTTATAAATGTTATATTTTGAGGAACTGAATTCAACTTTCTTATAATTAAGTCTTCCAAAACCAATGAGAACCTTCATTATTGTTATAGAAAGTACACATAAATTCAAAAATCTCTCCTTCTGTCAAGAATAATATATACAAGGCTCCCAACTAGCACTTGAGCTTTATTTTCTTTTTTTTTCTCCCATTTTGCAAGTTCTTCAGTAGGAGAACAGAACAGCAAACAACTTCAGCTGCATTGTGTAGATTTGCCTCGGTGAGATCTGAGCCAGAAGCAGAAGAAATTAGTCCACACAGATATCCACACTCCTTCCTTTGAAGGAAGCTAATTCCTTTAAAAATGTCTCAGCTGAGTGTGGCCTCACACCATCTTACTGTGAAGGTACAGTCAGAGCTCCGCCCTTCCTTCCCTTGCAGGCTTCCCTGGGACAGAACCCTCTATTCCTACTCTGCAAATAGTATTGCATAATAAATACTACAAGAAAAAAATGCTCTATCCAAACAGTGAACAAGAAAGTGAAGGAAGTTGAATGAGCTAGGAAAAATAAACCATTCTCCCTGACTCAATATTTTCTAGTTTTGGACTAAATTATTTCCCCTTTCTGCCTGTCTTGTATGTCTGTTGAGGGTTAAGGAAATATCACAGGTTATTGCTGTACCCTCCTGTACCTGGTCTACAGACATTCACAGGCATTGCTAAAGAACAGCTAAGGAAAAGACACCTCCTGGAGAATTTCTGTAACTCAGTAATCCTTAACACTACAGCAGTATTTCATGTTTTGCATAAATGTCTGTCACGATATTGCTTCCTTCCTTCTTGGATCTAGAGAGACCTCAACCCTTGCTGAAAATTGTCACATCCTATCTTGAGTTAAAATCCACTCAGAACACAATACTGCAGCTTTTAAAAGAGACAAAAGAAATAACACAAACTGCACACTTTTCCTATGAATTATACCAATCAATTAAGATTTAAATAAGATCCCATGAGATTAATTCCTTTCATTCCTAATCTACATGGAGATGCTGTAGCCTTGCATAAGTTCCCAATGAGCTGCAGTTCTTGGCCGTGGTTTTAGAATAGAAGCTCCCTGTGACAAGTGAGGGAAGTAGAGGGGGGATCTCTGGCAAAGCCAGGAGGGATCATTATGACCTAGTACAAACTCTGTGGATCCTTCTCCAAGGGTTGCAGCACATTCTTGAGCAAGATGATCTCTAAACTATAGCTAGGTTCCAAGAAGAAAAAATACCAGTCCTGGCGAAAAGATTTGAAAAAAATAGAAAATCTTTGACAATATTTGGCAACTGATTGAAGTGCTGCTTCACTGTCAGTCTTGAAAATGTGGATGTGGATCTTACTACAAGACTGAATTTGTCTCATTTCAGTTGTAGCTAAGGGCTGCAATGAAATCCCCTGCTATTACACGAGTAGTAAGTGCTGTTCACACCCCATCCAAGATTCCAGCTGAAGCACTAACAAACAACAAAATTAAAGAGCTGGGTAAGGTATCTCGCAAAGCATTCCCAAGTGGCAGCAATCAGATTTTGCTTATCACGGAGCAATTGAGGCAAAACACCCCAGGTTTGAAGAACTACCAGAATGTGGTGTAATGGCAAAGGTAAATCTATTTTAATGGGGTCTGTGAATTCTGGTTTACAGGCACTGTCTGTCACTGGTAATTTTTCAGGCCCTTCATTCAGCATTGTTGGCTTTTGCAATTTCATTCCGGCTCTTGCAACACCAGCGGTTTTTCTTGAACCACAAGTTACCTTAACATGCAGTAAGGAAGGAAGACCGAGATTCTATTTTTTTAAAGCCAATGAATATCTTTGCATGACGCAGAGTAAAGCTTTAAAAGATAAAAGAAGCCGCTTCAGAGATGTATCATAAATAGCGTAACATGTCTCAGTCATCCACGATGACACAGCCTTGCACAGTTCCTCGGCAGTATTGGCTCCGAACAGATTTCCAGCGGATACCCCGGCTTGGCATCTCCCCAGCGGGGTCCCGCCTCAGAGAGCGTGGCGTTTCTTTGCGCTCTCCCCGACAACGAGCGAGACACGTTTCGCTCCGCGGAACGCCGCCTGAAGGCACAAGTGACCCGAAAGGGGCTCCCGGAGCCCGGTCCCGCTGCTGTCCGGGAGTGACCGGGGCTGCCCTCAGGAGCCCGCCGGGCTCTCCCGCCGCCCGCGCGCCGCCGCCTCAGGGCGCCGGGGCGGGGCGAGGAGCGGGGGCGTGCCGGGCGCGCGCGTCACGTGACACGCCCTCCTCGCGCCCCCCGCGAGCCGGGCCCCGCCCCCGGCGCTCCGCCCCCGCCGCGCCCCGGGCGCCGATTGGCTGCGGGCTGACACCGCGCGAGGCAGCGCCCCCCGCCCCGCCCCTCCCGCCGGCTTCACCCCGGCCGCCACGCGCCGCCGGCCGCGAGCTGCCCGCGCGGCGCCGGCGCGGCAGTTACGGAGCGGAGCGGGCGCTGAGGGGCCCCATGGCCGCGTCGCTGGGGCCGCTGGTGGGAGCCATCGACCAGGGCACCAGCTCCACCCGCTTCCTGGTGAGCACAGCGCGGCGATCGGGGCGTCGCCGGGGGCAGGCGGCGCCCCCGCGGCCTGAGGGGCGCCGCGGCTTCCGAGCCTTTACTCCCCTCCGTCCCGGCGGGGGCCTCCGCCGTGCCCTTGGGGAAGGGCAGGGGAGCGGGCCCACAGGGCCGGGCTGCGCTGTCCCGGCTGCAGCCTCCTGTCTCCCGGAGAAGCGGCGGCGCTCGGCCCGGCGGTGCCGGGTCCGCCGTTGTCCGCCCGTGCCGCGGGGAGCGGTCCCGGCACCGGCTGCTCTCGCTGCCGCTCCAGGGCACCGCGCGGTCCCGCCGCTCCCGCTGCCTGCGCTCGCAATCTGACAGGTTTTCAATCTGCCGGGTGTCTCGCCCCGAATGGAATCTAATGGACAAGGTCCGCAGGCGCTGGGGAAATAGATCTGTGCGAGTTCGGCGGCTGTGATTAGCTGGTGTTCAAACAATGCGTTAACTCCCCGCTAAAACCTGCCCGGGGCCTGCTGGAGTGACTGCTGCAGTTCCAGCCCTGATGTCAGTGCATCTTGTGCACTGTAGGCATTCAGGTGGCTGAACCTGCACACCATGTGAAACACCGATTTCTTTAAATACTAGAGGCAGAGAAGTTTAAGGATAGGAGAATTAATATATTCATCGTATTTTTGACCCTTCAGTTAAAGGATCTAGTTATTCCTATATTATGCAATAGACTGTAACTAATAGACTAATGTAACTAATTTATGTCTATGAAACTTACTATAGATACTTCTGGCTTGCAAATCTCTACAAATATCCTGTCCCCTAGTCAGTTAAGTCTTGGTAGTTTGACTTAATTGAAGCCCTATGACAATTTCCTCCATGAAAGTGGAATAGAGATAATTATTAGATATAAAAGTTGTCAAATGTGCAAAGTATTAATTGGGAAGCTGAATGTTTTGGTTTGCCCTTGCTTTTTTTTACTTTTATTTTTACTTTTTTTTTAATTTTTTTTTTTTAATGATTTCAAAGTGAAGTCTTCCTTCATGAAGCAGGGGACTAGAATATCTTTTTGACCTATGTTACCATTATTACTCAATATCACGACCTTCATGCAATTGTCAAATGACAGAACACAGCTCTGGGGGTGGAGAGAAACTCCAAACTGACAAATGACACCAGTGGGCTGTCTCAGATGCCAATCAGGAATCCTTTTTGGGAATGTACTTGAAGAAGGTCCCTGTAACACATGAAGATAAATTCTATCTGCTTTTATGTATATGCCAAATTAACTTTTTTCTTATCCTAAAAGGATAACACTAGTAGAAGTTAAACTCTTTTTACAAGTAAATTTTCAAGTTCCTTTTAGGAGTAATTTCTTACACTATACACATTCATCAATGGCTTTTATGCAGTTGGGGAGATTTTGCCTGTCTACAAGTGGATTCAGATGCTTTCTAATTTTTTCAATATGTATATTGTGTCTGTCACTTTTAAATTCTTGTATCCATCTCAGTGTCTCTCAATTAATGTCAAAATACAGCATTGTCTTAAACTTTGCAGTGTGATCATGTCATTATGATAATAAAGCTACATGTGCTTGATCAGCTAAAATACATGATCACTGAGTTAAATCAGAACACAGAGGAGAGAGAAAGAAGAGGGCAAAATCTGTGCAGAGATCTGCCACAACTCACCTCAGTCATTCAGACAACAATACATATATCTGGAGGATTCTGTACTGGCAGGGGATTGCTGCAGTTGGAAAAGAGATTTTACTTTGAAATATTTCAAGCCAGAATGTAACATACTGTTGTCTGTGCCCAAATTATTTCCTTAGTTCTGTTGGTCTTTTGCTTTTAACTGTTTTGATTACATTTCTCACTGATCTCTCTGCACTTTTTAAACACAGTGTTCCCAAAAGTTTTTGTCTCCACCAAGTCACAAGTCAAAATCAACTTGCTGCTTACTTTGCACTTGCATATTCTGTAGTTCAATGCAATTGTTACCTAATTTTTTAAGTGGAAGACATATGATTTTGACCAGGTCAAAGGGTTCTTCTGGAGGAAAAGCTGTCTGGCCCAATGGGACCAAAGAGCAGCAGTTCAGAGTGTAAATTTACAATTACAGGTGGCAGATTTACCAGAGATGTCCACAGCACTCAGTACCGAGGAGTGATACCTCATTAGTATTTTCATCAACAGCCATGGGATGGGCTGGGATGGTCTCTCAGATGGGAGTCAGAGAAGCGGCCTGCCAGAATATTCATAAAACTTAACATAGTCTAACAAAGCTTTAACAACGTTTAGTTGAGACAGAATGCTAAGAAGCTGCTTAGTGAAAAAAGACATTCCTGCTGGACATGAAGCTGGATATATGAGCACTGCACATTATGAAAAGTTCAGAAAGTAATTGTTGCCATCTGTGGAGCACTAAGGAGACAGCATCTGTAACACTGTGTCTGATGTTGGGCCCTGCAGAGGGCTAGAGTTTGAAGAACTGGACGTCCTCCAACCAAAATAATCCCAGTTCTGCATGACAAGGCCATGGGAGAAGGGTTTGGGATGGCGGGGGTTCTTTCTTCACAAGAGGGACTAAGGGGTGTCCTCTGCCATCCAACCACAGTTTGTGGAGAACACAGAACCAGCCTTTTCTCAGATGTGCACAGGAAAAGCCAGTGAACACAAGCTGCATGCAGCAAGTGAAAAATCCAATAGATGTAAAGAAACTGTGAGGGCTCCAGATCTGGGGCTGAGAAGGTGTGCAGAATTTCCATCTTAGCAGATGCTCAGGGCTGACTAACAAAGGCCCTGAACAGCCTGGTTTTAAATGTAGGCTTACCTGAGCAGCAAGTTAGGCTAGGTGACCTCCTGAGATTCAGAGTAAATGATCCTGTGCACAGACACAAGTTTTGTTTCTCCTGCTTGTGTGAATGAGGACACTGTATGAGCACAGAGGTTAAAGAAGCACCAGAACTCAGGTGCATTTCTATTACTTATTTAGCTGCTTATTTAGCCTTGCCTCTCACACAGCTCACATACAGTGGAAGTTCTATGCTGTGGCTTTATCCTCCACATTCTCATCAGTGGGAAATCTATTTTACCCCTCTACTGAAGTAACATGACCTCTTGAGAAAGAGAAAAACTTGATTGTATAACTAGCAAGAAGGGTTAAAAATATTGTAAATACAGTTTTTCCCCTAGCTCTTATCACTTAAAATGCAGTGTAGTGTAGTCCCATAATTGTAAGCATTTCCTAGATGGTGATGGAGATCTGTTCATCACAAGCCTTCCAAGAAAGGTAATGTCTAGGAGACTTGTTGAACTGTACTTATTCATAAATTCTGATGGTGCTGCTCCTAGTCAAATACTAGAGAGGGAATTATTGTTTGTCTCTTATTCTTGCTCCAGCTGGGTTGATTTCAATGCAATTTCAGACCTCCAGCCCTAAGCTTGTTTGCCTGCAAAGCCATGGCTGTTCCAGCTTGACAGAAACTCATGAAGATACAGCATAGAATAACAGAAATAGCTTTTCTGCAGTCAGAGTTACATGACAAAGCTCGAAAGATATGAAAAGTTACTTCTAAAATGTGTTTTTATTATTGTCTTTTCAGCTGTGCTGCTTCTTGCATCATTTCCACGAACCTTATATTTCTGTTCATTCCTTCAAAATTGTTACAACTGATTGATATGGATTCTTTTCCACTAAGAAAACAAAACTTGAACATAATACACAACTCTATTCCTTCATGGGATGTGATGCATTATATTAAAGACCCTATATAAAGCTTGAATTAAGTGATCAGCCCCTGTGCCTCTCTGCATGTTCACATACAGGACGCCTATATAGGCCTTTCTTCTCTGCAGTCCTGAGGCTCAAGGCTCAAGCTCTAATTCTCTGTTGGGAGTAGAGGGAGGATATTGTTTATTCCTTTTCTTTAATCTCTCACTAGAGAATTCAGTACATAGCTAGTGGCTTTAACTTTCATCTCTGTTTAAGACAGCTGTTCAAGTCCAAATAACTTAGACAATTCTTCGTGACTACTGCTGATAAAATTAGGGCAAAACTGACTTTGGCTTTCCCCCCACACACACAACTCAGAGACCAATAGCATAAACTGGAATCAGTTCTTAGCAAATATGAATGGATTGAAAGCCTCTAGTCCCAACAAATTACAGAAATACACTTCAAACCTGTTTCAACAGGGATGTATTGACCTTATCTGAATTATTCATACTTACTGTCACTTATTTTTCTATCTCTCCACTGTCAAACAGGGACTATGTAGGGGATTTTTTTTGACAACAGTAGTGGTTTTTTGGAGGAAGTGGGAAAGGAAGGCTTTGAGGTCCCATTTGTTCTATTTATTCCCTATGTTATTTATAATTTTGTAGGTTTCTAATGCAGGTTTCTATCAGGTAGAATTCTATTTACCAATGTAGAAGTCATAGAGGCATTAGAATTGGAATTATTTTGGTCAGAAGTGACATTAAAGATTACCTAGTTCCAGCCCCCACCATGGGCAGGGACAGCTACCAGAGCAGGGTGCACAGGGACCCATCCAAACTGGCCTCAAGCAGGGATTGCTCCTAGTGAAACTTTTTAATCCCTTGCCCTGAATAACAGGGAGTGTCTGCTGCTTTTGTTGAGAATGTCAGAAGCTTCTGGGTTTGTTTGTGATGGATTAGCAAAGTGTGTTTGCTAGTTCTTCTCGATGGATATGAAAAAATCTCCGCATTTATAGTGTTATTGCTTCAGTTGAAAACCTATTCCTGTCACAGTTCATTGATGTGTCTGCAAGTCACACACTCCACATTCACTTGATGACTTTGTCTAATTGAATCTGTACTTCCTGGTACCAATAGGAATCCTTTGCATTATATCTTCTGTTTCAAGAAATACTGAATAATTAGTGATGAATGATTACCACATGATATTTAACACTGTTAGTATGTCAGATATATACATACAGGTTAAATAAAAAGTCTTCTATCTTTCTGTTTTTACTCTAAAAACCTAGTAAATGTGAATATGCTTTTGGCGGAAAGGCAATTTCAAGTAAAGAAATCTTACTGCATACATGCAAAACAAGCTCTGCTATTAACTATGTTGTGTAGCATTTTGAGATCCATATCCCATTATGCAAGTTGCTCCCAAATGTGTAGTACTGATAGAACTTTCTCTTTCATTATAATAGATCCATGTCAAGCCTAAGCTGGTAGATGAAACACAGATAAGTACATGAAGTGAAAATAACTCAGTGTGCTCTTTCTATGTAATCTTTCCAGCTGATAGAAGAAAAGAGTGATCATGTACCTTTTTAAGACTTCTTTTCTGGGCAGTGGAGCTTTCAGTATTTTCTAGAGTTTGTGTTGTTTTTATCCTTTGAGGTTTTCAAGACTTGCTTAGAAAAGTTCTTGAGCAACCTGGTCTAATTTCATTGCTGATCCTGCTTTGAGCAGCAGGTTGTACTAGAGATCTCTCAAGGACCCTTTCAGCCTGAATTATTCTGCAATTCTAAAATATAAGTAGAATGTTTCTAAACTTCCAAGTTTCACTCTAAGGATACTCCTTAAGGTTCCAAAGTAACTGGAGAATCAGAACTTTATCTCCTTTCTGTCAGAGTTGTTCTAATAGTTTCAGAGTAAAGTATACTGTGTAGATGATACGATGGGTTTATGGATTAAAAGCTTCAAGAGGAATTCCTAAAATTTGCGGAATGAGAAGAAAGCACTAACAAGTATAGAAAACATTCAGTTGTATCCTAGAGGGTGGATGGGTATAACTGAATTTTGTTTCTTTAACATGCAAGTGAGAACCATAAAAAGGTAGGATGGTGTCCTACTGACATGTTCTGCAGTTTACCTGAAGCTGCTGCTAGGTTTTACTTTCTAGGTCTCAAAACATTCTTCACACAAAAGATTCTGCATGGCTCTCAGGAGAAAGAGTCGTTCCCACAGGATTGCCTCCACTGCCCAGCCAGGCACTGTGGCTCACTCACCACACACTTCAGTTGAATGTTCCACCAGTGTCCCTCAGCTTGGCCTCGGCAGAGATTCCTTTTGGGAGCAGGCCACTGCTGGTTAATGAGGGCTGTGCATTCTCAATGAGCTGCTACTGCAAGGCAGAACCTCAGCTTGTGATTCCTTAAGAGCACCCGTTGTTAGAGTCCGCGTGATTCTCTATTCTGGGTTTTATTGTAGTGTATACAAATTTAAGTTACTTTGCATGTTCTCTTTTTTGATGTGTTGTGTTGCTGCAGTTGCAGGCTCAGTTTGTTCATGAGCTCTGTAATTGTAGTTTGTTTTGAAACAAAATGGGTTTTGCCTAGGTACTTTCTTGTTGTTCAGTTTGGTCCCTTCTATGTTTTGTCACACATTTTCACCCTTCCTAACAGTGAGCTAACCCAAGAAAACACACAGATAACACCAGCAATAGAATGGCACAGCAGCAAGAGCTAAAGAAATGTTATTATCAACAACAGTGGGTATTTTACTGAGAGATATTCTAAGATGCATCAGGAGTTTAACTTCTATAACCACCACAAGAAAAAATCTGTTTCTTTTCCAATGCATCAAGGAAAAAAAAAAACATTTAAAATTGACAGAGTGACAGCAAAGTTTGCCAAAATAATCTTTACCTACCTTAATTTTAAAAGTGCATGTATCTCAATCCTTGTTATATAGATATTGGGATTGATAAAATTACTATCCGTTGTCACAGAACTGCATTTGTTCAAAAGAAAAAATGTTAATTATTGTCATTTAAACATCCTTGTTCATAGAAAATTTCATTATGTAATTTATTTGCAGGTTTTCAATGCAGAAACAGCAGAGCTCTTGAGTCACCATCAAGTGGAAATAAAGCAAGAATTCCCTAGAGAAGGGTATAGGGTTTTTTTTATTTTTTCATTTGTGTACACTTTGGTAGAGCTTATGTATTTTTATCTATGAGTCATCAAAACTGAAGCTGATTAATAATTCTTAGTAACACAGTAACTGCTATTAAAGACTGGGCAGAAAAGAATGGCATGAAATAGCTCCCACTGGGAGTCCGGAATGTGCCTGAGTTATGGAAACTAAAAGTACTTGGTGTTTGGCTCTGAGCACTCATTTACATATTCAATGTCCAAACGATGAAGTTTAAAACTAAAGTTTAAATGAGACTTAACATCTCATTTGAGGTGATAAAGCTTGTAATTTTTACCTCTGAATCCTGGTCTTCAGCTTGGTCCATAGAAATATCTTTGTTCTCTGAGGTTTTGTTTGTTTGTTTGTTCCTAACTGACCTACCATTTGCTGCCAATGCCCTCTGTATAGAATAAAACATAACAAAACTCTTTGTTTGTAGATACATACAGCATGTCTTGTAGCTATAATTGTAGTAAAATTCTCAGCTTGTTTTTCAGACTAGTATTCTTTTTTCTTTTTATGTAATTTTTTTATTAACTGGTGTTTACTGTTTCTTAAAGATGGGTGGAACAAGATCCAATGGAAATATTAAACTCTGTCTACGAATGTGTGGAAAAGACCTGTGAGAAAATGAAAGAACTGAACATAGACATCTCTAACATAAGAGGTACTTATGGGTAGAGGGCTTTAGCATGCTCATGCTTGAGCAAGTCAGATACCATAGTTTTAAAGTTAATAAATAGAAAGGTGGCAGCATGTGCCAGCTTTAAACAAAACATTAAATTGTTCTTGAAAGGAGTTTTTTTGGGAGGAATAATGAGAAAATAAGTCCCTTGTGTATATTAGCAATGCAGAATCTACAAAGTAGACTTAACCTAAGCTTGTAAAATCACAGAGACAAATGATGAGGAAATTCTGACATTTAGTTTAGGACTTTAATTTAGGAAGGCTGTTTTACCTGTTAGTATTCTTGCTGTCTCAGTTTGTGACCAAAAGAGAGAGAAGTTTAAAGCATATAGGTTAATCAGAAAAGATGAATTCTTAGCAGTAATAGTTCTAGATTATACCTTGAAAACGTTGGAAGCTTTTTATTTCCCATTTACTTTCCTCTTCTCCTTACCTGTTCCTCCCTCCTCTCCACCTCTCCGTTCCCTCCCTTATCCCCCAAAAGGGGAAAACAAATCTTCTGAAAAGGATACTTTCTATTTTGTCCTGAAGCCATTGGAGTCACCAATCAGAGAGAAACAACAGTGGTTTGGGACAAGACAACTGGAGAACCTCTTTATAATGCTATTGGTAACTATGATACTTTCTAAATATGCAATGTCATAATATGAACATGTTATGGAAAAAATGCTTTTGTAGTTTCCTGTGCAGATCTGGTTGTGGCCTAACCTAGTAATTTCTTGGATTTTTTGATATCTGTGTTGTAAAATGTGTGTTTGTATACACACCTGCATAATTTTAAAAAGGCTATTCCATAAAAATTATTACTTAATTTTAATAAATCACTTTATTGGTTTTTCCAAAGAAACCCCCAATATTCCTGAGCGGTTCCTGGCACAAAATCCTCTGACTTCCACCAATCTCTTCCTTTGAAATTTTCAGGATGCCGTTGATTTAACTTTAAAGGAAAATCATGTTAAGTGGGTTTAATGAATACTTATTGATGACTTAATAAATACTTATTAATACTCAGAGTTTTATTTTTAACATACCTTAGTTTTTCAGATGCTGTCAGCTGAAAAATGGTAATTGTCTAGAATTGCTAAAATTTAGGTCATGTCAAGTGCCCAATATAGTTTGGCATGGTATGACTGTAAAACCAGGACTCTTCTACAGTCAAATGTATGTAGGTAACAGCTTTATCTAAAACCCAGTAGTACCCTGATAACTCCAACACAGTCTTTTAGTTGAAAGTTTACATAGAAATGGTAAATAATCAACCTATTTGTTTTAACCTCTTAATTTAGTCACAATTATCTGCTGCAAAATAGCATTAGTCACTTGTTTATATTCGGATAAAGTATATATTCTATTTGTGGAAAATTCTGTTTGTTTCTCAAATTATTTGTTCTTCTAAATCAAATGAGTTTATCTAACCATTTTAATTTTTACAACAGTGTCTTCAAAATATAATGACAATACAATATTCTTCCAACTGCTTGAAAAGATAAAAAATAGACAGGAATTTACTGAAAAGAGCTTTGGTTTCTTAGAAGCAGGCTGAATATGTCACTTTTGTGTATTAAATCACTTGATCAGTTAATTTTATTCGTGTTTTTAGTGTGGCTTGACCTGAGAACCCAGTCAACAGTTGAACATCTTCTTGATAAAATTCCAGGGAGAAACAAATCTTTTTCTAAGGTAGGAGATATTCCAGAACACTTTAATGGTAGCTGCTACAATATTTTGGATATATGTGTTTAAAATTCCCCAAAACAAAGTAAGTTGTGGCTTCTAGTCCCTTCTTTGTTTGTCAAGTAATAAAAAATGTGCATAAGACACCAATCTGAGACTGGAAAATTTTTAATTTCCTTAAAATAAATGTTTAACACTCCTTTAATTTCTCACTAGAGAAGTTAAATGAGTAATAGTGAAACCTCATTCTGTGCTATCTAGCCAATATTAAATAAACATTGCACAAAAATTAAGGTCAAGTCGGACTAAAACTGGCAAATAATTTATTGGTATGAAATGTATTATCCATTCTTATGCCTTAATATTGAAATTAATAGCATCCAATCTGAGAACTAGGGAGATCATTCATAAAGAGCAAATTCATTCTTTTTTTTATGAGCATATATATAACTATTTGAAAACTAAATACTTGTAAAAAGGTGTCACAATTGTTTGATTCATGTTGTCCTTTACTGATTGTATAAGTAGTATGTATTTTTAATATTATATGTTTTCCTACAGGCAGGAAATGTATGTCAAAAATTTATAAACTTACTTGATTTTCAAGTTCTAGTAGAATACAAATTTCATCTTTCCTGTGTTGTCCTGCTCATTTTTGTTGTTGTTACTTATTGTCTAGTTATACAGAGATATCCTAGATAAGACAGGCCTTCTGCAAACAACTTTTTCCACGTAGATGATCTTTGAACTGCATTTTGATCAGCTTTGATCTTTGTTCATTACTGCACTGGTTATGTTTTCAAACTTGTGTGTTGTATGCTTAGTACTTATTTAAATAACAATTTCATGTAATTTCTCTGAGTTTTGTATCTTTTTTTTTTCCTTTCACCATTTTCACATATAACTACAGTATTTATGGTAAAGATACTTGCATAGTGTTTAAATAATTTGTTTATATTTTACAGTTTAAGACTGGTCTTCCACTTAGCACTTATTTTAGTGCAGTGAAACTTCGGTGGCTTTTGGATAATGTGGAAGAGATCAAGCAAGCGGTTGAGGAACAAAGAGCTATGTTTGGGACTATTGATTCATGGCTTATATGGGTATGTATTTGTGAGTTTATTATCACTCCTCTTACAATGAATTTCCATGTCATGTAAATCTCCATGCATGTGATACATGATGCCCACTGATGACACAATGATGTCAATAAAAGCTACTACAGAAATTCCAATAAAGTTCCTTGCAAGATTAACTTTTATTGTCCCTGTACCACTATATTTTTTTCTAGATGCTTATGTGTAGTTTACCATTATAGTTTGCTGAAAAACTTTGCTCACACTTTCAGAAAAATCTTGGACTTTAGAAAGTATTAGGTTTGCCTCTTTAGCTGTTGCAGAAATACCAGAGTTCCTAATCCAAAAGTGAAAACTTTGTGAATTTGAAATTTTTTTTTTGTAATTTGTTGAAGTAAGCCTATATCTCTCCCTGACAAATGATGGGATATTTTTGTTAAGAGTTTGACAGGTGGAAAGGATGGAGGCATTCACTGTACAGACGTCACCAATGCCAGTAGAACGATGTTGTTCAACATTCATTCCTTGGAATGGGATCCTGAGCTCTGCCAGTAAGCTCAGTTTTTCAGTAATATTATTATTTAAATAGTTTCTACTCATTTGAAGGTAAGAATCTCTTATCTAAACTAAGATCAGCAGGTACTGTTCTATTCACTGTTGACATTAATAACTTAGATTCATTGTTCTCCAGGCGTTCAATTTACAACGGTCTGGAATTAACTAAAAGTAGCAAAATCTTTCTGTAGGTGGAGGCCTGGATCATGGAAACAATTTAGCTCAGTTGATTAAAGCATGATGTTTATAATGCCCAGATTGTGGGTTCAATCCCTGTATAGGCCATTCACTTAAGCTCCTTGTGGATCTTCCAATTCAGAAAATTGTGATTCAGTATTTTCTTTATTACTTAATCCAATTTGTACAGCAGCCGGAATGACAGTATCTTTATTTGAAATGTGAATTTACTAGCACATGTATTATTAAGATATTGTTGGAAGGAGCATGAATTTCTATGTAAAAGAGTTGCATATGTCCTCGAAGATTGAGATATATGCTGTTTTACTCCAAAATTTAATGTCCACTGTAACAAGAGAAAAAACACATAGCTATAGATTAAAACCTAGAAATAGAAGTTCCTTTTATAGTTATTTTCTTATAGCTTAAACTTATTTAAGAAAATAAATGTAAAATGCTTTCTGATTTAGCACTGACTATAAAATATGCTTTTTTGTTGTTGTGTTCAGGTTCTTTGATATTCCTATGGAAATACTTCCAACTGTACGAAGCTCCTCTGAGATTTATGGTGTGATGGTATGTTTTCCAGTATTTGTGTGAAACTCATCTTCTAAAATATAACTGTAGCCATCTGGATTTGACAGATTCCTTAGATTAGGTCTAATGGCTTTTTCTAGACCAGTATTGTGTGGTTTGTGATTAGTATGCTGTTATCTACTGCTATATAATATTATAGGAAGTTGAGTATTTGATTACTTTAATGCAGCATCAATTCTTCTGACAGAATGACATCTAATTAGTGAACTTCAAGATTGGATAAACTGGATGTTGTTATTTTGCATTCTTTTTCCTGGTAATTTGAGCTATTGTTAAATAAGAATACCTATATTTTGTAGTGAAGACAAGTTACAAGATAGATTTTTCTTTTTTTAAGTAGAACTCTATCTTCCCTGAAATGTAAATATTTTTGCTAATGTGTTAATGGAAATGCCACTAGAAGTCATTGCTGACGTTTATTAATGTGAAGGATGGATAAGAGTGAGTTGTATTAAGCTAAATGAGCAAGATAAATGGAAAAAGATACTGCCTGACCACCAGAATAGAATTGCTCATCACTTTAAATGTGAACTTCTGCTTCTCTTCCCCTTTCTTTCCATTTTTTTTTTACTTTTTCTTCCTTTTGCTGGCTGTAGAAAATCTGTCCTAGCTGGGTGAGTAGAGACTTCCATTAGGCTGACCACATATATCTTACCCATTCTGCTCAGATGTTGCACATTTTCATTGGTGTAAGGATTAGAAAAAGTGCACTTTCTAGAACAATAAATTTGCTGTGTGTTTCCAAATCTGAGATAATACAACTAGAGTTCTTGCCAAAATTATTTCTAAAAAGTGATCTCAATGTATGTGTTTGTCTTAGTTTCCACGCTTTTGAATATTTATTATCATAGTGAGCTAAAAAATACAGTTACTGGCTAATAAATGTTACCTATAGCATTTTATAAATGAGAAAAACTGTCTCTTCTGTCTAAATATATTAATTCTATGGTAGCTAAACCTCAGATTCATGTAGAGCTTTTTAGTGCATTTATAAACACAGTTATCTTAAATTCATTTAATTAAAATGAGAACTAAAGAAAAGGAAATTCAGATTGGAAATACACTTGCATGACTTTACTGAAAATGCATTTTCACAATTGCACAAAAAAAAAACAATTTAAAGAAATAAGTAGAAATTGTCAGGGAATACTTAAATAATTAAATCAAATTTTCAAGATACCCTCACTAAGTTTGCACATGACACTGAGCTGGGCAGAAATGTTGATCTGCTGGAGGGCAGGAAGGGTCTGTGAACTGATCTGGACAGGCTGGAGCGATGGGCAGAGACCAGTTCTGTGAGGTTCAACAAGGCCAAATGCCAGGTCCTGCCCTTGGGTCACAACAACCCCAGGCAGAGCTACTGGGTGGGGGAAGAGTGGCTGGAAAGGTGACTGGGGAAAAAGGACCTGGGGGTGCTGGTCAACAGCAGCTGAACATGAGCCAGGTGTGCCCAGGGGGCCAGGAAGGCCAATGGCACCTGGCCTGGATCAGCAACAGAGTGGCAGCAGGACCAGGGCAGGGATTGTCCCCTGTGCTCAGCACTGGTGAGGTCACACCTCAAATCCTGTGTCCAGTTTTGGGCACCTCACTACAAGAGAGGCATTGAGGGGCTGGAGCGAGTCCAGAGAAGGGCAGTGGAGCTGGGAAGGGTCTGGAGCACAAGTGTGATGAGGAGCAGCTGGGGGAGCTGCTATAAATCTTATACACTCTTGTACACTCCATAACTGCCTGAAAGGAGGTTGTAGCCAGGTGGGGGTTGGCCTCTTCTCCTAGGTAAAAAGTGATAAAACAAGAGCCTTCACAGCTTGTCAGATATTGGATGGAACAGGCTGCCCATAGAAATGATGGAGTCATCATCCCTGGAGGTACTTGAAAGATGTATAAATGAGGCACATAGGGACATGGGCTAGTGGTGGACTTGGCAGTGCTTGGTTAACAGATGGACATGATAATCTAAGAGGCCTTTTCCAATTTAAATTATTTTAGGATTCTGTAAGAAGAATGTAACTGAAAAACTCTGGTAGTTTTCTTTGGAAGAAAGCCTATAGGAGACTTAAAACGCTGTATCTTGAAATCAGGCGCCTGCCTTTGCTTAGGGTGTCACCACAGCCGTGTTATTTTCCCTAACCACTTCACCATTTTGCACTTTTGCATTTTACACTTGGCATTTACTGCACAGATTACACTGAACTGCATTTTCTGTATAGTATTTTTTCAAAAAATTTATGATAAGAACTTTTGAAGTCACATAAAGTATATTTGTAAAACTTCCTGCTCTCCATTTCTGAGTGGTTTAGACATGAGCTGCATTAAGCTGAAACAAAGTGTGCACCTGAACTGTACCATGTTGCTTACGTGACCCTTCTTTATCTTCCTTTGAGCATTAGAAGTTTAGCTTCTTTTTCATTGCTTTCAATTCTATTGCTTTCAATTTCAATGGAAAACTAACGCAGTTTTTCTTTCTCTTTTTGTAAAACAGGAATCTGGAGCTTTGACAGGTGTACCAATTTCTGGGGTAAGTCCTACTTCAGCTTCTGGCATGACAACCTGGAACTGCCTAACATAGCTTCACAGGGAAAAGCTTTAAAGATGAGTGAATCCAGCTATGAATTAAGTTTTTGGTTTTTTACTTTTGAAGATGAATCACTATTTGACTTTTTTTTATTATTATTATGGTCCGGCTGTAGAAATACAAATGAGAGCTTTAATGTGTAGTGCTGTTGGAAACTTGGTATCTCTAAGTAAATGAGTAATATTACAAAATGGAAACAATCTCTGCTTCATAAATATAAAAGAAGTATATACATAATCCAGAAATGCTGGGCAAATTCTTTGCTTTTTCCAGTAACATTTATAAAGATAGTAATTTTTAGTTTTTATTTCTTTAAATTGCTCACCATAAGTAGCACAGCACATTTCATTTTCAGTTCTTATAGATGGAAAAGTAATAAAAACATAGCTTTTCTCTCTAGGCTTTTCCTTGCTTTCAATTACCCATGTGCTACTAATAGATCAGAGATATTGTCCAGTATGTAATTCATGTGAGGACATTTGCTAAAGGAAAAAATCTCTCACTTTCAGTGCTTGGGTGACCAGTCTGCTGCTCTTGTTGGACAAATGTGTTTTAAAGATGGGCAAGCAAAAAACACGTAAGTTATTAGGAAAGTAATAAGATAAACACACTGCTCTGTTTTGAATTTAGTATTATGTTCCCTTTCAAGCAATTGCCAAATTCTTTTGTAGTTAACGTGTAATTACACATAATCTTTTTTACCTTTTGAGTGTGTTGACCCACAAAGTAAACCGTGTGTTGACCCTTTCATAAAGTAATGAAGATATTAAAGTTACAGTTGCAGTTTCATTTAAATGGTGACCTAAAGTTAAGCAAATACAGGACAGTGAGTTAGATTGCATAGACTTGAGTGACACAGCTCTGCTAGATGGGAAATTGCATTTCAATTGCAGTGCTTAATTTTGTTTCTATGTCTAACTCAGAGTGGAGAATTTTATGTTTGCTTTTTCCTGTTTCTCAGCCTCTTAGTGTCCTTTGTTTAAAATAGCTTGTCAATTAAGTCAGGCAGCTGGTACAATCAAACAATCATTGAAGGAAAAGCTGTGTGCTGAAATGACTTACTGTTCCATTTACAGCCAGGTGTTTAACTAAACATATAGGGACGTACACAATATGGGAGTTTCACAGGTATAATTACATATTAGTCTATCTTGTTTTAATTCGTTTCTGTTATTGCTTTACTTTTTTCTATTTTTACTATTTCTTTTTCCAAATATAACTGAAGCCTATCTCAGTACTAGTTTAAGCTATTCATTTTGAGGGTTTTAAAAAGGTAAGGAATATTTTTCTCAAGAATAACTTCTTAGAGTAAGTTGGAGTGGTTTGTAGTGTTTTGTACTCCTTATATTAAATTATGTTCTTGTATGCATTTGTATGCACACACGTATATGATTTGGTCTGCAAATGGGAAACATGCCATTTTTTCGAAATTTTTGAAATGGATATGTCTAAAGAAAACCCTCTTGGTGACAGGAACAAAGTTTCTTAAAATTTCCCCTTTAATATTATGAAATAAAGTCGCTCTCATAATCAACTTAAATTGAAGTAGGTAAACACTGCCACCAAAGAGGAATTTACACTTAGTTTTCAGCTGTATCTCTCCTTGATCAAGTGTTAGACAAAAAATAGCAAGAGAGAGAGAGAGAGAGAGAGAGGGACATGTGACTAGGTTTTTCAGTTTCAGGCTGCATTGAAATCAACTTTTTGATGATACTTTTGTCATCAGTTAATGGTAGCAAAACCTTCAAGGGTCAAAAAGTGATGTCTTGATTCTTCACAGGGGACTCATGGATTGCAGTAACAGGTTATTCATTAAATATTCTGGTTTTAACTCTGCTTTGCTTTCATGCTAGGTATGGAACAGGTTGTTTCTTGCTGTGCAACACAGGTCAGAAGGTCAGTTGCATTTTTGAGTTGTTTGCCTTTTTGTTTTTCACAATCTATTTAAATTCTGAAACACAACTGTATGTTAGCCATTCTTGGACTTACGAACAACAATTATATTGCCAGACCTGAGGAAAAGCACATACTGAAATCTGAAAGAATAAAAGTAGCAATTTTTCAAGATGTTTCTCTGAGACTCCATTTCCTACCTCCTTAAGTTTCCAAACAGAACTTTTCTTAACAAGTTTCTTGCTCCGCCCTTGTGTATGTTTCTTGTTGTCACTCAGACAGGATTAAGTGTTGTGTTGTGTTATTTAACCGTGTGCTTTTTTCTTGTCTTGGCTGGCTTATTTCTTCCCTTCATTTTCTCTCATTATTTCTTTGTAGTTGGAGGTGAGTAAATAGCACAAAACTGTGGCTTCCTTCTCATTTACATCTCCTTCTGAAGACTCCCAATTCTTTTCTCTAAGGAAGATGGGAAGATCTGCAGCAGCTTGTGGAAAGAGCAATCTGAATGTTGTCTTAGGTGTTTATTTTAGAGTGACTGATAATTTGCTTTGTTTAAACTTTGCATATTTCATTTGAAGGTTTGGTTCCTTGTTTATTATAATTTGAATGTTTTTATTTAAGCATTTTTATCTTCTATTCATGCTTTACTTTTTCTTTCTCCTTTCCCCATTTAGTCTGTGTTTTCTGAGCATGGTCTTCTAACCACAATAGCTTACAAAATGGGCAGAAACAACCCTCCTTTTTATGCACTAGAGGTAAGTTCAGTAGTTTCTTCATTTTTGTAATGATACATGTTCTTATTTACTTCTGTTATCTGGTATTTTTATGGTATCTTCAGCTGTGCAGAAATGAAAGTAACTCTGTTCTGCTTATGTGCCCAAAGGCTTCTGTGTGGTTTTGGTTATCCCTGTCTCCAATCTATATCATGTAATCTAATAAAAAATATTTCTTCATTGCATCATTTATATTTTCAGAACTAGATGGCTAAAACATTTTTTCTGTTCCTTAGTCTCTCAAATCTTTAATACATACTATAAATAAAAAAAACCATAAATTTTTTAATACTAAATTAGGTATTAAAAAAGGGAGGAAAGTACTAATGTTTCAGTTATTACCTCATAACAAAAGGCATAGCTAAATGTTTTTATTTTGTTCTAATGGATTTTACTTCTAACTTTTAAGAATGTGAATCAAATTTCTAGGAGGAAAAAATCCTCAAACAATATAGCTTTTTTGCCTCTTTTATTCAGATGCCTACTGACAGAATTCAGTTTCTCAGTTCTCCAAACAAATCTGATGGCATCCAAATTCTGTAAAAAATTGTATTTATGCTTAAACTTCAGGATTCATTGTTCTGAAGCACAGATCAACTGAGCACCTATTTGGCACCAAAGCTTTGTTTAGAACAACAAAATTATTATTCTTCCATCTGTGCTGCTTAATGTGCTAAGTATTGTAATATAATAATTATTCTGAAAACACATATACTGAATGCTGATATTCAGCTTTTTTAGACAGACTGTGTTTTCATGTGAGAAAGGCGACACAGGATTTTCTTCACTGTGACAATAGTTTGTGGCTTATGGTACTTTATTAGGATGTGGGAGGCTGCATTTATTTCCTTTTCCTTCTCTGAGGAAAGTGAATCTTGCATTTGCCATGACCTAGCAAACTCTGGGATTTTTATTTTGTGTGGATGTGTGACAGGTTTGTTTCATTTTTAACCGGTGTCCTTAAAGCAAGAACTGAAACTGGCTTGAAAGTGATTGGAATTGTTTCTTGCTGAAACACCTGCACTTTGCTTCTTCTTCACCTCCAAGTCTTTAATGATATTGTCTGAAAGCATGGCTTCAACAGAAACTGTAAAGTGTGCTTTGTCCTATATCCATGTCAGAATCATCTACATTCTGCTGGTTGAGACACTGCAAGAGGCAGAAAATGTGGATTCAGCCTTTTCTTTTAATCAAACTGGTATCTTGCAATTGTAATAGCCAGCTGCTTAGAAAACACTCCTGCCCCTTCTAGCAGTGGCTTTGAAAGAAAATATAGTGCTGCTACTGTTTTACTTGAAGCTTAGTCTACTGAACTTGGTCTTGGGGTTAAATGGGAGCCATGCCATCCACCTGTGATATGATGAAGCTATTCAGGGCCATTTGCTGAGGCAACAGAGTAATTTTGATGGCAAATACACAAGTGTCTAAATTTTCTGTCTTTCTGGATGTTTGTATTTAGACTAGACATAATTAGTCTTATTTTTTTTAATCAAAACATAAAAATATTAAATGTGTCAGGAAGTCTGAGGCTACTGAACCTCATAACTGTATATTCAGAAGATATAAATTAGAAAATTTATATCTTCTTAGGAAGATATATGTATCTACTTAGGAAATGTCATTGTAACTTCCCCTCATGGAAAAAAGCATACAATGTGCACCTTTCTAACTGGAGTATGTATAGCAGGCTGCCCTTTTACATGGCAGTCTCCAAATGCCAAGAAACTGGTTTCGTTGTAAACATGTTTGGGAGTGCTTCAGGCCATGACTATAAGCCTGCAGGTGGAGGCCACAGCAACCTCTCCTCCCCAGTCTTTTTAAAAGCAGTACAAAGCTACCAGTTGTCTCCTAATGGAGTGACTGTTTCCTTCAGGGATCTGTTGCAATAGCTGGAGCTGTTGTTCGTTGGCTGAGGGACAATCTGGGTATTGCTCAGTCTTCACAGGAAGTTGGTGAGTATAGATTGTTCAGTTTTTTAAATTTTCCAGTGTCATGATGTCTCTATTGGTGAATGAAAGCTCAAAATATTTAAGTAAAGAAGAGCTGGAAGGTGCATATATTTTGCTGTGTTTAAACACATGAAAAATTAACTTGGCATCCATGAGCTTACTATTGTTGATATATATATTTCATAGAGCCTATCAACACAGTCTTGGAAAGGCTTTGTCAGCTTTGCCCTGTTGCAATCTGTACTTTATAGTAGTTTCCTTGGTAAGCAGATATTCAGGAAGATATATACCTACAGAGTATCTCCTGGTTTTATACAGTGTTGAACTTTCCAGAGCCAAGAGTATTTAAGTCAGTATTGCAAAAACCAGCATATGTTTGATATTCTTGTCATAAACATGAGAAGCTGAGACCCTGTAAGTCCAAATATTTATGTAGAAGTTTTCATGTCCATTGAGTTCATGATCTCAGTTTGCAAAGTTGCACCTTTAAGGAGATGTGGAGGAGGGTAATCTGATTGGGCTGAGAATGCAGTAATAAGCATTTGTGTAGCTGATGTTTTCTAATTCAGATGAACTGAAACAATCTGGTTTGTAACATAAAAGCTAGGAACATATCAAAATTTAGAAAATAAAAAATGTCAGAATCATGCAAAGACAAAAGTTTGAAAGTGACTGATTTAATGAGATTTAGGATTGAAAATAAATTCATTACATATTTTTAATAAATTGATCTTATTCAAAGGTGTGAAAATTTAGAATTAAAATTTTATGTAGAACTTCTAAGATTTAGCATAAACTTAGATCATCAGTTTGTTTTTCTGAAAGAAAGCTTAGAAGATCATACAGAAGAATACAAACTGCTATCATATAAATTAGCCATTTGTTGAGACTACAGTACCTCTTCACAAGTTTATCAAGACCTTTGGAAGGTTTGAGTTTCGGGACCTTTAACCTTGTCAATGTTATTAAAGTCACGTAGGGATTCATCATCTCTTCCTGTTTCACTGAACTTGTCCTTCCTTCTCCCTTCACTCCTTTTTTTAAGCAGAGTCTATATGAAAGAATCATTTTAGAAAGACTTTTTGAAGATTTTTCTCTACTTCTTTCTGACTGCTGTGTTTCTCTGATCAAGGCAAACAAACGAAATTTGCAAAAGCAGGATGAAAATGCTCCTTTCTTATAGGAAAGAGCTGTTCATTAGCATTATCTCTTTTGTCATTCTAAACGTCTTAATATAATTTTTTAAATTACAAATATTTTGGTATTGAGGAGTTCATATAGCCACAGTTATTCTCATATCAAGAAACTTCAAATTTCCTTCTAGCTGGTCTTGTGATTAAATACATAAGCTGACAATTTGGAGTTCTAAATCCATTTGAAATTAATGGGAATTTTGTTCTTAATTCCCTTTGGTCTTGATCCAGTTTCACTTGCTTGCCTTGACTTAAATGCAAGTAAAGTGTGACCTTTTACACTGCTTTGAAGGTTGCATTCTTTACCCACATGATAGACAACATTTGAAAATCTTTCAAAATCTAGGTCAGAATACTGAGTACACAGTTTTGGGTTTTGGTTTTGATTTTTCATTTTGTGTTTTAAATTCGCCTCAACTCCCTATGCTCCATCATCTGTTCATATTGTTGCAAAAGGAAAACTAGTTAACAAGGAGCAGAGTTCCAGCATTAGTTGTATTTTCTATTTGTATACTTGGCTGGATTATGTTTGTAGATACCTAAGATATCCTAAATATTTTTCTTATTTAAATAATAACACTTTTAAGTGCTGTGTTTAAGTGTTGGTACAGTTGTGAAAAGCTGAGTAAGTGTTTTGTGTGTGCATTAGAAGAACTGGCTGCAGAGGTGGGAACTTCTTATGGCTGCTACTTTGTGCCAGCATTTTCAGGACTGTATGCACCATACTGGGAACCCAGTGCAAGGGGGTAAGGATCTGACTGAATGCTGCATTTGCAGGGGGATTTAATGATTTTACAAATACCATTCCTTCCAGGTATGTGAAATTGTCCTTTTTGTTGCCTTAAGGTGTCTGAATACATCATTCTCTGTGGAATTTTCATGGGCTACTGTGTTTCTGTTTTATATTTAACCTATTCAAAACAGCAGCTGCCCCTGGGAGGAGAGGAAGGATTAGCTAGCCCAGCTATTCATCCTCCTCTCCTCTCCTTTTCCCCCTCCTCAAAAAAAAAAAAAAAAAAAATCAGCAGGGCAGGGCAGGGAAAACAATTTCTCGTTTTGAAAGGGTTTTTATCTCACTAAAGTAAAAGAAGAGGTCTGCATTCCTGTGAACTGTCATGCAACAAAGTAGTAAAGGATGAATTTTGTTCTGATTAGTATTTTTGAGTTCAGTTTCAGCTATGTAATTCCTTCCCACTTTGCCTCCTTCCACTTGTATACAGCTTTCTTTCCAGTCTATTGAAAATTCTTTTCTGCTCCTTTCTTCCTGTCCCTTTCCGATAGTTCAGGCTCAATCACCTGGTAATAACTCAAGCAATAGGTTTTCATTTGTCTTTTCTGCTGTTGTGAGCTTGCCTACTCTTGTTGGAATCACAACATGCCATGGCAGTCATGGAAGCATAACAAATGCAATTATAAAATAACTTGCCTAGAGTGGGAAAAGTAGTCTTAAAATCTAACTTGTTCCCAAGGTTTCAAGTACTTGCATCTTTAGAATTCAGATGCTTCTTGTATGTACCTTTTTCTTTAAGTTAAAAGAAAAATCTCTGAGTTAGATGTTTTTACAGTCTTTCATATCACAGTGCTTAGCTTTTAAATGGCTAAAAACAGATCTTTGAAATATGATAATGATATATTTGAAATAATAATGAAAAATATCCTTTAATATCTTTGAACTTGCATGTATCCAGCAGTATTTCTGTGTAGTACCACAGTGTTCCTCAGTGGATGAAATAGAATAAAAAATTGTTATTTGCTCTGCCGTTCAGAGTACATTGGCAGAATTCAGCTTACTGATGGTTAGATGTAGCATAATTCTCATAATCAAAAATCTCTTTGAAGATACAGAAGCAACTAATGATCAGACTAGTTCTGAAAATAATTTCAAATATGTAGAGAACAGCACTGACCCTTACAGCCTTTCCTTAAGAACTGAAATCATTAGAGAGTTTTTTAATATTTTAGTGATAATTTATATAATTTTTAAGGAAAAATCAACCTCAATCATACTTACTTTTTTTTTTTTTTTTCCTTAAGGACAGGCTAGAATTTGTGGGTGTGTTTGTGTGTGTGTATGGATGATTTATGGCAAAAGCACCTTCTCAGGGAAATGAGAGAGTTTAGATTTAAAAAAACCAAGCTTTTTAACATTAAAAATAGTCTTCATACAATGGAACTGAATGAAATTTGAATGAAAACCTAGGTGTGAAGTATACATTTATGTCTGATAAAGAGGAGTGTCCTAATTATTTTTTTTTTCTCTCTTCAACAGTATCATTTGTGGCCTTACTCAGTTTACAAATAAGAATCACATTGCCTTTGCTGCACTAGAAGCAGTCTGCTTTCAAACACGAGAGGTAAAGGCAAATTGGGTCCTAAATTCATTGTAAATTAGTGTGATTACAGGAACTGCAGCTCTTCAGGAAAAGAGGAGATTTAAAAGATTTAATGAAGACAGTCATATGCTTTATATTGCACTTGGATGCTATTCTTGTCTTTTCTTGTTGCTAATGTTGAAAAATTGCTCCTGTGGACTTAGCTAAAATTGAGTGGTACATTTTTCTTATCAGCATGTAAAATAAAGTAAACTTATTTTGGGACTATTTTGAGGAGCAGAGCATAGAATGTTTAGAATGGCAGGGCCAGTAACATAGCTACAAAGTTTCATTAGTGTAGGAAACGACACTTTATGGTCTGCTGTGATATGATGAGAGATGGCTTGTGTTGCTTTTGGTACACAAGAACCAAAAGGAGTTAAAGCAAGACAGCAGCAAACATACCAAGGGAAGTCTGGTTTTACTTCCTGCCTGTTCCATCCTTCACTGCCTCAGCTGTCATTCAGTAACAGCCAACCAGAATTCTCACAAAGGAAATTAATCCCCCAGCCAAATTAAAGGAGTTGATATAAGTATGGACATTGGATCTTCATATCACTATCTACTCCTCCCTCTGTTTGCAGTCCCTGGGTTCTGTGCAAATACAGAAGGAAATTAAATCCCTAGACCTTGCAGGATAACAATCAAGCCTTAATTTGATTACATGAATTAAAGTGCTGTTATTTAAACATAGTGATTTTTAAATTAGCATCCTGCTCAAGACTTGTAAGATGAGGGAAGTATTGTTCTGTTTCTGTAGTGACATAGAATAAAGTACTCATTGAAAAAGATTGACAGAAATTTCACCCAGGCTTCTGCTTTTCAAGCTGTGCTGACAGTCTCTGAGTCCTCAGAAAGTTGTGAAGGAAATTGGAAGTGGCATTCTAATTTTCTAATTCTTGTACTAAAAGTCAGGGTAAAGTTACAGGCAACTGAACTGATTTGTTATCTGCTCCTCTTTCCTTGTCCATCCTCCCATCCATTCCCTCTCATGTGACAGCTCAGTGAACTTTCCAGCAGAAAATTATCCCTTTTTTTGCTGGGCTATTTTTCTGCTGGATTAGTGACCTCAGCTGCCTCACAGAGGCATTCAGCAAATGTCAGAATGCAAGGCAGGGCATGTGGCTGGGAGAAGGAGAGAGGGGAATAAAGCTGTCAGACTGAGTAAGGGTGAAGTTCACTGTTTGAACAGATTTAACACTTCCCCATACTTCAGTCACTCTGATTTTATCACAATGACAGGAGTGCCTGATCAGGCACTGGACACTCTTAAATTAACAGATTAAGTCCTAGCAACACAGGTAAAATATATTAATGTTTTCTAAAGATACAATCATTAGTCTTCCTTGTAAAAAACAAAGTTCTTTCAATTACAATGAAAATAAAACTCTTCAGGAAAACCCTCAAATGTCACCTTCATTGGAGTTCTTGCCTGTTTGTGACATTCATGCCCTCTGAGTACCTTGTTATCCAAAAAGCTTCTTCCTTATGCAGACCGTTTCTACAATTTTTCTTCCAAAAGGCATTTTGGAAAAAACAAGCAATTTTTCAGTTCTAAGTCCAATGCTGTCATTAGGAAAAATCTACATGCTTGGATCCTTGCTCTTCATCCAACCTCAGTACAATAGAGATAGCAGCATCATGACTATGATTTGTTTTGTTCCTTCATCCCTTCCTGGCATCCAGTATTCTTTTCATTAATTTAATCTCCGCTGAGTGCATGCAGATCCAACATGCTCTTACACAGTGATAAACAAACCTAGAGCCCTCAATGGTGCCAAGGTTCTGAATGACAAAAAAAGCAGATAATATATCAGAGAAGTGTAAAAATATGTATGTGATGTATGTAATATAGTACTGCCAGCAAACTTTGTGCAAGAATCCTGGTTTTCAATTTATTTCTAGTGCATTGAAAAGTGCAGGCCCATAGGCAGATGCTGCCACCATGAAAACTGGCCTTACTTTTCTTACCTTGTAATTTTTAACCTGTATTTACCCTGGGCAGGTCCTTTAGTTCCTTTAAAGATTTTTCCTGGTAAGGGACCCTGCGTGCTTGCCTCCTGGAAACTGTGAGAATCTCTTGGATAGTTCATCTCCGCGTAATTTTCACTACCTTGCAAACCTACAGGTTTTTTTGTTCTTATTTAAATAGCATGTTGACTTTTCCTGGTAAATATTGTATTACTGGGTACTTTGTGAGCTATAGAACAGGGCAGAATGCACTGTAGTTTTGGTCTCTTCGTCATTTAAAGCTGAGAAAAACACTCCTGTTTTTAATTACATACATGGAAAAATTGCAGAAAGTCATTCTGCACTTGTTAATGCCTAACTTGTCAACAAAAATTAGGCACTAGCCTTACAAAATGTAAATGAGACATTTAACTGACTTCTTTTAGAAAACCTTAAAAAAATCCACTGTTTTGTATTTAATGGTTCTTGTGGGGTAATCTCGTGGTGTTGTCATCAGCTAAGGTTTGAGGCAAGTCTTATGTTTTTAAGAAACCCTCTAAAGTATATTGAGAGATATCAGTGAATTAAATACTCCATCTTAGTTAATTATCCCTTGCAAACACTTCAACACTTTTCAGCTAAAGAATGTTCCCAAAAAATGAAAACATAATTTTACAAAAAATTACACTAGCAGTTTATTTCTTCTATCTGTTTTGTTTGATATAAAATTCTCAGTTTTCAACAACTAATTGAAAATATTTGAAGAGTCTGTTCTCTCAAAACATTTCAACATTCCTTAGTTCTTATTGAAGAGTCTTCCAGATTGCCAAATGTTTTAATTCTTCAATTCTTTAATCCATCAAATTAGAGAAAGTATCTAGACAAAGGATGATCAACTGAAGGACTACCTTTATTATTGTTGCTTCCTTTGTTAGCTTTGATAAATGTTCTCATCAGCTTTTCTTAAAATTCTTCTCAGGCCACATAAGCAGCAAATAGGCTACATCTAGAGGACCTAAGGAGAAAGGTGTCCTACACTAAGATTTCTGTAATGAAGAGAATGCATGTGCTGTGTATTAAACAAAACTGTGCTGTCATTAAGTCTGTTTTGCCTTTTTGTATATAGAGGAGAGGAATGATCTACTTAACCCTCTTCAGCAAATGCTGTAGTATCAGTGTTTTACACTAGGAGGGTATCAGAGCATTTCTGTGCAATTAAATTGTAACATGTATTACTCTTAAGATTCTAGATGCCATGAACAAGGACTGTGGGATGCCACTAAATCAGTTACAAGTAGATGGAGGAATGACCAATAACAAAATCCTCATGCAACTCCAAGCAGACATTCTCTGTATTCCAGTAGGTAAGATTAATTTACAGCTGCTGCTTTCTTTTTAATGCTGAAAACAGCATTTGTTTGTAATGGCTGTTGAGAGCAAATTGGGTAGCTTGCTTTCTTGTTGTACCTTGGTAGATATATCAATCTTTAGTTCTGAAGTCATCAAGGTGACTTCCATTAAAAATCATTGTGGTCTTCTCTGTGTTTTGCTTCAGTAAAGCCATCAATGCCTGAAACAACAGCTTTAGGAGCTGCTATGGCAGCAGGAGCTGCAGAAGGTGTTGAAGTTTGGAGTCTGAATCCTGGAGATTTGACAACAGTGACATGTGAACGATTTGAACCACAGATCAACCCAGAGGGTAAAACCTTTTCATGTTATCTGAGTTGCAAACTTATTTTTTCCACAGATGTTGACAGGACTGATTTTGGGTACTCTTCTTTTGGTTTTAAAAAGCCTACATTAATTATTGCTCTTTAGCTAGCTATCTTTCTCATTAGTTCTTAAGTGCTTGTAGAGATGGAAAGTATGTACTTGACATAATTAATCCCTGTGCAAGATAAATGCTTTTTTTGTATTTTCAATTATTTCTTAATTTTTGGTACATAATTTTATCTTAACATTTTGATTATTTTGATTGCTTCTAAAATCCTGACTTCAAGACAGCATTTGAAGGGTTTCTACATAAATATCAATTGCATAATTTTGTCCTACTTGTAAATCTTTTCATTGGTGGACATGAAGAAAATTTGTTTTATTTCTTCTTATTGTGCATAACTATGGGGTTTGAGGTGGAGTTTTTTTGTGTTCAAAAATGGAATTTATACTTCTTTCTCTGTGCAAAGAAGTGATACTGTGCAAAAGACTGAAAATCTCATATTGCTGTATCTGGTTCGTAAATACTTGTGGTTGTATTTCTATGTATTGAGAGGCTTTTCTGTTTTCTGATTTCTTAATTTCAGAAAGTGAATATCGCTATGCCAGATGGAAGAAAGCTGTGATGAAGTCTATGGGATGGGAGAAATCTGAAACTCATTCAAAAGGTAATCCAGAAATTAATGCAGGTCTGGTAGTAAGTAGCCAGTTAGCCTAGGTAGCTCATCTTGCTTTTGTTGACCTTTTCTGTTCATACCATATCTGGATTATGTATTATAGTGATTTAAAGGTCATTACTTAAATCCTCTATGGAGACAAAGCAGGAAAATATATAGCTGGGTCTTCCTCCTGAAAGGAGGGCACAAGCAATATCTTGTAGAACAGCTGCATGTTTTGCAGAATGGCACTGATTTACAAAGGAAAAAATCTCACCTATAAGATGAGATACAGCAAAATTCTAAGAGCACAGGGACTTTGTAAATTCTTATACCATAACTTCATGCTGCAAAGAAGAAAAGTTCCATCCTGTGGTTTTGCTTGCTGTATCTAGCCTTCATTCTGTGTTGGAAGGAGAGATTGATATCCACATCAAAATCTATTTGACCCATAGGGGATAAGAGCAAGGAGTTATTGTAAAGTCAAGAGTTACACAGACCTGTTGTTCACATACAGAAAATATGAGAACACATTTGAGGGACTGAATAAGATCTTTCTTCTGAAGTAGAGGGCTTTCTCATTTTGTCACGTTTGAATTAAATTAAACCTGCAGTCTTCTGTGATCTATAATTTGAATTTTTATTTTTGTACTATTATGAGATTAGTTTTTAGTCCTGAGTAATAATATAACACATAATTTATAGGCTATATCTTCATTTAATTTCCCTTTTATTGGAAAAACTATTAAAATGAAAAGTATTAAGTAAAGAATCCTCAAAATTTAAACTCCACCCACAATCCAAAATCCACAGTTGGCGCCCTCAAGTTGCATGGTGGTCACTTTCTCCTTGAAAGCTAGAATTTTCCTTTTGCCATCCTATATGTTGGTTTAAATATTTTATTTAACACTGTGGTTTACAAACAATTCTGTAAGGGCTGTTGGGAAGGGAAACAGATAACCTAACACGAGCAATATGATTCCTTTCAGTATAGACCTTTAGATTTAGTGCTCTTGCATCTAACTTGATGCTTATCTTATTAGGATAAAAAATTCTGCATTGCAGTAAACAAATCTAGGGGTTTTTTTCTTCAATTTATGTGAAGAGATATGTTTATCAAAACTTACTTTAGTGATTTTCTGGTTTAACACCTAGGGGGAAAATGTTATTTTCCTTAGTTCTTTGATATTTTAGGGGTAGGTTAAGATTGGAGAATACTAGAAATGGGCTCAACCTAGATATTGCTGACAGTGGAATTTGGACTTGAACTCTTAAAGAGAGAACCTGATTTGAATTATTATGGGGTTTATGCATAATATTTTTTTAGTTCTTCTGCAAATGTCACTACATTTATTACTTTTTGCTTTTCGTATATATTTAACACATATACTGCAATTTAAATATATATTTCTCTTTTGATTTGCCTGACTGGAAACACCGTCCCCTGGATGCCATCAGGTGACATTAGTGTCTTCTATAGTCTGCCTATGATTTTTTTTGTTATGACTAGCATGGTAATGTTAATCGCATCAAAGTACGTCTCAGGTTAGTTATTATTTGAATTAGATCACTTTAAAAACTATCTGCACTATTTTAAGTTTTGGGGTTTTTTGTATTCCATCTGTCTGTTTCTAGCAAAAATGACTGATGCTTTTTGTTGTTCATGCACAAAAACGTTCAAGGGTGTGAATCAGGCATAATGTACCTAAGGGAACCAAGGGAATGCCATCTCAACCCCATCCTCATGTGCCATTTAATTTGTAGTCATTGGATGCACATGAAACCTTGGAGTTTCCTCTCCCTTAGTCTGTCTATGCAGACTGCACACAGGTTATAAAAGGGATACAGGTTGGAGCAGTCTAGCAGACATATGCATTGCCTGCTTTACAGTGTGCATGGCAGATAAACTAAGGGTCTGTCCTTTATTCTGTATTTCTTCTTGCACTGTTTTTAATTATTTTGAGGATATTGTTTAAGTTAAGTGAAAACTTCTTCTTCTGTCCCTGAAAGGCTTCATGCACCTGTTTTGATTTTTCTGGAGCCCTTGAAACGATTGTATTTTTAAAAGTCTTTGTCTACTAAATCTATAAAATATTCTTGTACTTTGCTCTTGATGGAAAAGTGAATTAATTTAGTCTAAAAAGAAGACACCGTAGAAGACTTAGCTGCAAAACTGGGAAGGGACTGTGTGCATATGCAATGAAGATGCATCTTCAATCTGTTAATATACAATTTATTTTAAGATAAAAATCTTAATACAGATGAAATTGTTAGTTAACTTATTCCAGAAGTAAGACATTTCATAAAGATATTCTCATGGTAAGAAGAGGAAGCTTATTTGATTATGTCATTTATTCCTTGTCACAGAATTCCATTCCAGAGAAAGTATTTTACAGTATAAGCATTGTTGCAGCTTAGTAAGCTGATTGGGGGTTGTTTAGTTTTCTTTTTTTGTTTTGGTTTTGGAGGGATAGGCAGGGAGTGTTAATTAAATGGGCAATTGAGGACTCTAGCATGCTCCTGCGGTGATGTGTTTGTATTTTGTTTCTACTCATTCAGCCTGAATTAACTATTCAAATGTAATTTTCATTGCATGGAAGAGATGCTTGCAGCTTGTAGGAGGACTAAAATCAAACTAAAGAAGTGCTTGGCAAAAATCAAAATGAACAAATGGATTGATAGTGATTTACTAACTCTGGAATGTATCTGTGAGTGAGAAATATCTATATTATGGAGAATAAAATAAAACCAGCTGTGAATAAGTGGGTAAATTTTTAACAAGCTGAACAAAGTAGCATGGCTATAAATTCCAGGTCAGGTGCTTCACCACATTGAGAATACCTGAAATAATATGGAAAATCAATGATAAATGAGCAAATAAGCAACTTAAATTCTGGGATTGCTTTTTAATAACAACTGATCAGTAACTTGCATATTAAACTTGCACTGCTGGAACTCATAAGCAAATATTTCTTTTTCTCCTGTCTTTAAGCTTGCCAGTACCTTTCTGACCCGCAATTGGGGAACATATTAATCTCAACTCACTGTGGCCTTTAGAATCCATTTTTTACCTTGTTTTCAGATAACAGTAACGATCAATATGGTTACTATTACTATGTGTATAGAGTTGTTATATATATCAGTATAATTATTTTATATATGAATATATTGCATTACTATTTACATGGTAAGCTTGGGAAGAGGAGAAGTTGTAAGAAATTTCCTGCTCTTTGTTTTAAAATTATGAGGTCTCAAAAGGAACAGCAAGAGTGATGTTACCTACAGGCTGTAGTTTTGCCCAATTGTGCATTAGTGTAGAACATGAGATGCAGAATTTGCATTGTCAGCTGGAGCATGGCTGCCTCTCCCTTAGACACTTGCTCTGGTAAATATCCTTTTGTTTTTAAAAGCTATAACTTGCTGACCAGGCTTTCCTTCTAATTCAGTACAGAAACTCCATTTAATTAATTTGGTACATTTTATCTTTTAGTGAAACACTGCAGTCATCAGAGTAGTAGGTTTGAGGACTGAATTTAGGGAGGATTGAATTCATCCTTCATATGCTGAAACAGCAGTAAGTCTCACATAGCAGCAGTGCTGATGTTGAACACGTCTCTCTACGGCAGAGCCGTGATTTTGCAGCTACTGAAATGCGAAGGAAAAATCTGCTGTGCCAGAGTAGAGAACACTAGCATAGCAAAAGCCTATTTACAGAACTGCTAAGCTGCCTTTTCATGTGGCACCTGATGACTGAACAATACTCTATTTAATTATATTATTTCATAATTTCATCAAAATCAGGCCAATTACTTGTACTTTATTTTATGATCTTTATTCCTCTCTCCTGGAGAGAAATGGATAGTATTATTTCACTATTGAAGCAAGCTGTAAATAACATTTGGAGTTCTTATGGTAAGATTTTTTTTCACTCATTTTGGAAATGGACATCAGAGAGATTTCAATATATTCCATAGCTGTATGAATGAGACATCAGTGCTGATAGCAAAACTATATTCTCCCTGAATAAATACCCTCTGGGGTTTTTTTAAGATTCTGTTTTTCCTTTTTTAGCTTCTTGTGTTGTGATTTGTACTGCCAAATTGCATACTAATTTATATATTCTGCCAGATAGTTGCAATAATATTTTCCAAAATTTCTGAAAGTTGAGGTCTTATTTAGAACAAAATAAGCTTAAATTACCTTCTTTCAATTCTTCTACTTGTTAAAAATTTACCCATCTTAATAGTGTGGTCTCTGCTCCCCTACTGTGCACATCCCACATACTTAAGAGCTGGCTTATCTGGTGTCACAAGACTTATCTAATTTATAATTGCAATAGTTGAAAACAGAAGTTGGTTTTACTGAATTCCTCTTATAGCTCAGCTGTATTATAGAGTGTTACTAATGTTTTAGAATAAGTTCTGTGTTCCTAATGCACATGTTTTTTATTTAAGGTAAATGAGGCTACTTAGTGGACTCACTGGATGCAGCTGATTTTTATGTTTCACTTTGTTTTGTTGTCTGAAGAGATTCCAGCACCATCGTGATTCTGCTACCTTTGTGGCTCAATCTATTCATGAATCCATCTGTCACCTGCATAACTTCCCAGTGGTGCACTGAAAATTCAGTCTTCAGCCCTTCATTACTCTGTCCCTTTACCCAAATCAGCTGCAAATGCACTGGAAGCCTTTGCATGGACTATCTCACATCATCCTATAAAATTTCAAAAGCTCTAACGTTGTCTGAGAAAGTTGTATGAAAAAAACCTGTAATCTCTGAGGTAATGATGGCAGATGTTTTAGCTGTCCTTTTCAGGAGTTTGGTACTTCATGCACACACTTGAGAAAGTTAACGATGCACTACGGAACTGTGTAAACACCTTACAATTCTTCCAGCTGTTGTGAATTACTTTTCATATGCCAATGGTTGCCAAAGATGTTTTATTGTAGTTGCCACTGGTTTGAAACACCTTCAATGGTACAAACCTTTCAAACACTAGCCCAAGATGGATTAGCATAGCACACATTGCCACTGGTTTGGCAATGAGGAGTTTGCTGCTATGGTCTGCTGAGCATTGCTGAAGCATTCAGTTTTAAGGTTAAAAAGTTTGGTTTGGCTCTGGCACATGTAGTCGCTTGGCCCGTCAGAAGTATATATGACACCAAGTCCTGTAGTTGTACCTTTAAAGAGATGAGAGAAAATAGTGTTTTGATTAAGGCCACGTTTCATTTTGTGGTTTTGTACTAGCTTGGGAGGACAAGTTTGATGCAGCATGCTATTGACAGGACAGCTGCTTGGTCCTCAGCAACTGATAACTCTTCAAACTACTCTGTACAGTGCCCTTTTCTTGACCAACACTGCATATATCCTGTCATCCTGCTTAAGTGACCATTTGTTAAACTTTAGAAAGTTGAAGCTAACTTAGTTTTCATTAGAGGGTCCATTCCAAACTAAGTATCAGTGCTTTAGTTCTTGATTTCATTTAGTATATCTCAGGGACCAAAATCTCCCTTTCAATTTCCATGTCCATAGTTTTAACTGCAAGTTGTTGCAATATATGCTGGGACAATCCAAAACTCTGTCTTGGTAGAGTAACTACTGGCACCTGACATGGGCCACTGGAATTTACAGACAATGGTGACGACTGAATCCCATCCACTTTGAAATCTTTTGTTTTCCCCATGAAAGGAGTGAAGCAATAACCTTATCTTCAGCTTTCCTGTGTGTACCAACAGCATCTCAAATGCCAGCCTTATTGGCTAGGTCAAGGAAAAGGTGTTCTTGTGTAGTGAGGTTGGATCAGTATGGAATGGCAGCAAGGTTAAATGTGGGAATAACACAGAGAATTTCAAAGTTGTGTTTAAATGCACTAGGAGTTAAAGGGAGAGGTTTTTTGTGTGCATTTGCTTTTAAAGATTTTTGTCTTTAACAAAGTTTTTCTTTGATTAGAGGCTTAGTTTTTAAAAGGATGTTATATATGTCTGAAGCAATGAATTGCACAGAAGTTCAGGTCTGTACAATATATTTAATATCAAATGCATATTAATTGCCTTTTTATTGTCAAGTGCAATGACTTTTGAAAATGTGACTTTTAACTTAGAAGACAGAGAAAGAACATTTTTCGTCCTGTGGTTGCATGTATAACTTCAGCAGAGAGAAGGGATTTTGTACATAAGTGAAAATGTAACATCATCATTCAAATGCTGTCTCTCCTGTAAATACTCACACGTGAAGTGTGACAGCCAAAACTTCTGGTGTTTCCAGTTTGTATTGGAGAGATAAAGAGTGAAAAAAGAATATGATCCCATAGAAAAGTTTTCATACTCCTTACCTTTACTCTGAGCTGTTTCTGATCCCACTGTACCTTGAAGAAGAGGAGTGGAGCAGCCTGTGGAGCACAGGGAGTAGGGGCAGAACACACCTCAAACTCTGGACTTTTTAATATGACCTTTGACTCTTGCCAAAACCACTGAAGTGCTGAACCTGGGAACGAATAATGCTGAAGTGTTGCCTTTGCCCATGATAAATGTGGCAGGGGGAAAGCTTGTACCTAACAAGTAGGAGAGGGAATTTTTGCTGCTTTTCTGACTTATCTTTTACTGGGAAACACAATTCTTATTAATTTTTCACTGAGTAAGGATCAATATTTTATTTTCAATTGCTGTTGCAAATGTTTTTTAAGAGTTTCACATCACTGTTAACTTTCTACCAACATAGTTGAAATATATTGTAAACTGCTTGTTGGCGGGGAGGGGACAAACTGTTTAAGTTAGCTTTTTGTGAAGCTGTGATTATTTTTTTTTTTTTTTATGAATTACCAGTTTATAAATTCTTAATTGAGAAATACATTAACCTGGTATTAAAGTACCATAAATGAATTGATCTAAGGTGTTGGTTTATTCTTGCACATCATCTTTCAGACACATTGCCACTAATATTTTTGCATGAGGCACGAGTATACTGTGATGTATATAAAGAAGTAAAGCATCACCTCGGAGACATGCTTTAAGTTTCTCAGATGTACAGGTGAAATACATGCAGTTCTGCATTCTGCTTCAGTGATGCAAGGACTCAAGCACTGGATTAGAAATCACGTTTCCTCAAGTCCCTCCATGTTTAGGAAAATGCAGGAAAATACAAGAAAAAGGACAGGAAGGAAGATGGTCATAGTACAGGTTTGATGCAAAGGTAGGTGAGGCTAATACACCAAAGAGGTTTTAGTCTTGTACCATAATCTGGCAATTGCTACAGATTCTAAAGCCTTTGTGTGCTGTGGGGAGAAATGTTCATGAAATAGCAAACATTGCTGTGGGTGGTAACTGGGAGCAGAAGGTGCTTCTGTTATTTTAAGAAAGGAGCATGGGGTGTACCTGATGGTTATATTTAAGGAGGACACCTGATGGATTCTTATTCTGTCACTGTGGCTTCCAGCTGCCTTCTGCACATCCAGTGCTCCATGATTATCCAAGGATATGGCCTTCATCCACAGCCTTTACTAACCCTTAATCTCCTATATGGAAATCAGTTGTGTGTGCCAGAAACAGACACACTGACACACACCCTCTAAAAAATACATTTAAATTTCACATCTGCACACAAACCTGAGGTAACACCTTATCACTCAACATCAGGCTTCTCTCTCTGCTCATGAGACTCCAGTGTCTTCCTTTCACATAGCAGAATTGCAACCTTGCCCATAGCTGCCCTGCACAAGGGCATACTCAAATTTCATAACTCATCAAGCTGGAATATTAAGAGATTAGTATTTTATTAATTCAATCAGTTTCAGAAGCTTATAAATATTTTTTTTTTTTTTTTTCAGTAAAAGCTAATATAATGTCTGATCCTGGAACTCTGTGCCGTATAAGCAAGCTTCTTAATATCCAAATCACCATCCAAGTTCTAATCTTTCCATCTAAATAGCCCTAGATCTGTATCAGCTATTGGAATGCTGCCCCATTATGAGCTGTAGCTGGGCCCAGTATGATTGCTGTATGCACATATGTGTTTTTGTAATTACTATATATATTATATATGAGTTACTGGGATTTATGGAGGTAGTACTCATCAATCATGGAGATAAAGATGGGCCAGTGAGTAACAGCCCTTTAAAGCTGGGAAGTGGCACAGGAGCATTGCTGGAATGATTTGTCAGGGCCCAGTGCTGCCCTGAGGAATCTCTACAGCCTGGAGAAATGGGCTGAGAGGGACCTGAGGGAACTCTGCAAGGGGAAGGGCCAAGTCCCACCCCAGGAGGGGCAAACCCCTGCACTGGGACAGGCCAGGGACCAGCCCACCGGGCAGCAGCTCTGCAGGACAGGTCCAGGGGACTGGTGGACACAAGCTGAACCCTTGTTTCCAGCAGTTGAACAAAGGCAGCAAACAGCACCTGGGGCTGGGTCAGGCAGTGTCAGGTGATCCTTCACTCAGCCCTGCTCAGACACACCTGTTGTCCACAGAAGCTGTGGATGCCCCACCCCCAGAAATGTTCAATACCAGGTAGGATGGGGCTTTGAGTATGTGGTCTAGTGGAAAATGTCCCTCCCCAAGGCACAGCAGTTGGAACTACATCATCTTTAAGATCCCTACCAGCCCAAAGCATTCCATGATTCTGTGGTACCTGGAGTGCTGCATCTTGCTCTGGGATTGCCAGGATGAGAGGGATACAGACAACAGAGGCAGACCTGTGACAGGCCACAAAGAGGGATGAAATATTAGAGCATTTGTCATGGGTGAGAAGTTGAGACACCTGGGCATAATCAACTTGGAGAGGGCTCAGATATAAATTCCTGACACAAGGACTAAAAGCCAGACCCTTCTCAGAGGTGCCCAGAAACAGAACAAAAGACAAAGGACACAAGTGAGCACAGGAAACCTCATTCAAACAAAATAAAATATTTTACTCTGAGGGTGGTCACTCAAGGAAGCAGGCTGCTCAGAAAGGTGGGATCTCCATCCAAGATACTGAAAACCTGATGAGACACTGCCCTGATCCCACTGACCCTGCCCTGAGCAGAGGTGCCCTCCTGCCCTGGTCCATCTGTGGGGCTGGTTAGATCAGCCCCAGCTCAACCCCAGCACAGGCTGAAGGCTTGAGCCAGCTCAGAACAAAGGCATGGGGAAAGTCCATGCTGGTTTATTTGGACAAAACCAGTTCAGTTTGTATGAACCAGCTGTCACCCACTGTTGTATTTCAACATTCTTCAGCTGGCAGTCTTACTGTGTTACTCTGTGTACGTATTTGCTTTGGAAGAGTCAGCCTGACTGCGTGGGCTGGCTGTCTTGCTTGGTTTAGTCCTGTGAGACATTCTCTTAAGCAGTTGTAGTGGGAGTTTAAGTAAAATTATTATTTTTCAGATTTCTGATTGCTTTAATCTAACACCCTATTTTTCATAGGGAATTACACCACCAAGTGGTTCAAAGCAGCCTAGAAGGCAAGCTTGTGTTTCCAAAGACAGCACAGTTCAATTGCAGTTAGCAAAACCTAAAAGTATGGGTTCCTTAAGTTTTTGTCATGGGAAGACATCAGTTTGGGAGTAATTAATTTTTTTCTGTAGTGTTTTTTTCCTTCACTTCTATGGGCTGCTGGTCTAGGTGTTCCTTCTCTGACTATCCTTCAAAGTACACCCATGACAGCAGGAAGGATCTCACACACTGTTCCTTTTCTGTTCTGCAAGGATGGGGTGCTTCCAGAACTGAGGATCCAGCAGCTCCAGCTTCCTGATCGCCTGACACACTTCCTAGGCGTTGTGCAACTAGAGAACAGACAGGATGGCACTGGCCATCAGTTGTCTCTGTCTAGAACACGCATTTTCACTCCCACCACCAAAGCCAGTTGCAGTTGTATTCTGTTTGTTTTGGCAAGAGGATGAGCTAGCCTGCTCAACAGCACCCACATTTCCTTTGCTACTTCATAAACAGCTTCAGGAGTTGGGGTTTTATCACTTCAGCTACTTATTTTTACTAAGTTTTCAGTCCTATCCCTCCTTCTTTCCTAGGTTATCTTGCAGGTGGAGCCATTGCTAAAAATTTGCCAGAGTTTTTTATTTGATACAGATTCATGAACTTTTTGCCTTTAGCTTTTATGAACACAGAAATCCCTTCATTATTGCTACTCAATCTTCAACACCAGGAGTCACTTGAGAGGATACATGACATAAATATTAATGCCTTTTCCTGCATGATGTTTCAGTATTAAAATCACTTTCTTCCACAAAACTAAAGCCGTGTGCTGGCCCAGTATGAAGGAAGGTGACTTGAAAAACAATGTAAACTGCTTTAAAGTCTATCAGCTTATAATGAGAATCCAACTCCAAGTCTTCTGTGGACAGCATTTTCAGGAAATGAATGTACCAGTGCAGCTATAGTTACCTCTATTTCTCAAGGGCAATTGTTCTTCAGCTGTACAATTTGAAGAACTGACTCTTCAGCAGAAGAAAGTGCTTTAACTAAATAAAATGCTTTCTGAAATCTCACAGTAGAAATACTGGAGGCATCAGATATTCTCCATTTTTGTGATTTTTTTTTTAAGGAAAAAGAGGAAAAGGGAATCTGGAACGTGCAAGAATCATGTTGTCACTGTGAAGCAAAATACAAGGTGATAACTATAACATTGTTCTCAGCTAAACTTCAAATCATGTATTTGTAGATCTCTCCACTAAGAAATAGATGTGCATCACCAACACAAGCTATTTGTATGTGGACTCTAGCCCTCTAAAAAGTGCAGAGCAACATTATGCCTCCATCCTGTGATTCTAGTACACAAACCTTAAAGAAAACACATTGCACCTTGTCTTGCTTTGGATTTCAGCTCACAGATGAACTTCCAGCTCAAGTCAGGGGCTGCCATACCCAGTGACACATTTTGGACCATGCCATCAGTACTTCAACTCTTTCCAGACTTTTTGTTTGGCTTCTGGTGTCACATCAACAAACAAGTGCAGGGTTTGTCAAACTTCAAAATGTTGAGCAATGCTAAGCACAATTCATGTTAATATAATTAATGATTAAATTAGATGAAACATAATTGTGCTGAAAGATTTTCTTTGCTAATCTTGAAATAGGTTATTTGCCTATTCATGAGGATGTGAAATACTGAGTCACAACTGATGTGCAGATGAGGTACAGTGTATATTGGAATATGCAGATAGGGTTTTATTATTCAGTCTGTGAGGTAAGCACAGGAAAGGCAGAAAAAACCATACCTGAATTTTAGTAGTTCAGAACACAGTGTAACACAATAGTAGATCAATATAACAAGCTACAGGATAGTTGAAGGTCATAACCATAGGATGACTCTGGTTTACAAAATATCCTTGATATATCTGAAATTGTTGGAAGAGTTCATTATACCTTCATTAAAGAAAGCCAATCAGTTATTCCCACTTGCTTTTCAAAATCTGTTGAAACTATCACAGCAGTATTTGGCACAGTATTGTCAAAATGAAAATGTTGAAACTATAATTTAAATATTTATGCAGAAATATGAGTCACAGCTGTACTACCTTACAATAGAAACAAAGATAACATCAGCTTGCAGGCAGCTCACTTACACACTATAGACCAAACTGCCAAACTAGTTTGCACTAAAAGTATGGTACTAAACACTTGTGGTGAAAGACTGTGAGGTCTTTCATAATAATATTTAGAAAGAAAAGTGGTGTGCTGATTCTTGTTTACAGATATTCCCTTATGATTGTTTGTATTATGACTTTCCAGCTAAAAGTCAGGAGGTTTCAGCCCCAAGGTTACACACAGACCTAGTAGTCCATATCAATTAAAGTATAATTAGTAATTGCTTTCTCTCAGTGGGCATTTAATTTTGGACTCTGCCTATTGAAATGACTGATGTTCTATAATGAAGAAAACGGATGTCAGACCCTGGATTTCTTGTTTCTCTTTTATTTTGAAGTTAAGGTTTTGTAGAGCATAAGACACGGGACTGAAATTACACTGAGCAGACACACCTCCAAGGCTCCTCTCTTGTTCCCTTCTGGCAGTGTAAACAACACAGACATGTTCAGAAGGCTGCCAGCAGTTGTTGGTTTATTATTCTGGGTTTGCTTATCTGCTCCATCACTCTGTCTGGACATGGTGTCAGTAAAAGCATTCCTGTTTCAGAGCAGGAACAAGGAGCTGGGGTTTCTCCATCTGTCCCCTCACCCTGCTGCTGTACTGACATGATGTGTGGCAGTCTTAGGGCATATGGAACCACACACAGGTAGCATCCTGCTTCCAAAGCACATTTTCAGACCATGTACACCTTTTCCCACCTTTATCATGTATCCCTTCTCTTGCTGGACAGCCCTGCAGCTCCAGCCCAATAAGAACACCCTAGAGAGGGCTGAGCTGAACAAGAGCTCTGCCAAAGTGCACACACTGATTGTTTGTTGGGGTTCAGGGCAGCATCTTATGGTTTTTTGACAGGTCTGGCTTACATCATGTCAAGAACAGAGTACTGCTTCTGGAAAACAGCACCTGGGAGTGAAAAAAAAATGAGTGTTTGATGCACTGCATTTGTGTAAGTTCAGGCACTCCCTCTCTTTCCCAGGCTCAGTGTGAAGCCAGGCTCACACAGGAGCCCCTGGCCAGCAGGGCTGTGCTGCCCATGGCCAGCAGGATGCTCTGCTGGGCTGCTCTGATGTCCTGCTCACCCCACATGTATGGCACTGCTGTGCCCTCACTGGCTCTGTGGGCATTGGGTGAATCTAAAACCTCTGTTCAGCACCACAGAACGTTCTGCTGCTATCTTGTTTCTCTGCATTTAGGAAGGCTTTGGCAGAGCTCCCCTTGGCATCTTGGGCCTAACTAAACCAGGCTGTTATCAGAGTAATTGCAACAGCTCATTTTTCAGGGCAAGTCACATAATGCTTCTAATTTAAACAAATAGGAACAAACAGAGTCTATTAAAAACTAATCTTTCCTCAGTGAAGACAAACTTCCATATCCTGCAAGAAAATAATTAATGGTGAGGGTTTACAAAAGGCCCCAGTGACAGAATCCCTTCATTTTGGGTGTGCACAGGTAAGAACAATCGATCCTCAGTCCCCTTTGCCCTTACATTGAGCTTGAGTAGTGTTCCACATGGTGGAAGTTTTCCAAGGAACAAAAAATAGATTTGTCACCACTGTCATTTTCTTACCAGAGCAGATGTTTAGGAAATGTGGTCCTGACTGTCAATATGAAAATACTGGTTGATCAGTCAAGTAACTACATTCCTGGCCCCACGTGTGGGGCTTATCATGTAGCAATGCATATTTCATACACAGAAGTCATTTGCATAGATATTTATTATGTTATTGGGCTCATTTTCAACAAGCCTAGCTTCTTTGACATTTTCATCATTTGCTAGGGCCACCTGGGTTAACATTCTGTTAATGCCACAAGTGACTTGAAATAGTAAATAATTGTGCAATTTATAAACTGCAATATAAACAAAACAAAATAAAACAAAGCATGTCCACATGGTTATGGTAAGTTCTGCTTTGAATCTGAAGCTTTTGATTGATTAAAAGTTTAAAGCACAAATTTTATTTTCTGAACAGAGGAGCTTTCTTAATCACATTTTGCCTTTGCTGAAAAGTACCATCTGTTTATAATTTAAGAAAAGACACTTGTTGACTGTGTTAATTTCTCAAAAAGCTCAATTCACTCATAATTGAAGGCGCTCACTTGGCAGTTTGAGGAACAGAAGTCCTTTGTTTATTCACAAAGCCAGCCATGTGCAGGCAGCACACTCAGACTTGCTCTCTCACCCTTGTGCACCACATATCCAAGCAGATTCTTGCTGCCAATTAAATCTGGGCCATCTTTTTGGGCAGAGGATGTGTGGTGAGATTACACTTTGTCCCTGTGCAGGCCTTGGATGGACAGGGAGCAGTGTTAACACAATAGGTGGGCAAACACCACTGGGCTTGTGCCAGTGCCCTGGGGCTGGATCTGTCAGGCTACAACCTGATCATCCTGGATCCTCTCCTCTCCCTCTCCCTACACCCTGTTCAAATGACTCAAAATAAGATTAACAGCAGTGGGACCAGCAGCTGGCCCTGAACTTGTGCCCAAATTTGCACCACAGGCTGGTACTTTGGGGGGACTTCAGGATCTTTGAGGAATGATTTTGGACCTTCAAAGGCTTTATATTGAATAATTCTATTGAATATACTGAATAATTCACCTGGGGCCACACCAGGATCCTTGTGCTCAGGGCTGTCATTCTCAAACAGACAGGTGTAGTCTGACCAAAGCCCAAGTCCTTAGCCAGGAGGGCAGCCACAGGCAGCCCCCACTCAGACATTCACCTCATGTCAGCTTTGCCCAGGTGATGTTTAGAAACCTGCCATGGTCTTAGACAAAAATAAATCCAATTTAAAACCCTCAGGTTTATCAAATTTATCAAATAAATTGTGTAAAGGAAGTGGACTTAAAGACCTACTAAAGTTTTAATTAAAATTTATTTCAGTATGTAAAAGGAAACCACCAACTTTTATAATTAAATTTTAGCAAAAGGATTTTAATGAAAATGCCAGTGAGTAAATTGCATTAATTGTGTAAAGCTATTCAATATGGCTTTCTCTGCTGCTCTGCTGACAGAGTAGGAAGAAGGATGAAAACAACATGCCAAAACCTCTCTGCACAAGAGTGGATATTAGTCACTTCAAATTCCCTCCTGTTATATAGAATGCATTAACTTAACTTTCAGAGGGAAGAAAGTAATATTCTCAGTGGTGAAAACAGCTGGGTATCATTATAATGGCTTGAAAGTGGAGGTGGTGCTTTCATCACTCCCATTTCATTTCCTCCTCCCTTCTGCCTCCTTTTCAGAGCCATGGCTTTATTTTCCCTGTTCTCACTTAACTGACTCCCAGTTACAGCTTTCTGGGGAAATGAAGCTGGATTTTTGGAGGTTTCCTTCTATATCTTGTCAAGCAAGGAACTGGTGCATAGTGTTCAACAGATTTGCTTTTCCTCTGGGTGATGTTTCTTTTGTTGTCTGAACCACCCCGCAAAAAATGTGAGAGAAGCTCTTCTGCATTATGTGTGCTCAAACCCCCTCACTCCTGACTCCCCCACAAGTGGAGCTGTAACTTTGATATTAGGACAGGCTTTTATTTTGTTCCCTCTTTGTCCATCAGTGCCCCTGTCTCCACAGTGGTGGTTGCAGCCCCCTGTGTTCTGCTCTGGAGAGCCTTGCCCTGCCCCAAAGCCACAGCTGGGGCAGCAGGCAGGCTGTGTCTGCACATCCAAGGGAACATTTTCCTCCTCTCATCCCAAACCTCTTCATCTTCCTCTCTGTAACCCATCATCAGGGGGAGGGACAAATTGAAATGGGTTTTATGTGGCCAAGTCTTTCTCTCCACTACTTCTTTGTGCTTATCTTCGCAGATAAAGAAATTTTGATGGTTTCTGAGAAATAAGAAAGGGAAAGGCCTTTTGGAAGCTGCTGCTTGTTTGCTCTTCCCAGGAAAGGAGTTGTTGTCAAGCAGAGAGGAATTTCTTTGGGGCAGCCCAATAGCTGAAGACCAGATTTTGCAGGATTAGCTCCAGTCAGAGACAAAATGCCATCGTTAAGGATACGTCTGGAAAAGATCACAAAACAGAAAAATTGTCAGCCTGTGTCTATTTGTTCCCTCCTATGGCCAGGATCCAGTGTTATCTGGATATCACAGTGCTATATTAAAGATGAACTTCCCTGTTCTCCCACACTCCTTCACCTGATACATGCTTTTCTCCTGGCAATAGAGACCCTGCTGCTCTTTGTTTTATGCATTAGAAAAGCCCTGGTGGCACTCCTGGATGATCAATAAATGAGTCACAGCCTGTGGCATTTAATTATTTACAGCTGTGCCCCAAACAGTTTCAGTGATGCAGCTGTGGTTCTGTGGTGGAAGGTAAAGCTCTTAATTAATAAATTGCTGATCCCAGAGGGAGGGGGGTGGATGTTTTTCACTGACACCAGCTCCTCTGTCACTGCCAGCCTTTAATGGGTGAGGAAAGCCACGAGGTCTCACCCCTGCCCCAGGGATGGGGCATTTACCAAATGAGGGAGGAGCACAGACAGGATAAAGGGCTCATTCTCTTCCTCCAGGGGACTGCAGCTTTCTCAGCCACTAGTATTTTGCTGTTCCACTTTCTCCCTCCCTAGGAATCACTTTTCCACTTAAGGGGATTACAGTTGTTATTTTTAATTATTTTAATACCAGTTTCTTAGTGCTTAGCATTCAGGATTAAAAATAACTTACAGCTATAGTTATGTATACAGGTATGTATTTTATCACTTCCAGTTTTCACCTTAAGCTTCAAGGAGAAGATAAATATCATTCTGGTTTTCAAATCACGTAGTGTTTGTGTTGTTGGACTTGGCAGCATGTCTGTATCCTCTAATTGGAATTTGGAAGACAGTTCCCAGATAGAAGGTCTGCTGGGTTTCAAGGGATTATCCTCTCTTTATATATCTTTTCTTTTTCTCTGTGATGTAGTGTGAGTAAGTTAGGATTTTTCTACTTGAAGTTTATTATTTTTCCATTCCCTACCTTTGTGGAGTGCTGAAAGAGAATATTAAGAGTTATAGTGCTTCATACAGCTGTAATATGTTAAATAGCTGATTTTTATCTTTGACTCCCTTTTTAAAATTAAATTGTATTTTTTGCTTTTTAGGATTTGATCTGTAACATGATGAATCATTGAAAAACTGTAGTTTGATTTTTTTTCCTGGTGGAGGCACAGAAAAGTGAATACAGCAATTCATTATTAGAATGCAAGAAGTTCACAAATTATTCTAAAATCCAAATGGGAGTAGGTGGATGAATACATAAACTCCTGGCAATTATTGTGCTTTCCAGACTGCATGGTGGGACTTGTATTATTTATTTTCTGTCACAGATCTATCACCTATTAACTGTGATGAGCCATCAGCTCCAGATTAAGTTTTGAGACAGTGTTTTCATTGCGTGATCATTTTGGTTTAAAAATAACCTTCATTCTCTTCCTGCTGCTCCTGATGGTGCTAATGAGCAAAGCTTGTCTAAAATACCCCAAAGGCAGTTAAAACCCTAGAATTTAATTGCTGGTTAGAAGAAACTTTTGCTGAGAACACCTCTATTCCAAGCCCTGAATAGTCATTTAAAATCACCCAGGTGATGTTTACACAGCTCCTTCAGGATAAATATTTTGTAGTGGGCTGTTCATTGGGTCTCTAAATATCTTTGGGGTTTGCTCAGGTCTTTTTTCTCATGAATAACCAAATTTATGTCTGAATAACTTCTTTGTTCCTTTTCAAACACTGAAACTTCATTGGAGAAAGTGGGAACAGGTGAGGAAGTTTTGGGGATGTGGGTGCATGCCTCAGTTTTTACAGGGCCATGAGTAGATGTAATAAAATGTTCACCCCAGTAGTTACCAACAGTATGAACTGGGATCAAGACAGGATGCTTTCTCCTTGTTTTCCTAGTAGTAGGAGCAGTTTGGCAGTGTCCAAGGACATCTTTGTTTTTCCTTCCCATAAGAAAATGTTCTGGTTTGAAAGTAAGCCAGCAGGAGAAATGGACCCCACACCTTGAGAGAGATTTCAGGTCAGTGTCACAATATAATAGAATTACAAAAAATGCAATGATGCAGAAAAGCTGACTTAAACCCACAGAGCACAGCCTGGCCCACTGTTGATCAGGGTGAGGGGGGTGGTCACAGTCTGACTAAGCACTGGTTGCAGTCCTGGTCAGTGATGGTGGCAGCCCTGTGGAAGTTCCTCTGGATCTGTCCATGGTTGTGGCTGTCCCACATCCCCAAAGCAGGGTCAGAGTCAGGCAGGAAGGTTCAGTACCTCCCCCAGGGCAGGGAATTTCCCAATGGAGTGATGTGATCCTGTGAGTCCCAGGATGTTCTGGGGACTCTTGGTGGCCTCGGTGGCTGCAGAGCCCCCTGGCAGGGATGAGCCCCTTGGGCTGGGTGTAGCTCCCACAGCTGAATCCATTTGTGGAGACGCTGCCCTGCCCAGGTTTGCCTTTTCCCTTGTCTGACCCCTGTGTGCCCCTGGAGTCAGCTGTGCCCTGGGCACTGCTGAGAAACACCCACCCACCCCCGGGAGCTCATCAGGAATAATGCCCTGGGGGCAGAATCCATGCTTTGCTTACACCCACCTTGTACCAGCACACACAACAAAATTATCAAGTGCAGAGAGTGCAAATATAGGTGACAGGACTACCCACTGGAGGTTTCAGTAGCTGTGTTGGCAGAAAATCCTGAGCAGAGGCCACAGGCACAAGACTTGCTGTGTGGCCTTTGTGCAGCCCCGGGGTCGCTCCTGGGCAGGGCTGAGCCTGGTGGCATTTCCCAGTGCCTGCACCAGTGCCCAGCCATCCCACAGGCTCCTCAGCCCGGGCTGGCACTGCTGAGGGCAGCTGCTGGGAGGATGATGATGGTCTGGTGTGAAATGAAGCAGAAGCTGTCAACCCCTCACTCCAGTCACCCTTTCTGCCTGCCATGGACCTCCCACAACAGTGGGATTTACCCTGATCCTGCCCAAGCACGAGCCTCAAATAATGCCACAAATTCTGCATTTACTGCACAAGAGCTCTACTCTTACATTAACTTGGGGAAACTTTTAAGTCAGGGAAAATTTTTTCTTGTTTTGTTCTTAGTAAATGCAACTCAGAAAGAGTTTTACTTTGATTATAGGAGGAATAAAGTTATTGGCTTTTCAGCCTGGAGAAGAAAAGGATCAGGGAGATTTCAGAGTGGCATTCCAGTAACTGGGCTAATGGAAAGGAGAGGGAGGAACTTTTTATATTGGGACAGAGCAACAGGACAAAGAGCAATGGTTTTAAAGTGAAAAAAGGCAGGTTTAGAGCAGGTGTTCTAAATTCTTCAGTGTGAGGGGGGTGAGGCCCTGGCACAGCTTGCCCAGAGAAGCTGGTGCCACATCCCTGGAAGTGCCCAAGGCTGGATGGGGCCCTGAGCAGCCTGGGACAGTGAGTGACATCCCTGCCCAGGGCAGGGGGTTGGAAGTGGATGACCTTTAACCATTAACATTCCAACATAAACCATTCTGTGATTCCATGACTTCAAATTCTACAAGATACATCAAAGATTTCCTGACGATTTATAAGCTTGTTTCCCCCAGCACTGAAATATTGATGCATCTTTTCTATGGAATGAAGCTGGAATTTAAAGCAAAGGCATCTGTTTGTTGGTATCTGCTACTGCATCTCTATTTGAAATTTGATGCCATTTGACAGCTTAAGAACATCATAAAAAAACCTATAAAGGAACAGTTGATCATTATTCTATTTATCATTTAATCATGGTTTAACAGAAATATCTGTGAATCCAAAGATGTCTAGTATTACTTTTGCTGTATTTTATCTTGTGTTTTTCCCATGTTTTAGCTGAAGGACAGGAAAGGATTTTAGTTTTCCCTGATAATGCATTTTTTCTCTAAGGGCAAGCAAGTGTCCTGGGTATTATATGTTTTTTTTTTCAATGTGCTGGATGTAATAGCTCTGATCCAGGGAAATGTCTTCATTCAGAAAAGGATTTTTACTGTATTTTAACATTATCATCAGCTTCAGTGAGAAAGAAGTAGGTGTGTGCTTCCAGAATAAAAAATCAGCTTTGAACAATTTGCATGCTTTGTCCTTCTGCAGGAGGTCTGAGTTCCTTGATGAATGAGAGCAATAAATATGCAGATCCAGTACAGCAGCCTCTTAAGTCCTTTCAGGAGCCCTGGTAAAAATAGACAGGTCAAACAGAAGTAAAGGAAATCTCAGTGTGTATCTCAGATCTCTGTCTCTCTGAAATACAGAGTGCCTGATATAAAGTAAAACCAGTAAATGTATGGAGAGGATGGCAAACTGGAACAAGAATTTTTCAGGGGGAAAAAAGAAGTTTGAAAAAGTTAATAAACGTTCCATTGCCTTAAATTCTGGAAGGAGTTTGATCAATAATGGGAAAGGTACCAAAAATTTCTGTATCTCAGCATTGATTTTTGTGCTATATTTATCCTTTAAAAGGCACAAGCAGGTCATTACTGAATCAAATAGAAGAGCCCTGAAGAGCTGAGGACTTTTATCACCCTCAGAAGCTACATATTTGTCACTCAAGATCACAGTGAACATTTATTTTTGGAAAACCATTAGTTCCCCATGTAAGGGAGAACAGTCACAGCTGTCAGACAACAAGCCTGATGTTTCTGTTGCTGTCTGCTGTCATCATCCTCTGTGCTTGAAAAGAAGATTATTTTTCTAGCCCAACAAATAATATATTAATTTACTTTGGCTTTTCAGTTAATCATTACCCAGCACTGCACCATTAGCAAATTTACTACAATAACAAACTTTATTATAATTTTATGCAAAACCCGTGGCATTTACATGTTGGACTTTGTATAAACGAACATTAGGTTAACCAGAGGCTCTGTAAAAGAAAACAAATACTGTCCCAAAGGCTAAAAATTTCCCCCTCCCTGGAGGAAATTTGGCAAGCTCTGCATTTGGGTGAGTTTTCAGGACTTGGGCTGCTCACTCCAGGGTTTCCCACACGGATCCTCCTGCCAAAGGACAATGTGCAGCCCTGTTGTAGCAGCAGCAGCCAAAATGCCCCTGTTGTGCAATGTTTATTTTACAACTTCTCTATATTGGCTTGCCAGCCATCTGTTTAATTACAGTTTGAACTTAAATTCTTTTAAAAGCACCCAAACTACTCTATCCCTTTTTCAGTACCTCGTTTCAGTGCCCTCTCTGCTTTATGAGTACTTTTTCTTAGCCCTTTTTTTCTTCCTTTGCCTCATGAGGAAGACAATATTTTCTTTGACTATTAAACACACAGCAGGACTTAAATAACAAGAAAATCTCCAAGTTAAGCCCTCTATCTCGTTATGCTTTACAGTTTTATTTCAGTTTTTTCCTCTAATAGCCTACCAAGATCATGATAATCTTCTCCAGATAACCCTTTTCCCTCAACAGAGATCAAATGATTATGTTGGGGTGAAAACCAGGAATTGTTTAGGGAATGATGAATGAACCTCTTGACAGTTCAGAATAAATTTTCTAGGAAAGCTGACTGTGAATGAGGTTAAGGGGAATGTGGGATGAAGGGCTGAGCAGAACTTCAGGGGGTCAGACCCCAGCTCAGCTTGGCTGGACCTGGAGAGGCACCAGCAAAAAGCAAGGCTCAACTGGCTAATTAATTCTGTGCTGTCTGGGGGACTTGTGAAGATCAGGAAAAAAAACAAAAAAAAAAAAAAACAAAAAAAAAAAAAACCCCAAAATCCTGCCCCCATTGGTGTTTTTTTTGGGGTTTTTTTTTTTTGTTTTTTTGTTTTTTTTTGTTGTTTTGTTTTGGTTTTGGTTTTTTTTTTTTTGTTGTTGTTGTTTTGTTTTGGTTTTTTTTTTTTTTTTTTTTTTTTTTTTTTTTTTTTTTCCCCCAGGTAAAAGATGTTCAGGATGTTAAAAATAGCATGGTGTCTATAATTTATTCAGTTGTTTTTATTTCAGGTTTTGGTGCCCCAGTTAATAGATATGGTATTCAGGCTTTCTCTGAAAAAAAAAATAGTAATTTCAAACCTTCCCTGCAGATAGGGATTTTTTGACACAGGCTTTGTGCTGAGTGTCTGCTTTAATAATTCTGTGAGCTGCAGTAAAAGAGTTACAGTGAACCTGAAACTCAACCCCAACATCTTTTATATTCTTTCAGTGTCTAATGTCTGTAATTTACATAGAATCTCCTCTGAAGATCTTTTGCTCTTTGTGAAAAAAATGCTTCTTTTGCTCCTTTAATCAGACAACTGCTGCATCTTGCATTATCCACAGGCTTTGCCAGACAAAGTGGGGAAAATTTAAGCTGTCCAGTTCCACTTCTTCTCAATTTTGAAAGCTGTGATTATTCCTGTTGATTTTTCTTAAAGATTATAGGTCTTCAGGTAGAGAGCTTTCAACAGTAATTATTCCTGTCACGATGAAAGGGGGAATAAATGGACTTGTAGGTATTTGCTATTTACATTGATGATATTCAGCCTTGCTCTAAATGTCTTGTCATTATTTACAAGATAAAGTAACCAAATTTTGCTGTCTTTCTTAATGTACACAGTCCAAGCTGTCAAAACAAGTAACAAATAGAATGAAAAGGAAGCACTGAAATCTGTAGGTGTGGACACAAAACTCTTTTTCCTATTGAAAAGAGAACTGAGCATGTGAACTAAAGAGACTTTTTCCATTAATACTCTTTCCTGAATTTCCATTATTGCAAAGGTGCTTTAGTGCTGAAAATCAGAAATTGCATTAATATTAGAGCTGATTTATTCCATATTTTCCTGTTAAATAAAATTGGCTTCTGTAAATAAATAGACCTGCATGTTCCAGGTCTAAAAGGCTAATACCTTTTTACTCTGTGTTGTAATCTCTGTAAGTGCTGCAGTTCAGGTATTCCAGGAATGCACACAGAGCATTGACTGCTGGACACTGTGCCTATTGCATCCTCATAAATATTCCTGTGAAGCATGCTAGGAGTTGTCACACATCCAAATCAGCACTAGGTAGCTCTCAGTAAATGTTTTGCTTGTGCTCCAAGTTGTTGCAGGCAGAACTACATGAATATTCTAAATTCATATATCTTCAGATAACATGAAACAAAATACTAATAAAACCTCTGAGATTGTTGTTCTGTTTACTCCAAGGCTCTAATTTGGGGCAGTAATACAGAGGGCATGCCTGTGATTCTTGCAGAAGTTTTGGAGGCAGGCAGATTTTTAATTTCCCTTTGCAGCTTGCTTTGAAACCTTCTCCTTGTACCCTACCCTAAGAATTTTAATGAAATCAATTTTGTGCAGGGGAATCTGTTTCAGTGTAAAAAATGCCATTGCAGGCTTGATACTGAAGACATGATTTCTTGTGAGCACAAATTCATGCACTAATAAAGTGAGAGTTGAGTTGGGGCTGCTCTACACAGGCTCAGCAAGTTCACAGCTGTTTTTGGTTGAGTAGATGCATGTTCAATGTGGGGGATAACTCAGTTTGAATGGACTGAAGGCAAACATCTTTTACCTTGGTCTTCTGTATTTATTAAGACCTTCCATTTACCTATTTTAATTTCATGAAAAATGGTAATGACCAGCTAGGCATATTTTATGTGTCCACAAAGGTGGTCGTTGTTTCCTTTTACCTCAGTATATTAATAATAGTGGTTTTTTGTTTCTAGTTTTGATGTAGCAAAGGATGTGTTCCTTTATTTTCAAAGCTTGAACTATGTATACTGGCCTTTTTCTTTAAAAAGTTAACATAGGTAAATCATAAGGAACTGGACTTTGATGACCCTTGTGGGTCCCTTCCAACTCAGGATATTCTATGACTCTGTAATTCTATAGAGCAGTTAATTCACATTACTATTGGTGTTCGGTAAAATGGATTTTTCACCTAGAAGTTGATGTGGGTGTTTTTAACCATGAACTATGACTTGTTCACAATGATTTCCTTCAGCAGCTGCCCAACAGCCTGTACAGAGGAGATTGCACAGGATGGATTTTGCTGTGCAGGACTGATCAGTGATGGTGTTTCCTGGCCAGGTGCTCGCTGTGTGACAGGTCTGGGTTCAGCTCCTGGTGTGTGACACTGGGCCAGGGCAGTGTTTGTCCCTGTGGTCCAACCCTTCAGCATCCTGCTGCTGGCAGAGGATGTTGTGGGAATGCATTGGCTTCAAAGCTGTCCTCTTGAAGGTCAGCTCAGAAACAGCTTCCTTCCCTTGTTTTGTTAGGAGAGTAATTATTTCATTATCCCAGCTCAGAATTAAATGGAACTGTTTGATGAGTCTGGTTGGGAGAGAGGGAAAGAAAAGCCTTCCAGGCATTCCTTTGGTTTATGGCTTATCTCAGCTTTATCAGGTGGCACAGCAGCACAGCACTGACCTCCAGAGAAGGGCACTGAGCACGTTTGTACTTGGTAATTTTACTGCATCTAGCAAAGGACTGATGATATCAGCAGGTTTGCTCAGCACAGGGGCTGTGGTGTGCGGATCTTCATGAAATTCAGTAAAGCTGCCCACTGAGCCCCTAGAAAGACCAGACATCACCCTGAGACCCTCATACCTACAGACAATGCCTGTCTCTGAATGTGAATCCATTCCATACATTTACATGATCAGGTACATTTTGTCATGTCCTAGAAATTTACCCTTGTAATGTGTGGCTTTGCCAGGATTTGGAATGGAGAGCTGTGGCTGAGTGGCAGCCTTGGTGTTACAAACAAATATTGGTGATTGTTTTTGGCAGTGGTTGGGTGTGGCTCACAAATTAATGCCCACAGCAGCCTCAGGTGCTGAGAACACAATTTACACACTATAAGGACCAGAAGTCAATTCCCAGAAGGCAAAATGTTGGTGTCTCTGCAGTTAGAACTGAACAAAAGGTTAAGAGGCACAATTGGTGTATCCTCCTTCACCTGACTTTTAGGCTGTTACACAAACATTACAATTATCAGGTTTCTCTAGGCACTCACACCATTCCTTTACCAAATTTTCCAAGCCATTCTGGTTTATTTGGATGTAGGATCATGTGTTTGGGCACAAGTAGAAGTGGTCATTGGTTTTAGACACTTTCAGAAGCTGGGGGACAGATGCTGCAGAGCAGATTGTATCAGTTCATCTCTGGGGCTTCAATTCCTTTAAATTGCTTTGTCCAGGTAAATCTCTGGACTCTTGCAAGGCCTTTCCAATTCAAGAAATCTTTTACTCATGGTTACTTAGGTCCTGCAGCTCGCTGTGGACAGTGACATGTTGGTGGAAATGGTTCAAAACTGCACTAGGGGAGATTTAGACTGGGAATTAGGAAGCATTTCTTTACTGAAAGGGTGGCCAAAACCTGGACCAGGGCTCCTGGAGAGGTGGTGGATGGCCCAGGGCTGTCACTGTTTCACAGGTGTTTGGAGAATGCCCAAAAGGTGCTTTAACCTGGTCAGCTCTGAGATGGTCAGTTCAGTGTATACAAGTGATCAGGCTCTCTGGGGCAAGCTCCAAGCTACCAGTTAGCTGGATTATTTTATATACACACACATCTACACTCCCAAACATCCTGCTAGCAGGGCAGGTAAAGATCAGGTAAAACTACCAGTATCTTTTTATCAGATGAAACAAAAACCAAAGCAGATATAAGTACTCATCTTATGGTTCATGTCATGGATACTCCCTTTATAAGGAACTTTGTTAAATTCAGTGATTGAGCTGCAGTGGAACACCACAGCAATTGCAAAACTTCATATATTGGAAAGTGAGAAACAAAAGAAAAAATTACCATGGTGAGGCCTGTGCATCACACCAATGTAAATCGAGACTAATTCATATTGGTTTTGTTTTCAAAATCTGTCAGGGAAGATAAAACTGCTGGATGCAGATTTTAGCTGCTCCCATGCCCACAGAGCTGGAGGTCTTGCCTCCTACTCCTCCCTTTTCTCCTCCTGTGAGGAACAGGGCACTGTTTCAGCTCTCAAGTAAAGCTGTTGCTCTTTGTAGGGAATGTCTGAAATCTTAGAAAAGGGCATTGGGATTAACCTGTCAGAAATCCTGAACTACTGCAGTGTGGGAATAAATGTGACCTGAAAACTAAGAAGTTTGTCTTCAAGGAATATTAGATTTTACCAGCATCTTCCCCTGTCAAAGCTGATGAGCAAAACCAAGTAATACAGATTTTGTGTTACTAGTGCGCCTTTCAGAATTAGTGCAGCACATCTGGCAGCCTTATCTTAAAAAAAATAAAAAAATAAGGAAAAAAGGAAAAAAGCAATAAGGTTTTCAGTGAAAGTGTAACATTTAGAGCCTTAATCTAGATTACCTCTCTCCCTACAGCACATGAAGGGGTTTAATCTGCTGCAGATTTTTCATTCCTGATATTTGAAATGGCAAACTGAACATGCTACATGGTAGAATGTTTATGTTGGTGCATTCCTGAGAATCATCCCTGAGCTAACGAACTGCATTGTGCTGTGCACCCCCTTGAGTAGGATAGAGGAAACCAGAGAGAAAATTAGGCTGTTTAATCGCTATTTATTTATTACAGAATAATATTGAAAGTATCATCTATATTTTATCTGACCCTTTTTTATGGCTTTTTGGAAGAGGGCAGTAAGGGCACTGCTGCCACAGTGACAGTGATGGCAAACTTGGTGATCGAGTGCCCCCCCAGCACGTTTGCAGATGACACCAAGCTGAGTGATGCAGGTGACACACCTGAAGGACAGGAGGACATCCAGAGGAACCTGGACAAACTTGTGGGGTCATGGGAATGTCATGCAGTTTAACACACCAAGTGCTGGTGCTGCATCTGGCCTGGGCAATGCCAGGCAGCAGCAGAAACTGGGAGAGCTCAGTGAGAGCAGCGCTGCAGAGAATGACTTGGGATGCTGCTGGATGGGAGGCTGGCATTTGTAGCTCAGGAAACAAATGGTGTCCTGGGCTGTGTCAAAGAGGAGTGGCCAGCAGGTCCAGGGAACTGACTGTCTCCTTCTCCTCCATTTTCATAAGACCCACCTGGAAAGATAACCACTACCAGCAGAAGTTAATCCCGATGTCTTGAACACAGTATTCGATGTGAGTAACTACACCAACACATCTTTCTCTTGATGTTCCTCACTATCACCTTACTCTTCTCTTACCTGAATACTGAATATTATAAATAAAAATAGCACCTGGCTGTAGTTCTTCACAAATTCTGTCACTAAACTCTTAAATGTGTGCAGTTTTGAAAGGAGCAGTTCAGATTGGCTGCCCCAAAATCAGAGACAGAGAAGCAGATGCTCTGAGAAGTGACCAAGACCATGAGAGGAGCCCATGTTTGAGTGTTGGGAGTTCTGAATACTAATGGCCCAGCACAAGTGTTGACTCTTCCTGTAAGAGTGACAGGAGTGTCTCACACACCTCTAGGTCACACACACGTGTGTCTGTCACAGGGCAGTGGCCTGCAGGAGCCTGGAGATGCCTTTGCCTGCAACTGGCAAAGGCAGATGGAAAAATGTGACAGCTGAAAAAGAGCATGACCTTCTTATGATCTGAACAGCTGCAGAAGCTACAACAACCCAGACAAGACAAAATTAATATCTGGGAGACAGTAAGTTATTCCTCTGGATATGGAAGAGCTCCCTCATTTGTCAGGGCAGAGAATTCCTTTCAAAACAGTTTCTTTTCTAGAACAAATTTGATGCCAGTAGAGTTTGTGAGCAGCTGGAAAACAAGCAAAGTGGTTATCTTTCACTTCCAGTTTTAAGGAACAGTTTTGAAAACTACTGGGAAACGTTTATATTGCTGCAATAAACTTGCTTTCATTTTTAAAGCAAAGCATCAGCATATGGGAATTCCACACACGTGGTGGTTTTTATAGCTCATGAAAACATCTGTATTTCCCTCCGTGGTGCAGAGATGATTTGACTCACCCAGAATACTTAAATAGTGTAGCCATATTTAGTGTAACTCCCTGCTACTGCTGTGCTGCCATCAGTGTGATCCTCCCAGCAGATCCCACAAACACACCCAGGGAGGGTGCCCTGGCAGCAGGGCTGGCACAGAGCCCCTCAGGGAGCAGCCCAGCCTCTCCCTTTCCCCAGCTGCTGGCACCTTGCTTGGGTGCACTTGTACTCTCTCTCCTTCAAGGCTTTCTGGCCTCCAGGACTGTGGTGTGTATCCACCCACCCTGATCTAGGAGCACAGCCTGGATCCCCAGGATCTCCTCTTCCACAGCCCCAGCAGTGGGGACACCCTGTCAATGCAGTGACAATCCCAGTTCATTCTCAGAGAGGGGGAGTTTTTCTGGAGAGGGCACCAGGCTGTGCAGTGCTCAAAGATGGATGACCCAGGTGCCTGGAGTGAGTCTCAGCATAAGCATTGATCTGGGCAGATCAGAAAGAAATAAAAGGCAGAATGACCATGGTTTCTCAGCCCCACACATCAAGAACACAGCTGAATTTCAAACAGTCAATCTATCATGACAGAGAGCTGAATTCCTGCTAGGAATTTATTTAAAAAAACAAAACCAGACATCGTAACAAATGAGAAATGCTAGGGCTTTGTACCTCAGCCTCATTGAAGGGAAAAAAAATCCAAAATTAGGAATTAACTAGCAACCTAGGAAAGAGCCAAGCAATAAAGCACTTTGATACAGTTAACTCATTCTTTTCTAATAATAAATTCAGAGAGAACATGAAGTTCTACATGAACAGTGGGTCTTGCACTGGGATATAAACTGCATCAGCTGCCATTCCAGATGACCATCTCAGAATGTTTAAGTAATGGTTATTTTTCATGACATGTCCTACCTCTACACAGCTGTTCAGCACTCAAGAGTTGACTTTAAATGTTCACAGTTCATCTACTTGGATTTTTTTTCAGTTCCAAGAGACTATTCCATTTATGGAAGCGCTGCTGGAGAGAAGGTGATGCTCACCAGGTGAACATTTGCACCAAGAACTGTTGTTAATTTGGAAAAATTTTTCTATCTATCAGATAACCTTGGTTATCTATCAGATAACCTTGGTTAAGGAGCCACCAAATACATGGGGAGTCTCCTTGGCCAAAGTAGGATATATTTCATCTTGGATAAGCAGTGAAAGGCAAGCAACTGGGAAAATACGACAGAACATTTTAAGGGCATGTGGTATCTTGTTTGCTAAGTTTAATAGTGCTGTAGTGGAAATCAAAAAGGATTTTCCTATCACTGTTGAATCATGGACCTCGTTTTAACATTGTGATACACAAACTGCTAGATCAATGTTGCCCATGCAAATCACTAATCACATGATTGATTAAATAAAAAGCTAAGTCAAACTTATATATATTTTAAACCCAAAACCTATTTCCAATATCTCACATCAGTGTGCAACACAAGATATGCAAATTTTGCTGGCAGTTGAAGTTTCACTGGAGGTAAAAACTTTTACCACCAGCATTGGCTTGGCTTTCTTAAAAGGGGACTAGGATCAAGACAGTCAGTATGTTTCATTGAAAAGAACAGTAGTAAATTTCAAAATGACATGTATTTTTTTTAAGATTTGCTTTATTATTTCAGAATATTTACCCAGTTCTTTTTGTGTGATACAACACTGACCTGAGGTACCACTGTTGCGAGGAAGAGTGTGAACAAACACATAGCTCATTACCTACTCACTGCAGCTCTGAAATTTTCAGAGGCTGAAGGATAATCATCAGGGACACAGCTTCATGGTCATACATCAGTCAAAAAAAAAGTAACAAGATAAAAGGATGTCTGTCTGGCTTATGAACAATTGGTTTGAGACAAATGGAGGTTGAGGGAAATGTAAAATCAGTTACCTGCAACAGCAACCAAGGCATGAGGCTTCAGATCTGTGGTGATGAAAGTCCCCAAGGCTCTCCACCACCACAGCTCCCACCACAAAGCAAGGCATTTAGAGAAACTTAATTAGAGGGAAGGATTCACAAGCTCTCATAAAGCACAAGCCCTTCTCTGCAGTTTTCTCAGACTCTGCTTACTCCTGTCATCCACCTGGAATGTGTTTGACTGTCACTCTCCCTGTCCTTGGGGTCAGGGGGCTCCTCCATGTGGATCTGACTGTGGGCAGGCACACCAGGCACTCTCCAACACACAGGGTACTCCCAAAAAGCAACTTCTACTTTGCAAAATCATTAGATTTAACTGAATGGCTCAAAAGTAGAGAGTAATAATTTCAGGTGACATGAAATATAATCCTCCAAGCCTGCAATGTGCAAGACTGGTTCAGGATACTTTATAACAATCTAGCAGAGAGCCATGAGAGTTTGGGATGAATATTTGAGCTGTGACTATTCTATCACTGCAACCAATGCCAGAATTTGGTTCAGAATATCACATTCCAACCTATGAAAATCTTTCTCACCTAGCAGCTTTTTTCCTGAAGTATTCCATATTTTCCCTAAACTTATTTTCCTAAAAAGCTTCCAAAAAAATAAGCCTTTAGTTAAAAGCAAAGCAGCACCTGAATTGCACATCTTTCATTCCCAGGCTTTGTGGTTTAGTTCCTAAAGCAGTAAAGGAACCATACTGACTTCATTTTTAAGGAAAACTGGCAAGAGAGATTTTGTTAACTTCAAGAAGGAATAAGGAACAATGAATTTGTATCTTCAAAATAGAGCTTGCAAAAGCAGCAAATACATGCAAGGTTATATGTCTTACCTATCTGGAAAATCACCTGCAGAGGATATTTTTTGTTGTTGTTTCTTTGGGGGTTTTTGGTTGCTTTTTTTGTTTGTGGGTTTTTTTGGTTTTGGGTGGTTTTTGTTTTGTTTTTTGTTTAACTCAATACATTACTGTTTTCTAAGTATTTTCTGAAGCACAGTATTTTCTGAAGCACAGTGGCACCCCTGAAAGAGGCTTTTACAGGTCTGGCCTGGCTTTACTGTCATACTATAACATGTCACAATCACAGACCCTTTAGCCAAAAGTTAACAAAGTCCTTTCTTTAACAACTTCACAAGGGTTCCACAAAGAAATCAGGCGACCCATGAACTACATTTGAATCCAGCAGTTCAGACAAAATCAGGTATCAACCACCTCCTTTGAAAACGTGTTTACAACCAGAGATGGTGCAATAAAGAACACACAGCACCTACCCATCACAGCATGGACTATCCTGACTAGAAGCAGCAGCACTGAATTCCTGGAGTACTTACCAGACCACTGGACAGACCATCTCTCAAAGAGCCACAGGTTTTAGACATGGTTCACTGCTGCCAAAACCAAGTAATTCTGAGGAATTTATCAATTAGTTTTATGCAATTCAGGCAGACCTGCCTCCTTGTGACTTCAAGGAAACAGTAAAAAATAGTGACCACTTGTTGTTAGACTGGTGTCTTTTGGCTCTGTATGGTTTCCACTAGCACAATATACTTGACAGGTAGCATAACTTTTGTATTTTTTTAAAATCAGTTTCAACTGCCATCATTTCTAAAGTGACAAACATCAAATGCTTAATTAAAATACATCTCCTGCAGCTGTGATTTCAGCTTAGCAAAAGGAATGCAAAATGAAACGCTTACCTACATTTCCTGACTGAAGTGGAGCAGGTTTGTCAGCAGGAAGGCACTGAAGAACCCTCAGTGTGTGTGAACAGAACCTGGCAGGGGCACAGCTCTGGAGCTGTGGGGATCTGCTGCCATCGAGGCGATGCAGAACACAGCCCTAGAAAGTGCCTGCACTCAGATTTGGGCACGTGCACCTCTCCACCCTCTCCCAGAGCAGTGCCTTTCCAAGAGGTTAAAGCAGCAGAGGGACTCCGTGATGCAGGCACTCAGTACTGTTGATAAGCAGGGATCCAGCCCATCATCCAGGCTACAGCCCAGAGGTGCTACAGCAGGTAAAGCAACTCCTCCAGTAACAACCTTCTGTTCAAAGGTAAGGGAGAAGGGCTAAGGTCAACCTCACACTCTGAACATGCTACATCCTGTTTCCAAACCAGAAGCTGCACAGAATATCCATAATCTAAATGGGATTCCTGCTCGTTCACATCTGCAGGAACAGGATTTAGATGCCAGTTCAATGTTCAGCAAGTGCCTAATGATCACCAGAACAAAAACCCCAAAAGCCCTGAAACAAACTTGCTATAGCTACAGGTCCAAGTGGGAGACCAGAAACAATCAGGCTATGAAGGCCAAAAAAGGCTGTACTTTAAAAATGTTTCCTACTACATACAAGAACAAATGCAGGATGTGATACTTGCTTAGTTTTATTAATTTATTTTTGCAGGAATCTGCAACTTGGAGTATGCACTTTCTGGAGGTACCATGCATGCATAGCCTCTGAATGCTTTTATACAATTTCATCTCTTAGTAATAAGTTCATTCACAGCATACACAAATCTAGAATGTAGACACCATATATACAGGATTAAACAAGATCGTGTCTTCTTCTTTTAATGAAAAAATTTAACAGGGTTTCACACAGCAGGAAGTATGGATTAGATACACTGGTGCCACCATAAATAAATAAGTTTCAAGAACACAGTTTTTAAAAATTTGTTTCAAAGATACTGGAAATCCAGGATTATAATATTGCATTAACTCCATTGATTTCTGATTATTCCAAGGAAAATATTTGCATTTATGGACATAAACAGCAATGAAAGCCCCAACTGAAGAAATGTGGCAAAACTCAGTCATGTCTGGGTTCATGTAAGATTTGACATTTTGAAATGAAAACAAATGCAGCTGCACACAGAGACAGTACTGACTGTGAGATGTGATATCTGTGCATGTCTTCCTTCCTTGTGAGATTTGGAGTCACCGCAGTACAGAGCACATCAATTCTGTGGTACCAAACTGGCTGTTGAATTGTTTATGTCCAACCATCCACTTCTCATCAGGATAGTCATGTTCACATTCTAGGGTACACCACTGGATTTTAAAAGAACTATCATCCTGATGACAAGCTTGTTTTCAACATATTTAATATTCTCACATTCTTTTTAAAAACATTCTTTATTTGTTTTATTTTGTCCCCGTTTCAACTCAAGTATTTCTATTTCAGTTTCAAGGGATTTTACAATCAATATTAAAAGTATTTAGAAATTGAAAAAGTATTTAGAAATTGAAGTGAGAGATGTATAGCTGGGAGAGATAAAGTAACTGAGAGAAAAGTTGGCTTTCTTTAAAAAAAAACCAAAAACCATGATTCAGTAGCATATCATAATCAGAAAGTACTGAGACCAGCTCTTTTAAGAATTATTACACCTTTTCACCACACCTCCCATTTTTCAAGGGAAACACACACATACCACAGACACACAGATACACAATTGAATCTGATCTAAGACTACATTTTACAAAATACTTCCTTTTGTTTGACTTCCCACCCCTTTCCTCTTTGCCCAAACAAGACTAATAATTACATCAAATTAAAAGTAGATCCAAAGTTCAGGATTTCTTTTGGTTTACTATATTCTGAATAATTTTCCACAAGCTCCACTCTAAATAAACTTTTAAAGAACTACAGTAGTATGCTATAATTAAAGGGAATTCATCTTAATAGCACAGTAAATATAAAATAAGCTTTATAAAATTTCAATGAACAGTGAGATCATTTTGAATAACTGAATCTCCAAGTCAGTTACAAACTCTACCAATCTAGTAGCATGGTTGAGGGAAAGCTCAGTCATTAAGGAAAAAAGAAAACACAAGTAGTGCATTAACTGAACAGCATCAGCATCTCAACATTCTCTCTCTCATACACACACGCATACATACACACACATTTTATACAATACAGTGCATTTTATATGCCAGCTGACATTAGGGTTTTATGTGCATTCAATAAATATTCCATTAACCAATCTTTTTGGTATAATCTACAATTCAGTTGGGGTTTGAATGGCATCACCTGTTTTCAGAAGGAAAATGGATCTTCCAATATTCAAAATACAATTACATTTTAACAACCTAGAAATATTCGAGCACCATGTCAAGTCTTTACTATTAACGTTTGAGTATGGGCATTTACAAGTAAAAGAATACAACAGAAGGGTGTGGTGGTTTCCTTTCTTTGTACAAGCAACAAATGAGAGTAATTGAAAAAACCGAGTAAAATCATTGGTACAAAGGACTTATTTCCAAATTTAATGGCGGTCACTCACTCTTCCAGTAAGCATCTTGCTGTGGTGGCAACCTTCATTCTCTTTCTCTGGTGAAGCTGGGACAAAGATTTGCAAGTCTCCATGTATGGTTATTGCAGTTCAGGGCATTTTTGGACTGAATGCATATTTGCACCTCCTCCCTCAAAAATAGCATCTATTCTATCCGAAAATGGCACAACTGTATTTTTGCATGACCTCTACTCTCATTTGCTGACTGTCACTTCAGTTGCTTTCTTTTTGCAATTCCAGCAAAAACAAATGCTTCTAGAACTTCACCAGAAGTACAACGGAACAGAAAACTGAAATAATACAATGGCAAAGGCATCAGGATAGAAAAGTCATGAAGTTACTGGTATTGTTTGGAGTCATTCATTATACAGCTGATAATAGCAATGCTTCTGCTCATCTGTTTTCTAGTTCTCAGTTTCGTCAACTGTCCACTGACATGCACAAAATTAATATCTGCCTTTTAATTTCAGCTGACAGTAATTTTCTTACTCCCTTCCATGTGTGATGAGCTCCCTCCACAGCAGAGTAAATCACTAGGAAGGAAGGAAAACTATCTCTGATGCCTTTGACTTTGTTTTGCTCATCATTGGTGCACACTGATTGCTGGAGATCTCTTAGCTTATTTAAAATTATCCTGAAGATTTAGTTAGTGCAAGAACATACTGAAAAATGACAGATAAAATATTGGTTCCTCATTTAAGATCAACAGTTCAGTTCTTACTGTTGTCTTTATAAACTGTGGGGAGAAAAGACTCCAGATTGAGCAATGCAGTCAAGATGAGTTTTTTCCACCCACCTCTTGCAAATGCTGCTTTATTTTAAATAAGGATTCAGACATATGATTGTTCTACCACAGCTTAGCATGTTATCACACATCAAGAGAACTGTGGTAATTGACAGTATGGATGTGGCTGCCATGAGCTAAGAACAGCTTAAAATGAAGTGTAGTTTAAAACTCTCATGGTAAAGTTAATAGCAAATTTTGCTTTACCAAGTCAATTACCATAATTCAGCTGAAGTGCTTGCCTGCATCTCTGAATTGTGATGAAGTTATACCATAAAAACTCAAATGCACTGTATCAGCCTCTGACCAGTACACAGAACACCCTACACAGTCACACAGTTGTGTCACAGAATCATTCAGCGGCCCAAACCCAAGTTCAATCTCAAAGTATTGAGTGCTTTATTCCAGCAGCCTGAAGCATTCAGACAGATTGAACATCACCTTTAGAATACAGTGTATCATAGGCAGATAAGTACCAGTAGGATTTTCAGTTGCAAGTCTTGTGTTCTTTAACCTATGACAAATACTTCCTGACCAAAATAGAAAGAATGCAGTGTGTAATTCTTCAGGATCTGGCATCTGCTATTTTGTACAGGCTGGTTTATTAATAATGTGCAAATAAACCTTTACTGAAGAGCTGATTAATTATTTTTCAGCTAACTCTGATCTGGGGCACAAAGTACCTTCTGTGCTGTAAACACCGTGAATTCTTCACAAATTGGAGGCTGAAAAGGTCTAAGGAACTGGGTACAAACTCTTCTCAAATACAACCATGGCTGAGCCCAAGTCTTCCAAAAGGCATTTGGAGTAGCCTGTGTTTGGCCTGTCACTGTGCTGCTGCACAGCACAGGCTCAGAGGGTTGTATAGAAAAGCATCCTTTGAGTTTGGAAACACAAGGGCCCAATGAAAGCATGCAGCAGGATTTTCATCCACAACGTGGTAGAATTCATTCTCGGTTTATTACCAGTGTTGACACAGCCAGGTGAGCACTGTACAAGCAAATGGGATTGTAAAAAATTACCTCTGATTACACTCTCCTGTAACACTCACACAGTTCCTCATTTAGTCACCTCAGGTCACTATTTCAAACAGCAATTTTTTGTAGACATAAGTTACCCTGAAAAAAAGCAGCAATTACAAATACCCTTCTCCTTGTTTTTTTATACATTGCAAAATTTATCATTGCATTTACCTGTCTTCTTTTTCAGTAGCTTACAATCTAGAAGCACAGGGAGCCTTTGTTTTCCAGCTAGCTGTGGCCAGGTGAAGTCAGCTCTGGCTCTTCAGTTTTTTCTGGTTAAGTGTAACACTTCACACCATTACTAAGAGTCCTATAATTTTCTTTTTAAAAACAGTAGTTTTGGGTTGGGTTTTTTTAGAGCCACTAAGCAGTAACTATAACCACAGGAATAAACACCAGTAGTTATTTGCTTTCCTGCATACATTCTTCTCAAAATGAATCCTTTTACATTTTCAGATTTTGTTTTCTGCTTTGCTCACTGCAATGGGAAGGAATTTCACCCTTAATTTATTTATTTTCTAGTGCAGCAGAAGCAGAAACATCCTAACGCATTACTCCCACCCCTTGCAGTATGAAGATTGTTGACTGGCAAAGGCTGGGCAGATGGACTGAAAGGTTCCCCATGTTTCCTTCTCTTACAGCTGTTGGCTTGAGAGCCTGTGTTCAACCCAGTGCAGCCCCTTCCTGAATTTCAGGTGTATCGTGGCATTTCACACTGCTCACAGCGATTTAGTGCTGGGTGATTTAGAAAGGTGCAGCTCCCACAATTCCATGGGGCCCCTTCAAAGTCTTCATCTCTTGGCTGAGTCCGTGGAGTCTGTTTGGAGCTGTTTTGATGCTCTAAAGAAAAGCCAAAATAAAACATTTTATTTCAGAAGAAAAGGATTAATAGTCAAAACCACACTACTTGAAGGTCACCTAATTAAACAATTTATCTTAAAATGAACATGGAAACCTTTTCCTAAAGCACTTGTAATTCAGTTTGTGAAATCTGAATATTTAAAGTATTTCACTTCTGTAAAGAGTCACTTAACTGTAACACCTTAAAACCAAGACGAGCACTCACCAATGTTAGGTCACTGATACTGCTAAAAGTTTAATAGCTTAAAACATACGAGTTTGTTACTGGCACTGCAGCACTATCCTGTTAAGGCTTACACACAGCAGTCAATTTCCAAATCTTAAACTGCAATAATCCTGCTTTACCTGAAGGGGAAAACTACTGCTAACTTAATTGCTTCAAACAGCCTGACAAGGCATCTTTTTCTAGCATTTATTCAGGCTGAAAAAGAATACAATCTAAAAACAAAATGACAGGCCTATTTCAAAACAAGACAATTCTTCCCCATGCATTTGAAGCAGGGATATAGGTATGTGAAGCAGCATTTAAGTCTGTTTTCACTCATAAAATCAGTATCACATTAGGCCTTAACCCACAGAAACACTCAGTTTTCCATGTTTCCTGACACTGCCTCAACACCTCAGGTTATCTACTGTAAGAAATACTCCCAGGATGTGGAAACAAAAGACTAGAAAATGTTGATATATATTAACACATACCTAGAAGGTACTGGCTAGGATACCCAGCTGCTAAACATCTGTGAACTTATGTCTAACAAAGGCCTGCAATTTGCAACTGCACACAAATTTGCAGTTGCTGCCCCACCTGCTAAGAAATGCAGCAGAACACTGATGACAACCTTAGTGCAAACAGTACTTAAGTCTTCAGAGACAAACAAAGGAAATAAAAGTAATCTCTTTGCTTAGATGCAAACAGATTCCAGCCCAGAAGCTGCACAGTCACACCAGCAGAGCTTGACCTCAACAAATTCCTCCTAAGCCAGGCAGTGTGGGCACTGGACTGCGTTCCACTGACTGGCCAGATGGCAGCACAGAGCACACCCTTGTCTGCCCACACCCGTCTGTCTGCCCACGCTTTCAACAGCTCAATATTAAACAACTTTTATTATTTAAGGAAAAAAAATAGGTCTTCATGTAAAAATCCAAGCTCTGAATACAGTACAGCAGCCCTACAACTAATCTCTAATAAGCTGACAGACAAAACCGGGAAGGTGGCGGTATAAATCCTTACAAGGCACTATTTTCTTATCTGCCAAATAAAATAACTTACTTCATGTGAATTTTGCACAATATTTGGCTTTGAAATAATACATCAAATATGGTGGTGTAATTAAGAGAACGTCCTCAAGCATCACAAAGTTAACAATTCCCTAATCAACGGCAAGATCACTGCAATCTAACGTGATCCCAGGCAGCTCAGCTCACCTGATGCTTTTCTGTACACTGCCACCTAATGCAGGGAACTCCTCCCAGTATTAGCTTTTCTTTGAGACACACTCAGCAGTTCTAGGCCTTTTCTTTTAAACTTCCACATAGTAATAATTTTATTTCATTGAGGGGTAAAACACTTCAAAGGAGGGGGGAAATTTCCTAATAGGTATTCAAAATTCACCTACAGAAACCTTTGTGGAGTGTTAACAGCAACCAGAACTCATTTACAAACTTTGGAGTGTCAGGAAGACTGTAGGACTACTGACTCAGAGGAACTATTTATTTTCTACTAACAAGTGCAGTACATGCTAGTTACAGTAAGAGGAGACATAATATTATAAATCTTATCACACATAACATTTTCAGGAGAAAGATCACTGTTTCTTCTGTATCAGAGCATAGGACCCCACACTGGCTGCTCCAGCTCTTTATTCTAATAGGGAATAACTATTTATATAATCAAGGTGGTATTAACAGAACATTCATTTGCACCAATTTGCTTGAGGAAAACAAGTTGCAGCCAGGATTACTGCACTTAAAGAAAAATGCTCTGGTTTGAAATATAGAAAAACAAAAATAAGTAGAGCTGCATCCTATCACCATATTGTTTAAAATATTGTTTAAAAAAGAAAAAAAAAATGCAGATTGGTGAGGATGCCTATTTGGGATGCCAGACCTACCTTTTTTATATGGCTTTGGTGGCACAACAGGACCAGGCTCTATATTATCATAGAAGTTACATGTGGCCTTCGGATCAAAGTTTCCTGTCAGAAAAGAAAAGAAAGGCAATCCCATAATGAAAAATCAACTCCAGCTCAACATTTTGTATTGCTCTGAATACATGTGAAATGTATGTCTTCCTACAGGATACTTCCTTGATAAAGAAGGACTGTGCATGTCCTAATCTGTTTGATTCTGTTTAAGACAAGCTTCTGTTGCAAAAAAAACTTTTAAAAACCCTGGTAAATTTCTGTTTGTCAGTCTCTTGGTTGCAACCTGTTGTTCAGCTCTGTATTACCTGGCCACAGCGTTTGTCAGCAAAAAGTTAAAATTTTAAGTAAAGGATCTTCATAAAGGAGTCATTTTTTAAAATATGCTCTTGACAAAGTCATTTTATATCACCGCTTTCTCACTAATGGAATTTAACTTGGCCAACAGAAGCATTAGCGAGTCAAGTTTATTAGGTTGCAACTGAAAAAACACTTACCTTCTAGAGATAAGTAATCATTGTTAATATAAACTGAACTCTAAAAACTCCAAATATTCACATTCAAGCACATGCCATATAAGAACCACAGCATCATTTAGGTTGGAAAAGACTTCAAAGATCATTGAGTCCAACCACTACCCCAGCACTGCCAAGTCAATCACTAACCCATGTCCCCACGTGCCATGTCTACAGGCTTTTTAAATATCTCCAGTGATGGCAACTCCACCACTTCTCTAGGCAGCCTGTTCCAATGCTTGGTAACTCTTGCCCTGAAGACATTTTCCCTAGTATGCACTCTAAATCTGCTCTGATGCAACTTGATGCTGTTTCCTCTCATCTGTCTCTTGCTACCTGGGAGAAGAGACTCCACCCCACCACAGCCTTTCACATTATTGTAAAGAGCAATAAGGTTCCCCCTGACAATCCTTTTCTCCAGGCTGAGCACCCCCAGCTCCCCCAGATGCTCCTCATCACACCTGTGCTCCAGACCCTTCCCAGCTCCACTGCCCATCTCTGGACTTGCTCCAGCCCCTCAATGCCTCTCTTGTAGTGAGGTGCCCAAAACTGGACACAGATTTGAGTTGTGGCTTCACCAGTGCTGAGCACAGGGGACAATCCCTGCCCTGGTCCTGCTGCCACTCTGTTGCTGATCCAGGCCAGGTGCCATTGGCCTTCCTGGCCCCCTGGGCACACCTGGCTCATGTTCAGCTGCTGTTGACCAGCACCCCCAGGTCCTTTTCCTCCAGGCACCTTTCCAGCCACTCTTCCCCCACCCAGTAGCTCTGCCTGGGGTTGTTGTGACACAAGAGCAGGACCCAGCACTTGGTCTTGCTGAACCTCATAAAGTTGACCTCATCCCATTGATCCAACCTATCCAGAGCCCTCTGCAGAGCCTTCCTAACCTCCAGCAGATTAACATTCGTGACCATATCCAAATTATTTTTTTTAAAAAAGTATCAATTCAATACCTCTAGATTGAAGGAGATCAACTTCTTTCAGTGTACAGTCAACATTTATCTGGAGTTGTCTGTTGAGGCTTCTCAATCTGGTCATTTCCTCAGGCTAGAAAGAAGCATCCCAAAATAGTAATTGTGGGAAAGTCACCATTGTATTTGAAATAGAAGTAATATTGATCTTTGTTAACAGCTTTATTAAAAACTGAGTATTGATAAGGCACTGAAAGAAGCCCAACTGTCTAGCCCACTACCTCTAACTCATCTGCTCTCAAAAAACATTCTTCTTCTGGCATGTGAGAAGGAAAACAGACAAGTTACTCACTATTAAAATTTGTTACTAAGATGACATAGCTAAGCTCAAGTTTACAAAACCACACCACACACATTACTAAATTCTGTATAAATGGATGACTTGCTACCTGAGTTTGCATCACAATAATCAAAAACAGAATACAAACTGCAGCCCACATTAATATTACTTGATTATAACTGAATAAGGTCAATAGTTTATTCATTTGCATCAACCCAAGAAGCTCCAAGAAGCCAAACCTTCTAGCCCAGTATATTTAAATCATTCAATGATGAAAGATTGTAATTATTCTTAACAGCATAATCAGTTATTTAAGAGCATATATTTGCATATCATTAAGAAACCCTATGTTACTGGAATGCAAAGATTCCTTAATGCTAGCAGCATCAATCACTAACACATTTTGTCCCAGGATGCATTCTAGCATCACAGTCACAAAATCACAGAACATTTGAGGTTGCAAGGAACCTCTGGAGGTCCATCTGGTCCAACTCCTCTGCCAAGCATCCAACCAGACTTTGTGCCACTGATGGCCACACTCTTGGCCTGGCTGTTCATAGTTTTCAATGAACTAAGTGCTCATCCAGCCTATACTTCATCAGCTTCTCTATGAACATCTTACAGGAAACAACGCTGAAAGTCTTGCCAAAATCTAGACAGACAATAGCCATTGTCTAGGTTACCAGGACACACTTTGCATCCTAGAAGTTTACCAAATTGGTCAAGCTTGGCTTCCCCTTGGTGAATCTATGTGACTACTGCTGACCACTTTCTTGTCCTTCATGTGCCTGGAAATGGTCAACAGCATTAGCTGCTCAATCACTTTTCCAAGGATCAAGGTGAGGCTGACCAGCCAGCAGTTCCCTGCATCTTCCCCTTCTTGAAGACAGTAGTGATACTTGCTCTCCTCTAGTCTTTGGGAACTTTCCCAAACACCATTAATCAACCAAAGATTATCTGGAGTGGCCTTGCAATGACACCTGCCAGCTCCCTCAGCACTCATAGGTGCATCTCATCCAGGATTATGACCTCGTGTATGCCTGCTTTGCCTAAGCATTCCCTGACCTGATTCTCCTCCACTGAGGGTGTACCTTCCCTGCTTCACACTTTTCCCAGAAACTTTTCCCAGAGACTTTTCCCAAGGTCTCTGGGACCTGGGATTCCTGAAGGACTGTAAAGACTGAATCAAGAAGCTCATTCAGTATTTTAAACATTTTCCATGTTCTACATAATCATGTCCCCCCATTTCCTGAGCCCATGTTTTCACTGGTCTTCCTGCTGTCACATAGGTAGTAACAGAAACCTTTCTTTTGGTCTTTGAAATCCTGTGCCAGGTTCACCTCCAGTTGGTCTCTGGCTTTTGTAACCTCATCCTAGAACACTCAGTGCCTCTGTACTTCTCCTAGGTACATCTTTGCCAAATGCTGCCCTGAAACAGGCGAGACATAGAACAGCCACAATAGCTAAGCAGCCAAAGGCCTTTTCTGTGCCTTCCAGCCTACACCTGGTGTGCATTGTTTGTCAATACAGCCAGTAAGTCTGAGCTGATTTGCTTAACAACTGCATACAGTGGAAGATATTTTTCAGCCAGATGAATTCCCTTATCAGAGCCACACACATGTTTGAGCTAGAGTCACTTGCAGGTGGAAGTCATACAGATAAGAAGAATCAACAAGGGAAATAGGAGACTTCCAACTACTTCAGGCAACATTGCCACTAAAAGTTATTTGGCATATCTTGCACATACCAAATGAGAAATACTGTCTATGAGAAGCAAGTACTCAAACAATAAAACAGCTTTTTGAAAATAAAAATTAAACCTTTTTGCATGAACACAAGCTCTATATGGCTGAGGCTTATTGAATTGACTTGGACATACTTTTATTGATTGTTAGATAACCAAGTATGTTCAGTTCTGTGGTGCACAAAAGCACATGCATACAACCTTCTCAAGTTTTGTTTGGAACACTAAAAAAACTGAACATATCCATTTCATTAACTACAAGAATTAACTTATGACAAGACAAGTACTTAAAGTGTCTCCAAAGACTGAAGATTTTATAATCAGAAGTATTTTTGGAACAGTACTTTAGATTCATCAAAACACAAAAGATAAATGTGTATGTTGAATTAAAATACTAACAAATTGCTTACTGTTGGAATTGCAGTGGTACAGCTGACTCTTCGAAGCCGCCTCTGCATCAGATCATGCTCCATACCATTGACTTCAGTCTTCAGGCGTTCAAGCTCTTCTTTCTCAAGCTTCAGTTCCTTTGCTAATCTCTCCATCCTTGCTCGTTGATGTAACAGCAAGGCTAATGTTTTACATAGAAGAAATAGTTACTAGTACATAAAAATCAGGAACACCGAGTTCTTAACTTATGCATAAGATTCATGAGTGACCTTTCTGGAAAAAAAAGGTGATCGTAGACATGCAGCCAAATATCAGTGTGGAGATGCTTTCATGCCAAATGAACTACAATTTAGAACAAAGTTCTTCCAGAATAAAAACATATTTTATACAGTAATTTGAAGTTGTTATTACCATTTTGGTCATAGCTTCTTTTTTTGCATTTGGTCTTTCTTGTCTCAAAAATGCAAAGGCACCTGTACAAGGAGACAGCTTCTCAGGATGAAACAGCAACCTAGTTATACTAATACTCTACTGACAAAAAAAAACCCAAACAAAAATCACCAGAGGTAAGATCAGAAGGTAACACACACTTAATACCTGCTGTTCAACAGCAGCCTTGAGACTTTAGCCAAATGTCAGTCCCAAATTGTTTTTTTTCACTGCTATTACAAATGTGGTATAACTTTTAAGTAGTCTTAGCTTTTCAGGGAATATTGTAATCCTCAATACTGAAAGTTCCCCAGGGTTCAGAGGTAAAACTATAGAGCTTCAACAAAATAAACTAGAGAATCAAAAAAAAAAAGTCGAGTCAGCTCAGGTGCTTCGGACTCTTAATTTTTATAACAGATTGATTTCTCCAACCTCTCTCTGCTGTTAAGTCACTCCCTCATTTTCATCATGGTGCTGAAATTTATGACTCTCAGTCACAAGCTGACGTTGGGCTCCCAGAGAAACAAAGAATTTTGACTAGCTAGAAGACAATATTCAGTTTCCTAAAGAAGAGCACTTCTCAGTATTTCATCATGATGCAAAGCTGGCATGTCAGTGTGATGCTTAATCCTTTCTGATCAGGCTGGTTTTACCTTATTGAAGTCTGCTAGGACAGAGAAAAATAAGACATTTGATGTGGGTATTCACACAAACATGCTGCTCATATAACAATGTTCCAGCAAACTGTTCAAAGTAAGGATGCTGTAGAACCTGCAAAATGCTACTTCATGAAAAGCCCCAGCCAGAACTTGCCTTTTCTTCACTGCATCCAACAAAGGCAAAGCACATAAAATCCAAGAATATTAACATATGAGCTAAAAAGAATTAGAAAAATAAGTAACATGACAACTTACTGCAAAAGCAGAACACCCCAACCTGTCAGAAGCAGATACCAGCATTCCGCACAAAAATATAACACTGTAATTTCAGTTTTGTATGGATTCAGCAGTTCATGGCCAAAGAATAAACACCAAAAAGCCTAGCCAAGAATAACATCAGGTGTTTTTACACTACAGGCACTAAAATTATTGAACAGAACTGTTCTCTACTTTTTCAAGTAGCGCAAGTCATGCAAGCAGAATTAAGGAAAAAAGTACAGATACCAGACTGAATGATTTTCCACTATTGTTACCAAACCCTGTCTCCGTGTGATTCCTTCTACTTAACACGTGTGACTACATTTCAGAGCTTCACCTTACACTCTAGTACAACTCATCAAATATGACTTATATTACAAAGAAGCAGTCAAAGTACAGACACCAGACTGAGTTTCTGGTAACACTTTTTACAATGGCTTACATTCCAGCAAAAATTAAATAAACTTGTTTCCTAAATTAAGCTGTTAAATACACTCTTTTTTACAACTCCTTTGTGGTAGTAAAGATTATAAAATGGTGATTCTTCTACAATTTATTTCTATCAAGAGTTCAGAGTGCAGCAATTAAAAAAACAGTTCTGGTAGGTATTGCCAGAAATGCAAACACCCCAAAAAGCATATACTAATTGGTTTTATTTGGTTTGCTTTTCAGAGACACAAATCTAGTGGAAGGCACAAAGGCAAAACCATGTTTTACATTTCAGAACATGTTTTTCACAGCTATGTGAAGCTACTTGTATTTTTCTCACATAAATGACAACCTTTACTGAAGCTGTAATAGTAACACTACAGAACAAAGCACAAGACCTCAGTTACAGACCTACTGGCATTCATTCTTACTTAATTGGGTCTACAGAATTCCCAATTGGGTCTATGAGGTGCAAAACAGCTTTTGTTGATGAGTTAGAAGAGCTCAAAAGACAGCAAATGAAATAAGAAATCAAGAACTACAGAGCAGCATTATAAGCTCTCACTTTAGCTGCCTGAAGTAAAAAAAAAAAAAAAAAAAAAAAAAAGGCTAGAAGGAACAACAGATGAATAGAATCTTCTTTCCAAACACAAATCCAGAAAATACGTGTTGTAGGTTATCACTCTGTCATTGCCCAAATGACTGGTTTGAATGCTTGCAGATTGATTCACTTGCTCAATTTTAAATGTTTCAAATCTATACAGGAGATGACTCCAAGAAAAGTAGTTTTCAGCTTAGGCTTTAATTTCACATTTCTTTTCTTTACCGAATTACCAAATTCTTAATTTGTATATGGCATTAAAACTATGTTTTATCCATATGCAGCAGAACGCATCCTAAAATTTGTCTTCCTATTTCTTCTTCCTCTTTGAAAACTCTAGGTGGAAGAAGTGAACTTTTGATTTAAGTTGTCAAAACAATTATTTTATTACCTTTAAAAAATATTTGTATTGACAGTTTTTTTAGCTGCATTCTTATCCCTCTCTTTCACTTAATATTCTTCAATCTAAATCAAATGCAGAAACCAGTGTTTCAGGTGTTATAAAACACTTGAATACAGACCAAATACAAAACATTATAAAAATCCACATGTAAATTTATGACTCAGTTCTTCACTGCAGAATTGACAAAACTGACACACAGTATATGAACAAAGTACTTATTGTTAACTGCAGTGTTTTAAGAAAGTACCCTAACATCGAAAGCACAGCAACATTACGACCCTTAGAAACTCTTTAAGACTGAAATTTTGCAGTATTACAAAAAAAAAAAAAAAAAAAAAAAAACAAACCAGAAAAAACGGTCTGATTTTTGACACAGTTTCTATTTTTCTCTGTACAGGTTCAAAAATTCTCACCAAGTAGCAAAATCAAGCTGAAAATGCATTTTACAACACCACAATTGGCAGGGTGAAACATTTACCTTGAGTGTAAGCATAGTCGTCTGATCCAGAACTAGAACTTCTCTGATACTTATGGCTTCCTTTTTCTCCTCCAGATCCTGGGATTACAGAAATAGGCTGAATAGGTTCTGGTGCTGCAGAACGCTCTTCTTGGTCCACTAAATTTAAAAGATTCTCAGTCGGTGCTCGACCTACTGTGATTTTAAAAATGGTTGGGTTTGGCTGAGAAGATACCATTACCCGAGGAGACTGTGTTGGTGCACCTGCAGGTCCAGTTGGCTGAGTGTAGGTAATATATACTGGACTAACACTAAATGGAGGTTTGGGCTGTCCCGACATACCTCTGGATGGAGAGCTCGAAGGAGGAGTAGTGGGTGCATACAGCGGGTGCTGGTTTCGTTGAGATGGTTGATTACTTATTGGTGAAGGGCTTCTGTTCATTGCAGTCCCAGGTCTTTGTGGTGGCTCAACTGTAATTTCTATTTTATTCATGGAACCTTTGGATAAACTAGGTCCAGCAAAAGGTGGAAGGTAGGATACAGAGTGACCACCTTGCTTTTGAAAAGTCTGGGATGCTTGCTGATATGGATGGGGTGGGACAGTGGAAGGACTAGGAGGCATGAAAACATGTGAACTCTGGTGACTCAACTGAGGAGGTTGAACTTGGTGTTGAGGAGAGCCGAAGGGAGAGGGACACTGGGATGCCGGTGGTGATCGAAAAGCCGACTGAGGGATCTGGGGTTGTTTTGGAGAATACTGAGAAGGTTGGTAGTTCTGTTGATGTGGATATACAGGTAGAGGACGAGGAGTATAATGTGGAACTGGGCCCTGTGGCGATGAATGCCACTGTGTATTCTGAGGAGTCTGTCGTCCTGAAGAACTTTGAGATGTTTGTCTAATATAAATAGAGCCAGGAGTCCCATAAAGATTGCTTGGAATCTGTGGAAGAATTTGTAGAGCTCTGGGTACACTCTGTCCAGAGGGGAGGTTTTGTGATACTGTAACAGTAATGGGATTTGTACTGTACCGAGGTATGTGCATATACGTGGGAGGGCCTTGCATAGCAGACGTGTTCATTCCTGGTTGTATGGAAGATGGCTGTGGAGGTGGCTGTGGAGGAGGAGTAGCTGCATTTCTATTCTGGTCATTCATGAAAAATGGATTGTAACTAGGAGAAGCTGCCACCACGGCAGGAGCAGAATGTGGTTCTTGAACTAAGCAAATCAGCTGTTTACCTGCCGTGCGCTGCGGGTCAATGTGTCCATCGCTCGAGCTGTGTACCAGTGTACGACCACCATTCAGCTGAGCTCCATCCCCTGCATGATAGCTGCTGTGAGGATGAATACCCAGATTAATGTGCAAAAGGCTATTTCTATTCATTCTGCTGTCATCAGGGCTGTGGTACTCCATATACAAATACTTGCTGCTCTCCTGTGCCAGGGCTCGACAACAGGCATCGAGGTTGTTGTTGTTCTAGGAGCAAGAACAGACACCTGTTAATGCCACAGAGCGCAGGAAAGAGCCACACTCTGTGTTCAACATTCAGCTGAGGCCACAACCAGGCCTGGCCCGAACACAACTAGGGGTAACGTTCTATACAAAGGTATTGTGAAATAAAGATGATACTTGCTACAAGGTATGCAAGTAACACATAGCTCATTTTGCATCTGGCAAAATGCTCTGGTAACACTAGTTACACTACGACATATTTAAAAAAACAAACAAGTCCTAAAACAGTTTTAGGAAAGCAATGGTTACGACTCTATGTTCTCCAACGAACAAGTCCGTATAAATAACTGCTTCTAGTAACAACACAAATCAAAATTGCAAACTCTGGAAAAGCAGAACAAAAACGCAGATAACATTTCAATGTTCATCTGAGTGTTCACTTTTTCACTTTCAGTTTACTGTTTACCTATTTCTCTTCACCCAGGAGTTTAAAAACCCAACTTTTCATATACCTTAACAATTAAGTCAAAATATTGCTTGAAGAAGAACTGGGGATTCCATAAGGAATATTACAATTCCAACCAAATTTAAACTGCCTTTAAGAATTTCGGACTTAAGACTAAAAAACAATTTATTCATACATCAGTGAGAAACCAAATAACCTTTTCAATGTTTGATTTGTTCTGTGGTGATGGCAGTTGAAATTATACAGACAAATTATGAATCAAATGAGAAATATAAATGGGGAATTCCTTTTCCATTCTTGCCCTCTCCACTAATTTTAGCTTAATGTACTCTGTTAAAAGAATAACAAGAATGATAACTTTTTCAAAGAAGCAGAATCACTAGAAAGTGTTTCAGATGGTGGATTTCTTTTTCTCCCCATTTTATCATATAACAGCCTCCATCAGCTGTGGTTCAGATTTTAAATTAAAGAGTAGCTAAAGAAAACAAATTTAAGTTCAACTAAACCTGGCCCTTAGCACCCTAACTTTGTTACCCATGACCAAAGACTGGTACCTTCTGTGACAGAGAGCACCTCCTTCCACGGCAAGTGTGTACATATTTATACATGCACATACAGGCCTGCCTTCCTCAGTGTGCTAAAATTAGCACTCTAAGGAATATTTGGAACATTAATAATGGCTGCACTTTTATTTTAAACACTATCAATATGTAAATTTGTATGCATATATTACAAATATACACATACTGCATTGCAATACAATTTTCAACAGCCACTGGCTGAAAAGGCATGTTACATTTCTTTTCTCATGGACTAAAACCTAGTCAGTTTTAATACCAGAATGAGGATAATTTTCCCAAGATTCTGTATGATTTCACTATCAGACGAACTCACATATTCTACATCTTCTCACATGAAGAGTTACTACTAAACATGACAGAAAAGTGCAGCACTTAAACAGGAACAGTTCTCACTCTATGGACACTTCTCCCTGACAACCTCCCTTCATGCTGAGCTCTTCTTCTAGACATCAGTGGTCAAGGTAGGAATATCCAGACATATCACCAAAAATTTAAGACCAGAATATGTGGGAACCAGACCTTGTATGCAATAACAACCAGCACCACAATGCCAGGACAGCAGTCTCAAAAAAGTGAGCCACTACTATCACCCTGTAAACCCTATCACACTATAACCAGAACTTCACCAACAGAGACTTCAGCTTCCTTAGGTCACTTGCTCAGGGTGCAGGTAAAGAGAACATATATAGGACAGGCTCTGATCTGATTTTATCAGGGTATGGAATATATTTGTCGTTTCAAAGGACCCTCAATTTTTGACACGTATTAAACTCCAAAATGATTTAAATCTAGAGCATTTATTGCAAACGGTTATTGGAAACTAGCTCACACATCTTTAAATATAAAGTGGGTTTGGAAACAAGATCTATACTTAAAAGCATAACAAGTATTTGCTGTGCAAAGTTAATTAGTTATCCAGAATGCCATATTATAGATACAGAACACCATACGCTTCTGCAGCATTAGGGGTTCTTTACTTGTTTTTAGTTTAAAAATGTCTATGACAAACACAGTACATCAAAAGGATTGTGTACTTAGCAGTAATGAAGATATGACTGTCAGGATAAGTAAAGCTTTAAATTGAAGGACCTCCCCTACTTTATATTTGTCTGAAAGCAATTAATTTTTATTTGTATAGTTTAAAAGACAAAATGCAAAAATTACAACCCCTATTCTAAGTAAACCTTCTCACGTGCCAGAGACAGGCAGGATGCAAGTACAGGATTCCAACCTCAGCCACGGCCACACAAGGCCAAACCACATCTTGCATGTTTCTATTCCATTCCTGAATCTTCCCATTAGCTGAAGGTATTCCCAGATGACCACTACTTATTATATGTGGTAACTTATTATCACTTCCAATTTCTTATTTTAGATGAAGGCAGAAGGATGAAATGGAAAGGAAAAGGAGTGTGGGGAGAAGAATCACCACCTGACCTAGAAAGACAGAAGTACAACTAAACCTCTGGAGAGCCATAGGAAAAAGATACCATGAAGAGGGAAAACTGTCAGATTGATAATGAAGTCCAGCTCCTTATCTTGGAAGGATGAGTGACTGCTTACTAAAACCTCCTCCAGCATGTGTATGTTATTTATGCAGCCATCATCAATTAACATCCCATTAGCCACTTTCTTTATTATCCATAAGCATACAGTCACAGGTCATACAGACAATGAAAAAACATCAGTGCCAAACAACCTCCACAAATCTAAGTAAAGAATGACAAAATTTTTGTACTGAAAAGGCAAGACAGAAATGCAAGTAGTGGAGTCTTCAACTTTTAAAATAAAACCAGGAGAATGAAAATCTATGTCCCACATGTACTACTAGTTTTCACACTAAACTAATTTTCTTGCCAAAATAAAATACACAGACTCCTCACCATACCTGAAGCATGCACTGAGATACCACCCCTTCAGGTATCTCAGGGAAACGCTGCCGGAGATCATGGAGTACCTGCACGTCAAGCTGTTGGCTGCCCTGCGCCATGCCAGATGGATGATGTTCCAAATTACCAGAAAACGGAAGTCAACAGGCCTTCCAATGATTGTGGTCTTCTGAGGCTTCTGGCATTTTCTGTAAGAAAACACAGTCCTTTAAGCCATCACAACTTTCCATCCTTCCCAAACGCTTGTGTAGAAAAACTACTGTAATGCATTTTAACTACCAAGAGAGACAACAGCTTAAACATAAGGGTCGGAATAATTATGTCTCAAATAGAAACATTAAAACACTTAACACAGCATAGGTATGTCTATAATATGGCATTGCGCTGGAATGTGCTAGTTCAGGTCTTTACTCAATCCCATTGTGGAACCATGTGTAACTTTAATTAGTGTGACCTGCCTAAAATGGAACTGTTATATATTTACTCCCAGTGAAATTCTGAACAGTCTGCAGAAAAATCTGAAGTTATCACCAAGTACAGATGTCTTATTCACAACATGCTAGAAATAATAGGCTGGAAAATTAAGTAAAATGATTGTCCAAAAAATACTCCTGTATTAATAAGGTTCAAACTCTTTTGTCTTTACATCACTACAAATCCAAGAAGTCAGAAGCAATTTTTGTGAAACTGAACAAGAATCGAACAGAATTTAAAGAGCTCTTCCCAGGATTAGAAATGCATCTATGTAAGATTTTCGTAAAATACCTGTTACATTCATACCAACATAACGCGTGACAAAAACCAAACCAAACCCCTTAAACATCTTTCCATTTCAAAATTTTGTATTCAACAACAAAAAGATTCTTTCTGAACTTCATTACTCAAGGACTACTGAAAGGCAAATACAGTCTGAGTCAACAAATGCTTTTTGCACTCGTGGCTCATGAGCACAGCAGTAACCAAAAGGCAGTTGATGTCTAAGGAAAGATTCACAAAAACTTTGCATGAGGTGGTGCCTGACACAGCCCCTGCTACACATCTATCAGTGCTAAGCTTCAAAAGCCTTTCCAACAATACTGCTCAGTGGAATTCTTAACTGCAGAGAATGCACTGCTGTGTTCAAAAAGGAAACAAAAATCAGATACCAGCAGAGCTGGTGTTTATTAGCTACCCAAAGTCCCAAGTTAAAATCATTCTTATCTTGACCTCAGTGCAACTGTGGGTGGCACATGGTACAGGTATTCCAGTCAGCTTTTCATCTGTTAGTTCAACTTCCAGCAGCAGCCTCCAGCAGCACAACAGACCAGCAAATGCACACATACCTCTAGGCACTAAAATTCCAACAGCTTCCTCTGAAAGTTTCTCCATTTTCATAGGCAAGAAAACTTTCTTTCAAAGAAAAGGAGAGTGTCAGGCTTAGGGTAAAAGAAACAACTTTGGTTAAAATTTTAGGGGTAAAAAAAACTCAGGAGTCGAGTCCAGTCTACAATGTGTGGCTGTGCATGTGGACAGCTCTCAGCTTCCATCAGCATTCACTGAACACCACATGTGCTCACAAACGTCCCTCTCTGCCCCATCTTACATATTCCAGTACACAGTATGACACCTGCCACATCACACACTTATCCAAGATAAATGAGACAAGTCTAAAGAACAGTGAGATATGTTAATTATGTTCCTCTGACTTAAGAAATAGAGCAATAAACTTATATTGTACACCACAATTCATTTCTGTTCACTGAAGTAATGCTTTTTTTTTTTAAAGGAAATGGAGCTTCCACCAGAAAATTCCTATCTACACTCACAATAGGGGATCTTTTATGAAACTAATTCTCTTTTGTAAATGATGAACAATCATCATACTCTGAAAGGCAGAGCATCACAAGAATACTCAAAGAAAACCTGACAGCAACCAAGCTCTGTTTCTAGACAATTCTCCTTATCCCAGGAAGCAAAATGCAGTAATGAAGTACCCTATCAGAATAAATTGCAGTTAAAACCTTTGTGGAATAACAAATGATGGCATCCAAAACATTAGTTAATAATTATAAGAATTTCATTTGCACTGGCAAGAGCCTTTGCATCACTTCTCTCTTCAAATATAAGTTTAAATATAACATTGGTGACTGTGTGAATGTAACATGTGGACTGAAGAGCCATCATCAATACATTCAATGTTTTTCTAGTACAATTTAAAAATAATAGATATTATTTTTTTTGTTTTCTAACATTTTCCAAACGTGTGGTGAGTAGAGGTATAACACAAAGTAACTGGCAGTTACTGGCCAACTATGGATTTTATCAGACTTCTAAACACAATGGGTAACAAAGTTCCATTTTTATTTTGAGGAGTTGAAGCTTCCAGCCTTTCCAGTTAAACAGATAGCCTTAAAAAGTCTAAAAGAAATCCAAAATAACTGTTGGGAAGCATGAATAAACACACAATCATTCTGAAGTCCTTGGATTACATAGCTAAACTACTGTGGAAATTTGTTGGTTTTTTTCCCCCCAGCCAATACCACAGAATTTACTAATGTCATTATGTACAAGCCCAGACTTTTGTCCTACCTATTGTCCAGTGTTTTGTTCAGCTTATTGTACTTGACCTGACTACAACTGACTGCACATTTTCCACTCTAAGCAGGCACAAACTGGCTGGAATACAATACCCACTTCCCATGTTGCTCCACAGCACACGGCAGGCAGAGAAGCAAGTTATTCAGAGAGCCAAGGGCTGACAGCAAAGGCTACACAGCTGAGATGGCTAGACAAGAACTCCTGCTGAGCCACAACAGGCAAGGAAAGCAATCCTTCAAAGACTTCCTTCAACAGCATTTACAGGCTAAGGGACACACTGAGGTGCCTGACATCACCAGCCTTTTAATTACTGAAAGTTCAATGCATCAAGCACCAACTCAAATCAAAACGAAAGCAAGGTGCTTCATCTGTAACTGTCAGGAAGGAGTTGAGGGTACCCAAAGTCTAGATGCAAACTATCTCATGAAGATGGAATAAACTAGCAGTGCTAAATACATGGCAGTTCTAACAGCAAAGCCACAGCATATTGCCACAGAATTGGTCCTGCTCTGTTAACACACTGAGCTGACCTCGGGAACCACTCAGTGAATCCCAGGGACTGTGTAAAACCATGGCTCAAGTCCTAAAGAAATACAATTATTTGTTTTTTCACACCTTTTGCATGCCCAAATGATATGTACATGAAAACAGCATTTTTACATTTAATCTTTTCCTTAAGTCATTTGTGTATATTACAAGTTAAGAAAATAGCCAACAGTTTTATCAATCAACTGATGCCTCTTTTCTGAATGAATTGATAAAAAAAGCAGAACTACTACAGTCTTGATCCTCCCCAAGATCTGTTCAAATACATAGAGAAGGAAATCTATTCTGCTGCCATCATTTTTGAAGCACTAAATCACCAGGAAAAAGATCCAATTGAAACGAAATTATGTCAATAAATAAAAATTATCTGAAAATGTATAAATTTTGTACTGATATGCACTGATACAATTACTATGTATGGAGCAAATAAGTAATTCCTGAGCGAGTTTCCAGAAAATAGGCTACCTGGAAGACAATTTCTTAGGCCTTAATAATTTAATTGTTAAGTGTTTTATAACAATAGTTGGGCACTGAAATGTAAGAGGAAAAAAAAATCAAGGGGCAGAACACAGTAATAAAAAATTAGCTTACAGAATCATAAATACACTGGAGTCAGAAGCAATCCATAAGGAATATCAAAGTCCAGCTCCTTGTCCTGCACAGGACAGCCCCAAGAATCATACCATGCTGAGAGGGTTGTCCAAACACTTCTTGAATAGATACTAGGTCAGAACTGAAACTGCACTTCGAACTCCCCATCTTGCTCACCTTCCAAACAACACTAACACTACCCTCTATATAAAACTCTTCCTGAAAACTATGACAGACCAACTGATTACAGGCAGCAGCTCTTTATCACCAGAATGATCACACGCCCTACATCTCTGCTGACGCACTGGTTAAATGTTTCCAAAGGCCAGGATACTGTCCATATATTGCTTGCCAGCAGTAACACATGAGAAGACAAGAGACTAATTAGCTCAGACAACATATTTAGAAAGCACTTTATTAAACTGAATATTAGTATCTTTGGGGTTTTAGCCACTGCTGTCATTTCAACAAATAAATATGATTTCAGCCATTATTGCATCATCACATCCCAATTCCACTTCTGTATTTCAGTACTCAAGTAGATGTTAAGGTGTATAACTACTGTGGTACTTTCTACAGTGACTGCAAACATACAGCAGAAAAGCTGTTGAAGAGCATCATTTTTGTCCATCAATTTATATAGAGCCATGATATTTGAAGATAAAAATTCAAACGGAATTGCTTCACACAAAGGATTAACTATGCAAAAATACATTTTTTAACATCCCATACCGCACATACCTATTATTTAATAGGCATCCATTATAGCCTTGTGAACATGTCCAGCATATGACCTGGATGCAGATGCAACCATGTAATCCCATTTCTAATCCTTGAACAGTCTCTAGAACCACTGTTACCTTAAATTCAAAGGTGCCTGCCCACAGTAGAAAATTACACTGGCTGTAATTGTTAAAAATCATCACAATCTATTAATTCTAATACTGAAAAGAAAGACAACAGATTTGTACACTAAGTCTGCATTTATGTAACCATTCAAATAAGCAAAAACAATTAACTCATCCCGCAAATATCAGAATACTCGCATCAATGCGGCTAAAACATTGGATTGCTCTTGCAGCAAAGGCAGGCAAATGGTTTTATGGTAATGTGACACCTTCACAAAGACTTGCTAGCTGCAAGACCTTAAAATCTCAGTAATACGAGAAACTAAAGCATTGTAACAGTGCCAAGAGAAATTTTTCCTCACAACCATATTCAGTCACACACTCACTGAATAAACACAATATATGAGAAAACCAAGGATTATTTTTCCCTGCAACTATCCAGGTAAAATAATTTTTAGGATTATATATAGCTAGGCACAACTTTCCCACCTCAGAAATCAGAATGTCTATTTGTTAAGAGAAGTGTTCTTTATTTACAGGGTGGTATACTGCACAGCTTTGGGACTTGCTTCACACAATAGGAAAGACACAACAGAACTTAGAGATATTCTGTCAGTTCATACAGACTTATAAAGTTCAAAAAAGCAAAATAAAAGCAGTCAACGTTTAAAGTTGAGCTCAGCGTGCTGCTGCCACTACTCTGAATGTCTGGCTACGTCAGTAAAACCACAGCTTCATAGTTTGGCAAGATGTCTTCTGATGAAGAGTCATTCACTTGTGAAAAAGATCAACAGATTCATAAATCCCCTGGACGGTAGGAAAGCAAGATGAAGCACAAAAAAGAGGGATACAGCAGAATGAAACTAAAAATAAAGCCGACAAGCTATCACTGTTGACCAATTGATCTCTTATGGTAAAGTTATACAAGCTCTCCTGACAATCCCATATCCCTGTCCATTTATCTATACAACAGTTACCCAGATGTGTCATGTGATGGCCTGGAACAGCTCACAGTACTGAAATGGAACGTAAATCATTAAAGTCAGCATGATTAGAATACTATCATCTCAGATGAAAAAGGAGTGTAGAACAACAAAATCATTCCTTCACTTGCTTGTTTTTTCCCAGTAGCTTAAACTTAAGCAGTGATCAGTTTTATCCATGTTTGAGACTTTTCCACAGACTCTATAAATGAGCAATATTGCAATACAGTGTGGTGTGTGTTTATCACACAAAAGCAATATATAACTCTGAGGTAACAGAAACCTAGACAGAGGAAACCCATTTTTGGCAGAACAGTGACATTGTCTAGAAACATGACTCATGTATAAAAGTGTTTCATCTGTAACATGTGCACAAGCCTGTTGATTACACAGGTTGTTACAAAAATTCAAAAAATCATTATCAAACACTATTCCCTCTTAGGCATGTGTTCTGTGTGTGCTTTAGTATTGGCTTTGCTTTTCTCCCTTTGATTACACTCTGCCATCCTTATGGGCCATCAACATTGAAATGAACTAGTGCTTAGTGTTACTCATTTACTGCTTTCTCTCTTCCATCTACATTACAGAATCATTGAGGTCGGAAAAGACTTCCAAGACCAAGCCAAGACCAAGTGTAACCTCTGACTGAATACCACCATGCCCACTATGCCATACCACCAAGTGCCACGTCCACTCATTTTCTGAACACTTCCAGGGACGGTGACTCCACCCTTCCCTGGGCAGCCTGTTCCCATATTTAATCACTCTTTCAGTGAAGAAATTTTTCCAGAACCTCTCCTGGAACAACTTGAGGCCCAGTTCCCTTTTCTTCCAGATAAGTAGAAGTGGAACAGAGACAGACTCCCACCTGGCTACAACCTCCTTACAGGCAGGCGAAGTGAGCAGTGAGGTCACCCACCCCCTGAGGTCTTCTTCTCTCCAGGCTAAACCTGGCTGCCAAGGCTGCCACAGCTGCTCCTAAGGAGAATTGTGTTCCAGGCCCTTCACCATCTCCCACTGTCCTTCTCTGGACATGTTCCAGCACCTCCTTGCAATGAGAGATCTAAAACCTGTCTTTTCAAACTAAACATTTATATAGATAGATATATAGATTATTTATTCCATTGCTTTGGAAGTAAAAGGGGTGAAACTCATCCCTATCCCAAAGACAAGTCAAATCTCCACAAAGTAGAATTTACTTTTAATACCTACATTACTCTGGGAAATAGTAAAAACTGAATGATAACGAGAAGATCACTTAACTGGAACAATGATACTCCTTTTAGCAAGTAGCTAAGAGGTTCTTGGCCAGTAATTCCTCTACTAAGTCACAGCACAGTCTGGCTGGGACAAGACCTTCAAAGGTCACCCCACTTCCAAAACCCTGCTGAGGGAACACTAGACCAGGCTGCACAAAGCCCTGCGCAGCATGGCCTGGAACACTGCTAACGATGGGGCATCACTTGTCTGAGCAGACTGCTCCAGTGTCTCACCACTCTCATCAGAAATTTCTTCCTTATGTCCAATCTAAACCTACTGTCTTTCCATTTAAAATCACTGCTTCTCATGCTGTCATGACAGACCTCGGTAAGAAGTCTCTTGTGCACTGAGAGGCCATAGCAGTAAATAGTTTGAAGGAACTGATGGTTCTCTCACTCCAGTGAGCAAGTAGAAGCAGCTCTCACTATAGAGCAAAGTTACAAAGAAGGAAGTTTCCAAGGCAGGGGGATAGGTCAGGAATGATGCTACTATGCCACAAATACTGGCTTCCAGGAGGGCTCTGCAAAACACGAGGCACAACTATAAGTTGCAAATGCCCCAAGTGAGTTTGTACAGCTCACAGATAATCCTGAGGTTACCATAAGCATCACAATTGCACCCAAAGTTATGAGAAAAATCAACTGCCTTTCTTATAAGGACATATGATTTATAATTTCTGACTGAACATTCATGAAAGGAGGCTACGGTTGGGAAAAATCCTGCAGGGAACAGTACACTGTCAGATTTCCTATTTCATCAACTTCTGTGTTGGCCCTGATAAAAGCAGTTTTATGATGATGCAAAAAGTTTTTGGTAGTGATATCCTATTCTGGGAATGAGCCAGAAAGGATATAAGAAAATGTGAAACTGAGAATATACGATAAAGCATTGGAGAAGGTCTACTGCAAATCCACTGATCATAAATTTCAGCTTTCTCTTCATTTTTAAGTACAGTCTGCTATTCATATTTCCAAGTTTAGCAATTACTAGAAGCTGAGGTCTATACAAGAGAGAAACTGAGCTAAAAAATGCAAAAGTACTGGACTATTGTTTCATATACAATCTGTTTGACAAAGTGAGCTTACTTCTCAGAAGTTTGACATTAACACTTCTCAAAGAAGCAATGTCTCCAAATATTGCTACACACAGTTAGTTATCCGCAGAGCACAGTCTGAATCTTGACCAGCACAAAAGGAATTCAATATTGTTCCAGCCTGAGATGTTTGATAGCTCCTACACAAGGTGATTCTTAGCATTAACTCCTACTCCCACATGACAAATTCATTGCTACGTACTGAATTGACCTGTAAAACCTTCGGAACAGGCTTTGTTCTCAAGATATATTCACAACAGTTAAAACACGAATCTTTCCACAAGGCACTTCTACAAAATGTAACACTGCAAGTACTTTGCAGGATTTCAGCTCAGTAAGAATTCACTAAAGCCAGAAGTTGCAAAAAGTGTCAAGCCAGAAGTCATAATTTAAAAAAAAACCAAACAACCAACTCACCACATTTGGATTACTCACACTGAACTTGTAAAATTTTTGAGTGTAGGTGTTACCCACACTCATAAATCAGCTGTTACACATTTCAATAGTTAGTCACAAAACTAGTCTAAATGTATTCCTCACTTTTCTTTATCTTTTCACTTGGACTTGGGCTTCTTCCTGTGAAGAAACGACTGCTCCAAACAAACAAATTGCTATCAATAAATCTGAAAGATGCTCCATTTGCAGAGTAAAATCAACAAACATGCTGATTTCCTGAGCCTGCAGATACTTCTATAAAAGGCACACCACTGCACTTCATCCATTCAGGGCTACACTATTAGAATTATTAACCAGTTTTTTACTTGGGTGGCTCAGAAAACAATTAAGTCTCTGATGAGTTTGTCTATGACAAATCTCGAAAATACTCAATACATTGAATCAAAACTTTCTACTTTGTTGATAACTGCATATATGGAAAAGCTTTACAGGGTAGCCTGGGTCTGAAAGACAGGTGTCTGCTAGGGAAGGCAGGAGCCTCCCTTGGAATGGTGAATGTAAACCCCCTCCCTCCGACTTATAATTTTGAAATTAAGGAGCTCTCAGGCAAGAATATGAGTATAGGAATAAGAGTTCTTTACTAGTGTGTATAATAAAGCAAATAAACAAACAACAACCACAGCATTAACCACAACCAGAGCAGGAACCCAGTGACCTTTCTGGGGTCACAAACCCTGGGGCAGCGGATCCCAGTGCCCCTGCAGGACTCTGAGGAGCTCCACGCTAGGATGACAGGAATGAGCAAAGATTCCGGGCTAATGGACGAGATGTATCAAACTTTGGAGCTGTGGCTGGAACCGCCAGACATCTCGACAGGCAGGGCATGCAGGGCTACAGTGCAGCCAAAGCTCGGAGCAGTGCTGAAGAAGCAGCGGGGGCGGGCAGCAGCACCTGGCTCCCAGCAGGGCAGGGAGAGGCCAGCCCAAGATCCCGGGCACCCAAGCAGATGGGAACAGGTCCCTTTTTTAGTGAGGTGGGTGCTAGTAAGATCCTAGTCCAGTGTTGCCTCAGCCCCTATCCTGTGGTATTTCTGTCCTTTGGAGAGAAACCTCCCAGCATGAGAGAAATTATGCAACCAGATGCGCTCCTTCCCCCTGGGCTTGGCCACTTCGTTTTCTTAAGTACCCATAAGTACCCAGTAGTCAGTGTTTCTTTAGTAACTTATGGGAAAAATTCTATAGGCAAGGAGGAACAAAAGAAACCTAACCCCCAACAAGGATGCAGGCAATTACTGTAACACACCTTGTCTTTAACATTCACATTTTCCTGCATCATTGAGAAAATGATCACAAAGTATATTTACACCATAAAGTAGAAGCATTCCTTTTCCTGCAGAGACAGAAGAGGCTGTAATTAGCAGTGGTTTCAAGTCAAGTGACCTGTGTAATTATTAGCAGCCCATGTAAGTGACAACTCTGCAAAGAGCAACATCAATTGCAGACTGCCTGCACACATTATTCCCTACATTTCTAGCCCCAAAATAGCCAGTTGAGAAAGGAGAAAATGACACGGGGAAACACAACATTTCAACACTCTCTGGCCTGATGACCACCAGCCTCTCCTCACTCTGGCCATCTGAAACTAGAAGGAAAACCCTAGACTGGAAGAAAGTGGAGTCAGGGGATGACAGAACCACCTTTCAGGATCCCCAGCAAACAAACTGATGAAGGATATGACTCTTCACACATGAAACTGAGGAGGTAAGCAGACAAGCACATATAAACAGAACAAAAAGTAAGAAACAATAAAGGAGAAAGCTGACAGAGAAAAAAAACAAGGAACAGACAGGAATCAATACAGAACAACAAGAAAAAAATGAACTGTACTCACTATAGCAGAAAACATCAACTTCCATTTTTAAAGTTTTGAATTCAACTTTGGTGGCCTGACAGTGTAAATTTCTTTGACATGAATAATTGCTATAAAATACAATGAACAAGTTACACAGCGTGCCTGTCTTTTCTATCATTCTAGAAGAATTTGTTAACGTAAGGAAATCTAACATGGACCTTGCTGATTCTGTGGTATCTTCTGACAAGTCTTTGCATGAACACCTGTCACGGAGTGTTGCAAGACAGTCACACAGAGAGGTTACACACCACGTTATATTAATGTTATTTATGTTTATTGCAATATAGCATATTGACACATTGAGGTTATCCAAGGTCACACCTGTACACGTATAGGTGTTCGACCATGTGCCATAGTCAGGGGACTGCTGTGCCCAAAATCTTTGGGCAAAGCAGGAAGCACCTTAAAATAAAAAAATTATCTCCCAATAACATAAATACATAAATACATGAATGAGCTATATATGCATATATATATGTTATATACACCCTAGATCATGCTTTTTGCATCTTCTTTTTTTCTTTTGCTTTTGGGGGCAGAGAGGGAAGAATGCCTTAAAATTAGATTGTTCTTTCTGTAACATGAGACCACAATCATCTTCTATTAACATTATTTTATCTCAACTTAGCCCCAGATGGATATTGTGGGGGGATGTGCCTTAGATACTACAGAATGCAGACAGAAATGTAGACAGAATGTACACAGAAACATCTTCTGTCTACAGTGACATCAGAATTCTCCATTAAAAAACAGTAATTGGATAAAAAAAAAAAAAAGTATGGTGAAAGGAAAGCTCTTTTATTTCCATAAGCTTTTCATGTGTTACATCTATTGCAGAAAGAAGCATTGGTATGTAAGGTAATGTTTAAACAATCAACACTCAGATAAAGATGTAGCTGTCCTGACTATGGAACTGCTTGAATAGCAAATCTCTATAAGGAAATCTCGATATTATTCCAGATTCACTTGTTTCATCATCCTGGGCCAGAAATGGGATAAGCCAAAAGAGATAATGGAAGACTAGAATATGAATACAATCGTTCATCCTAAAATGTACTGATGCATTCCAGCCAAAATTCTTGTACAGCTCCAAAGGCCTTGAAGAGTATCCAGTATCTTCACTTGATGAAAGCTTTAGAGTATCCTCTTCCTACAGAGAGCTCCAAATCAGGTGGGTTTAACACCTGAGACACTACAGATAGCAGCAGGAAAATTGCAGCCACCTACACCAAACTTTTTCATGAACAAAATTAATTTCTGCTTAGAGTCAAAAAATGGGTTGGGTTGGAAGGGATTTTAAAGATTACCTAAATCCAAACCCACTGCCATGGGTAGTGACACCTTTTCATTAGATTTATATGTATATATGTGTTTGCATATGTTTGTCAATATATCTTTATTATTTATATTTCTTGTATTTATTGCTTCTACCAAATTAAAAATCTGACAGCTACTCAGTAACTTCTTCGGTTCCCAACTCAATACAGTATCCAAAGTCTGTATACATTTAAAAAAATAATAGTTATAGCTAGAATGTTCTATTCTTATAATGCAGCAGTCTTCACACTGTCAAATAATTTTCATGCTCTTCTGTGCACTCTGGGCACAATTTTAAACTGGTTTTTTTCCTAACATTTATTCTAGTTTTCTTATTTTCCAAAATTAAATTGGAAGATTAATGAATTATAATCACTCATAGGTCAGCTATAGTTACATAAAAGCACAAATTCCTAAAACCCACACAAGTTCTCCAAGACTTTAAGTCATGACTTGGGTAGGTTAACCAAAGCTGTGTTTGCAGTCTGGACACCTTAGTTATTCAACTCGATGACACTGCCTGCAAAGGCAGGTTGGCAGTATTTGGGTCATCAGTCACAACACTTGTTTATTTATTACACTGGGCCAGAAGATTTCAAATCCAAGTGATGAGACTAATGCAATTCCTGGCTGGAGCATGTGTAATTTTTTACATAAAGCTGAGCATAAAAAGACCGATTTTGTGATGATGGAGCTGGATGCTCTTTCACAGAGCCTGTGACTGCAAGCTATAGCAAGAACATGTTGAACCCTGTGGCTTTAGAGAATCAGCCTTGTGGGATACAAAGGAGTATACAAAGGAGAGGGAAAAGAGTTCCTTTACTACTAGGCAGTCTTTCCACAGCTGACACTGCATGGCTGGCTGGTGGTGAAGTTAAAAGTAAATCTCGTTTTCATTGGGTAGAGATACTGAAAAAAATTGTATAAATCTGAATATGAGACAAAATGAATGAGGCACACTTTCTGGAACTTTCAGGAATAAGCAGTATTTGACTTTTCAAAATGTTTCCTATTCACAGTTTCAAGGGTATCATTTCAAGGTATTTTTACAATACGTTATTTTTATTCTACATAACAAATACCCTTCCAAATGTAAGTTACACATGCAAGTTAAACACTTTAAGCAATCGGCATCTCTTCATTTCCACACTGATCTGCCTTACTGTACTCCATTAAGGTTGGGAGGATAAACTGCACCGATTTCATTTCCCTTTTAGGAAGCTATCCTCATAATCCTGCTTTAGAAGAAAAAAAACACTAGGGCTCAAAGGCAGCTTCAACTTAAAATAGTTACTAACTCATTCTCCTCTTAAAGAGGTTTGGATTATTTCATTTCTCAAAAACAAAAAGACGCTGTCCAGCAGCTCAAGGCAGGTGCAGCCTGCAAAATCCATGTCCTTCCTTCTATGTTTCAATAGACTTCTCTCTTGCTTTAGGATTCATGGAGCTTTGTGGGTAACTCAGTAAAGTAATAGCTAAAGAACTGTTGAAAGATTCTCTAAACCATACTGAGTTTGCTCTGGCATTCATGCTGTGCTCAGGGCTCTTCACCTCCATCAGAACAAAAGATTGGAACTGACACCCACCCAACAATTTGAGTGTCTCAGATGCACTATAAGAACGCAAGAGCCTTTCTTTCACCTGATATGTCACAGTGGTTTCCTTTGCTTAGATACTGCAGCAGAGATGTGGTATTTAGTTCTTTAACCAATCTCCCAGTTTCTTTACTGTTAAGAAATGGGAGCGTCCATACGGTTCGTAGAAAGCAACAAAATGTGGAGCATGCCCAGATCTTCAATTAATAACTAAGAATTTCAACCTTTTCAAACCAGTCTTCTTGTTTAACTCCCTTGAGTCTTAGAGGGGCATCATGCACAGAAGAGGGAAAAAATAAGGAAAAAAAAAAAAAAAAAAAAATCAAGGTCATATCTTACCACAAATCCAAAGCAGTCTTATATACAACAAGAGGTTAGACAGTAGAAAAATCTAAAGTTTAAAATAACCTGCTGTCTTCCCCTGGCCAGTAAAGATCAACTGCCACCAGAGTAAACCCCTAAGGCCAGTAAGTGACACACAATGCCTGCCCTGGACAAAGGAGCACAAAGTGAGAGATTTGTACATTTCTGAATAAAAAAAATAAAAACCCTAGACAGTTGAAACAAAAAAGATATTAAAATAACATTTTAATCTGATGCCTTGATTCCAAAATCATGCCTGAAGTAGTCACACCCTCTGCTTCACCAAACAGCCCAATGACTCCTTCAGAATTCTCACAACATTACTGCAAACAAACTCAGCTCTAAGGATTTACGCAACCCAGACTCAAGTGTAAGCTTTGGGCTCTCTCTGCTTTTAAAGCAGAGAGGAGAAGAAAGGAGATGAAAACCTTTGACATTTCTAGGGCTGTTTAAGCACAAGCCTTATTCTATTTTGTTCTGTGTCATTCCTCCCCCACAGGAGGAAAAGCAATGCTACACGTTGAGTATGTGATTGGCCAGATGAGCAATACCTTAACAGACTTGTTAAGTTTGACTATAAATCACATGCAGATTCTCTGTTCCTTCCAACTGATGGAGAAATATGCAAATTGAGTAATTAGATACCTCTGAGAAGCATGTTCTTTGATTCAACATCAGCTTTAAAAAACAAGGGTAATTCACGTTTTAAAAAACTCCAGACAATATAAAAATAATTGATGCTTATTTTCACGACTATTTCACCAGTTTTCCATCATGGTGAACCAAACTCAGAACTACTAAAAGTTTGGAGGTTTTATTGGCTGAAAAATAATGAAATCTCTTTTAAAAAACTATTTACCTAAGAACCACCCAAAAGAACCTCCAGTTATCAGATTTGCCTTATAATACCATCTTACCAATCTTACTGATTCTGTTTTAGCCATCTTCTGCCAAGAAGGGTTACTGGGCTCCAGGCAGGGAATGGACAAGACTTTGGATACCCAACATTCACTAATTCTCCATTACTGTCTGCACAGCTTAACCTACGGAGTTACTTTTAATTCAAATACCTTATTACATATTTTGTCTAATTTTCAAATGCATTAAAAGTAAATTCCACACAAATTTAAACATTTGCAGAAGACAATGCACGCTGAACTCAGTACATACTACCTCAAATACACAATCTCAATTACTTTGATTATTTGTCAGATTTCCACACCCAACCATTCACTTTGATAAGAAAAGCAACTTTACATATTTGAAAAGTTAATGAACTGCACACAGGCCATGGACAAAACAGGCTAATGAGAAACTGCCTTCACAATAACACATTTCCAAGTATGCGTAAGGGTAAAGACATTCCTTCTGTAGTTACACGTGTTCAATTCAACTGAATCAAGTCCAGAATAAATAGAAACTACACAAAAAAACCCCAAACAGGCACACAATTAAGCCACTGGTTCAAACAATGTAGTATTGACTTTCTACTTATTATTCACTATGCAAACTATCAATGACATCATGAAATAATCATATAAGCATGATAAAATTCTATTTAAAATTCTCAATCTGCAATTTATTTATTACAAAAGGCAACTTTTAAAATTCAAGTTATTATTTTCAAATAAGAATCAAATATTTAAAGGAAATCTCATTACTAGAAATCAAAAGTATGTAATCCTAATTTACAAAGTTTTTCATACAACTGCTTTTACCTAAATAAAACAGAACTACTAAACGTATTTTACATTTTAAAAGCAGTGTTTAAATTAATAGCATAAAACAAACATATCTTTAACAAAGACTATGCAATAAACATATTCTAGACTTGTCTGGGAGACAGTAGAAAGACAACTTAGCAGCAAATTCTGGAATATTAGAACTGCTGAATAAGATGCTATTGATCATTACCTCCAGAAACAGGGAAAAAACCTGAAAAATTCTAAAACATCAAAAGTGCAAAATAATTAACAGAAGGAAAAAAACACACCAAAAATTACAAACATACTACACTCAAATACCAAGCTTCTTACAAAGTTTAACTGGGAACATACGGCTGCAATCTAATTCCTTTCTACACAGAGACACAGAAATACATTTACAAGGGAAAAGCAACACTGAACATCCAAACTCATCATTTTTTTTTGTTCAGCATACAGTGTCACAACCCAAAACACCAAGGAAACAGCAATCCCAGCAAAAGAGAGGTGGTTTTGATACTGCTGTTGAACTCTGAAAAAACATTTAAAAATTTGAACAAGTGAGTATTCGGCACAAAAACCCTTTCACTTCAGGAAATAAGTTGGGGTGGTGGGGAGGAAACTTTGTTTAGGGAAGTATTTATCATCATAAAATGCTCTCCAATAGCACACACTCCGGGTGCTTCCACAAGAGAAATTGTCGCAAAGGAAGTCTCATCTGTTTCATAATCACTTTAAACTAGTAAAACCACAATAATTCTGCAAAAAGAATTTGCTTCTCCTTTCCTTTCAATGCTTCCTCCTCCCAACACACCACCACAAATCTAGACACCAAATGGCAACATGAACATCACTAAAGCTAAACTTTCATTTACAAACACTAAATCAGCACCCAAACTGGACCAGCCCTCTGATTCCCCTCAAAACCCCACAATATCCTGTGTCCTAGACTGACACAAAACTTCGAGACAGAAGCAGGCAGCCAAGATGAGGCAGAAAGAAGTGTTAGAACAAAATGTCACGATGAGATGTGACCACAAAGACCTCAGAGCAGACTCTCCCTTTAGGTAAGGCACAAAAACTTGGTAGAAATTACTGTCTCATTAAGAAAGCAGCGCAAGTCACAGTCTGAGGCTCAACTCTTTGATTCCATCTAGCAGTTTTCCTGTTACTCCCAGGACCCTCACAGTTGCAATAAACTATGCAACCAACAGTTCTGGCTGCAGTCAATTTATCTGCTTGGTCACACTTCACCCAGTGATTTAGACACTGAAGTAAATCACGTAACATTTCTAAAAGTCTTATTTTCCATGTTAAATGATAGAAAAATCAGCATCTTCTTGAAATCCAGATGATCTATATTCAAGCAAACCAGAAACCTAAACCCTGGAGAAGCAATTGTTCTCAACTTCCTGAAAAACCTGCCTTCCTGAGATTTTTTTTTTTCTGGATTTGGAAGAACTGGGAAAAGTTCTTAGCCTTGACCACAGGAAAAACAAAGCCATCAGACCAGATTAGTTATGAATTAGTTAAGAATTGCAAATACAAATCACAGAACAGAAAAAATAATCCAAAAAACCATGGCAAATCATACAAAATACTAATATTGTGATTAAAAATGTTAGTATTTTGATATATGTAGAACTGATATGAGTTTAATTCAATATCATGTAAGAATTAAAACACCTATCTAAAGACAAGTTTGCAATTCTCACAGATCCCTCCTGCAGAAAGACTTAAAATCACAGTAATATACTAATCTTTGAGTATTTAATAAAACTAACACAAATTTGATGTACTTGAATATATGTGTAATAAAAAACTATTATAATTCAACCTTGAGGCTTGCACCTTAGTAAACTCATTTAATGTTTAAGCAGTATTTTTTCATAGCTAGTAAAATCACTAACCATTAAAGGAACTCACATTAAATACTGCTTACTACAAAAGCAATACAGATACTTAAGTGCTTTTTAAGAATACATTATTCAAATCATCACCAAAATACTTTCTGAATATTAAAAAAAATTCAAATTTTTGGTAGAGCATTTGTCTACTGGATAGTCTTCTAGTGGCTTTCTGTCACACTGTACATGCTATCAGGTAACCAAACAACTAAGATGCTCACAGTACAGAGTATGGGATCATCAGTAGTACTGAACAAATGACCACAAACATCAAATTTTTCTCCTTGCTTGACTTCTAGTATAGTTTAATAAAAATTAAGATTATTTATGATTATGTAACATACTTACATAATTCACAGATTCTACTACACACAGAAACTTGCCCTGCACGTCTAAGTATACCATACACTTGCTGGGAGAACAAAACAAACAGCACCCTCATCCCCCCTAAAACCAACTACAGTGAAAATAACAAAACAAACTCAGAAAAGCAGACAAAAGAAAGCCCTAAGCAAGTTTAAATGGATTCCTCTTAAGTGCCTAGAGTGTTCATTTTCTGAACAAACTAAACAGCCTGTGCCATAAACAGTTTCACTTAAAAAATGAGTGCAGCTTACATAAGCACGTGGCAGTCAACCATTTTTACTGATGGTACTACAACCAACAGTGGCAAAAAAGTTCAGAAAGCAGCACTTAGGAACTAATTCAAAGTATCTACAGTCCTTACTCCAAGGCTGACTAGGCAAGGCTACTGGCAAAGCTTAAACTCAAATATTCCATGAATGTCAAGTGGATAGAGTAATCCAAGGATTATGCTCAACAGAAGTTATTCAGAGGAGCCCTAAAGTAGAAATTTCCTACTGTCACAAGGACGTAACTTCTCCCATAAGACACATCTGTTTGTTCTGGAATCCGTGTTCTAGCACATAGCCAAAACATAAGAACAAAACACATCAAAATGTCAATGCCATAACTACTTTCATCTCACTTGAATAATAGAAATTCTAACACTTAAACCTATTTTGCTTTTTTTCCTCCTCTTCTAGAGCCCACAAAAGCCTTACCTTTCTAAACTTTCAACAAACAGATATTTTAGACACTTTAGAATTTCGTTCTTTAAACTTCTTTACAGGAAGCTGGACAAAACAATGATCTATGGTATAGATTTTACCAGGATTCAGTGGTGGGGGAGAAGCACATAAGGACTGCTTGGTTCTGTGGAATCTGTCTAAAGCTCAATTCACAGAAGAGAGTCAAATTTCCTTTGATCCTTTCCTGTCAGCTCCCCAACATCACTCCCCCTTCAGCTAGCTCTCTGAGCCATCAAGCCCATGAACTGCAGCCCCACATGGACCACAGCTCCACTGAGCCCAGGAGTGGCAATAAGAAGCTTCTCCACCTCATCCAACCACCAGGAGAGTAAGCAGGACCTCTCTTTCAGAAGATATGGATTTCTTAAAAGGTAAGAGAAGTAGGAGCTCTTCTTTCATCTCCTCTGTGTTTCCAGGACAGGAATCCTCCATCAGACGGAAGACACCAGTCCACTACCAGTGTTTCAACTCCTCAATAACAGATGGACATGAGAACAAACTGCACTGGGATTTCTGAAATCAAAACCCAAGAACTGAACAGTACAGCTAAGAGCCAAACAGCACAAGCCTCCATGCCCTTATCACATCTTGGGTAACATATGCTCTTAGGGGAAGTGTCATAAACTTTTGCTACAACTTTTACAGAAAAATGTCTCAGTTAAGGAAAAGCAGCTTTCAAGTGACTGAGTGTTCCTCCAGAAATAGAAGTACTGTTTATCACAGTACCAGAAACAGCTGTGTTGTTGGTACTAGTGCCTCCATGAGTAACAACAACAGATCGCTGAAGATGCCTCAGTGTCCATATTACTACAGAAAGATGTCACTCACCTGATGGAACTAAGACCATCAAGACCTGCTGGATAGAGTTGCTGAGAAGATTCTTTCTTCTCTTTGGAGAACTGCAAGTTGTCCTCTACAGAAGCCATCTCGCTCTTACAGACCCCTTACTCCTAGATGAAGGAACTTTATTTCAACACTTAGGTGATTTTTTTTTTTTTTTTACTCTTTTTCTCTCCCCTTTTTTTTTTTTTAATACAGTAGATCATAATTTCTAAAGGCAGACCAAAATAGCTGATCTTACTCAGGTCTCTCTAAGGCCTAAGGCTACCTTCAGCCTCATTTACCTCAATTCCCAAATCTTGAAAAGGATTGGCAGGTAGAACATTTACTTGACTTGCAACTTTCTTTAAAGCAAAAGAAATATTTAGAGGCTGGGTCAAAAGCAAAGAGGCAGATTTCATTTAAGAAAACCTACATTCTGCCATTAATTCAGCTGCAACAGATGTGGTACAAACTCTCTCTTCCTTTAAACCGGTTATTCCAAGAAAACAATAATTAAAAAACATTTGTTGTAGAAAGTGCCAATAAACTCAAACTAACACAGAAGGAAGCTGGATGTGCACAGGGATAATTCTCACTGTCACAGCCTACTACTGAAACAGTATACAAATTGAAGAGTAACAGCTTCAGTGTAAGAGCAGGTGAAAGTACAAACATATTCCTGACCAATAATTCAAAAACTTCTTACACACAATGCATAAAGCATTCAGTCCAACAAAAAAATTTTTTGTGAAACACCTGTAAAAAACATTGATGCTCATGAAGTTGGAACAGCATGCAAACTTTTATAACCACATTTTCACAATACTGCCCAAACAGCAGGAAATAAAGCATAGATTAAAAAACTATAATAGCTCTTCCCCTGTGCTATCCATTTGAAACTTACTAGTGAGTTGAAAAAAATCCATGCTAATGTACAGAAGCACTGACAAAAGTGTTAAAATGCAATTTTGTGTAAGTGTTCCAAATTCAGCTACAACACTTATTCGGCAACTACTGAAGTCACATTTGCAAATGTCCAGCTCACCCAGCAGCTAAAACTTGATTTTTACCAGGAAGGAACATAAAGTGACTTTTCAGCAGAATATCCAGAAAATAACTTAAAAGTTTTTAGCATAATCAAATCAGCAGTGAGAACATGATATTATTTAATCTATTTGTATTTTTTGAGCCAATATGAAGCAACAGAGAAACTGTACCAAATTAACACTTTGCCTTTTCTAGACACATCATTTCTGATCCAACATTCGCAGGATTACAGTGAGCATTACTATTCCTTCAAGATAAACATAAGAATTTCAAGAAAAAAAGGCAGATACACTTTAATGCAATGCTCTGCAACAGCCTAGTACCTGGCTTACTATTTCTACAAACTGATCTTCAGGAATATCCACCCAAAAGTCAAGTTCTAGATTTCTTTCATAAGTTACACAACATCTAGGTTAAGAAAAACAAACAAGCACACAATCAAAAAAAAACCAACAAAAAACAACCATCTCCTATTCATCAACTATTATTGATCCTATGCCCAATGTGAAAGAACAAATCTGTAACTCTTTCAAGTGCTAGGAAAAATGCCCACATCTTGAGTCAAGCCAAAGTATACAAACTCCCCACTGAAGACAAAGAATTACACTTGAGGATTTATATCAATGTGACAAATAACATACATAGAACAAACCAAGGCTTTTGCCAGCCATTTCCTAATGCAGCTGAAACACTGTAAACCAGGAAGACTTGTTCAAATAGATGAGACTTGGGGGCAAATCACCTCAGAATATAAACAAGGAATGGAAAAATGTTTAAGCTTAAAGCTGCAACAAGATTAAAAATATCAGCACTGCTGTGGTTCTTTTTACCAAATCTGGTAAGAAACAGCCAATACTGATTGCAGTTTATTAAATCATAAAAGTTTTTTTCTTGCCACAACATCCAAGACAAATACTGATAGAAGAGGTTTGGTTTTGGTTTTTTTTTGTTTTATTTTTTCGTTTTTTTTTTTTTCTTAAAAGCTCTCAATTTGTCCCTAGGTCAACCATGATTTCACAGAAATTGACCCACTTTTCAAATTAATGTACACTTTAGTGGATATGCAATTTAATTTGAAAGAAAGTGTGGAATGACTGATTGAACAGAATCTGCAAAAAGGTATTTTCCAGAAAATACTCAATGATCCACCAGCAAGCCCAGATGCAGGTAGGAAAACATCTGTATTTGAGCTGTGACAGCCAGGCTGCTCAACACTACCATAGCAGGATGACCTCTCTCTCTCTCTCTCTGCGACTTGCTATTTGCTCACAAAGCCCCCTGCTTTAAACAACTCTCTGAAAAGAGCACTAATTTTCCTTACAACAGAGCCAGATTAGGACAAAACCATAATTCAATGCTTTTAAAATACCACTACTTCGAATTCAGGCCCTTAATAAAATAAAGCGCACCAGGAACTGAAGAGCTTCTTAAAAACATAAAGCTTTATATAACCTCATCAGAAATGGCATTTTTCATTTTTACACTGTGGTGCTACGCTAGTTATTTTGAAAAAGGAGAAACAGTCAACATAGTAATCAACGTAAGTAAGAACATTGAAATGCTACTTCCACTCTGCCATTAACCTGAGATAGACATTGTGATCTATCTGGTATTAATAATCTTCAAAAAAAGAAAAAGAACAAGAAAAATGCCAAACAACAAGAACTCACTGCACAACTTGAAATGTGTCACCAATATTGTGGCATTGCCTCACCTTATTACATACTGAATTTTGTGTAATGTATTTCAGCTTCTCAAGTCAATGAAAATGGACCAGTGATGTTTTTTCTGGAAGTTTGTCCATAAGTTTCCTGAACACCAATATCACAGTGCCACCTCTTAAACACTGACTGACACAGCACAGAAGTTGCTGACCATCCAGCCTCCTCACACATAACAGGAGACAGCCAGCATGGATATTCAGTACCACAGAGCCACCTACACTACCACTGTTTGTCTGGAGCTGAAGAGAATGTTTTGCTGAAGTATTATGAGCAGATGCCCAGTTTGAAAGCCTTTCAAAGGACAACTTTGACTGACTCTTGAAGGTCTGGCAGACTACAAGAACCTATTCTAGCAGCATTTTCACCCAACATCTTCAACTTGCAAGTCTAAACAAGTATTTCAAAACTCAGCTTTCCATTTACAGTGAGAGCTTCACACATGAGAACTGCCACCAGGACATCACCACACATTCTGCAAAACGGTTCTCAATCTCTCACAAAAACAAGACAGTCAATTATGCCCTTCAGACAGTATTTTAGTCTACTATGCCCATACAGAAATAAGCCTTGAGAAAATTTGTGTTATATAGAAAACCAAGAGTTACAGCTTGGGAAAAAAAAAAAAAATACAATAGTAGAAAACTTGGCCAGGGATTTGAAAGTAAATCCCTAATACCAGTTGACTGCACTAGGTAACACCAAAATTTTTCAGTTCGGCTTTAGTTTTCTGTTTGAGTAAAGCCAGTAACAGCAACAGGAAAAAATAGTGCAAAACCACAAGTCACAGATATTTCTATCATGTACCCTGCAGTCCAAAGCAGTCCAAAAGGTGCTCATGATAATGTTTCAGGCTTTGTATGAACTCTCTCAGTTTCACACTCCATTTGTCACCTGTCTTTTGACTATACCATGTAACAAAAATAACTTCCACTGCAAACACCTTTAGTTACACTGTACTTGCACTTGCATTTGCATGCGCACACAGGCACTGCACCTACTTCAGCTCACAGCAGTGGGAACAGCAGCATCACAGATGCTCCCAGAGCAGAATGTGTCATAGCATACTGGAGTTGGATGACTAAGCACACACAATAGACATGATGTTACCCAAAATTTACTAGATTTGATAATTTACTCAATGACTCGATCATCATTAAAATACCTTTGGTGTCAAAAAAGGAAATCAAAGGCTTTTGCTTGTGTTGGTGATTTTGCTGAAACACTGAAGCTATGAAAGTAGGGATTTGAAAATCATCCCAGCTGAAGAAAAAGCGCTTTGAAAAATAATTCAATAAAACATCTTAGGTTTCCTATTTATTATGTACTGCAGTACATACCCATGAAACTCTTGCCCTAACCAAGAATACTTTTGCAGGAAATTCTTTGAGGCTACTTACACTGTTTATAAATACACAGAAAATTAATCAACACAGGTTTCAAGTCAGGAGAAAACTTCTACAGACCAGTGCAACCAAAAAAACTTCATTTAAGCCACACATAATTCTTGAGAGGTGACAGAGGAGTCCTCCTGCCAGATAACCCAAAGAATCACATCAATGTATTCTCCAGGATAACTTCAAAGGAGTCTTTTTCCATAAGGACTACCTTTTACTCCGCAACTCAGAGATACCAGCACAGACATCACCAAAGCTGGCTGAAAGTCAGAGATGTCTTCACAATACCTATTCAACTTATCTAGCCTTCCTCAAGATGAAAAGTCATGGAAAGAAAAGGGAGCCTCAAAGAGATTCAGGAACCAAGAACACAGATCTCACAAAACTCTCGTTACATTTACCTACCATCATTACATGTAAAGGTCGCCTAAGGTGAAAAAAAAAAGTATCATAAAAGTATAATTTCATAATAAGAATACATCATACTTATCCAGCGGCCTGTGTTTAAACCAAAATATTTAAGATTAAAGGCAGGCTTAAATGCTGAGCTTATTATTCTTTACTAGTGTGTGCAAAATTTGGTGTGTTGGTAATTTTATGGACAAACTGAGACAGTGTGTATATATATATATACATTAATACAGGTTGTTACAGCACTCTTCAGATTGCTGCTGTCAACAGACACCGTTCACAAGGCAGGACAAAATAAAAACTTTAACAAATATTGTGAAATACTTTATTTTTAAGAATCCTGTTCCTCTCTCTCTACAAAGAGGAAATGAACTTAACATTTCTTCTTTTTACATGAAATATGTTAACTGCAAATATACTTAAGGAGGGGCAGAAGAAAGTATTGCTTTTCTTTCAGATCTAGGAAATAAAATTAAAGTTACCAGAACAGTGACTAGCCTTTGACCATGCAAGCTTTACCTGTAAGTTATAAGAGCTGTGTTATACTAAGTCCCCTGGAAACATTAGTGATCAGGTGGACCTGCTACAGAACATAAGCCCACAAAGAAATACTACTCAATTTTGCCACCAGCACTAAAAATAACAAACACATATTGACACAACAGCTGGATAGGTTGACCTGACCACTCTCAATATTTATTTAGAATTGAAGAATAGCATCTTCCAACATGTTAGCATTGAGACCTTCCATAACAGTTTTATGCATGTTTACCTGAAGGCAGTGCCTTACTTTCCCCATTACTTTCCAAGTGTGGCATACTTGAGCTATTCCATTTTTCTGGATACAGGGAATTTCTACCAAACCCTGAAGTACAGATACTCCTAAGCCATCTAAACAATTGTCTTTCCTCTCCTTGTTTTCTCCTTGCCAAAGCCAGGGAAACAACGGCCAATATCATGTTACAAGTTATGTTTGAACAAGGAGAAAAGCACAGTGACTGCATAGTCCTACACTAACACTGAACAGTATAAATGAGAGCTGCATCCATCCACCATATCCACTTACATTAGAAAAAACAACTAAAATGAAACTCGAGTTAATTTTCCTCAGAGCCAACACAAGCAGTCGATAAGATCTCAAAGCCGACCTGAAGCCAAGACTCTGGACAGAGCATAGCGAAGGCCTTGCTACCTTTGGGGGCCTTCTATTTCCAGAGCCAAGGCACAGCAGCAGCAGCATCGCTCTGCAGTCACGTCCAAGGGGCAGCGGCAGCGTTTACCTGTGAAGCCATCTGCTTTTTATTAATTAATTTATTTTTACGCAGCAAGAGCAGCACCAGTGGCCCAGCAGACACCACAGCCCCCGCCGAGGGGACACCCGCACGGGATCCCCGGGCAGTCCGCCCGCCTCGCTCCGCAAAGGGCTGCAAAAACAAAGACCAAAGTTTTCCCTGCTCGGTGCGTGGGAGTGCGGCAGCAAAACAGGAGCCAGGATCAACACGAGCCGCCTCCCGTCACCACACCCGGGCCCACGCAGGGCAGGACACCTCCTGCTCCCGTCTGTGCCCCCGGGACGGCGGCAGCCCGCTCCCACACGGGGAGGGGGGTCACCCACAGCCCGGCGGGATGGGGGGAGCGGGGGTGTCACCCGAGCCTCCCTCACCGACCCCCGGCAGCGGGGCGGCCCTGCCCGCCCCCACATTCACCCCCCACCTCTCCCTCGCCGCCGCCCCCCCTCACCGTGCTGCGCTGGGGACTCGGCTCCGGCTGCGGCTGCGGCTCCGGCGGCTGCATTCCCGCCCCCCGGCTCTGCCCCGGGCCCCGCTGCGGGGGCCCCCCCGCTCGTCCTGAGGAAGGGGAGAGGGAGAGGCGCGTGCCCGGCGGGCGCGGGCGCGGGGAGCGGAGGCTGGGGCACGGACAGGGGTCCCGGGCAGAGCGCGGCCGGGAAGCGCTTCCGGGCTCAGTGTGGGGCGCTGGGGCCGCCGGGCGGGGCGGGGCCCCGGCTGCGCCCAACGGCATCCGACATGGCGCGGCCCGCGCGCGCCGGACCGCACGGCTCTCGCGAGACTGGCGGAGCCAGCGGCGGGGGGGGAGCGGGAGCGCGAAGGCGCGCGGCAAGGAGCGGGGAAGGCGGGGCGGGGGCGGGGCCGGGCGGGGCGGGGCGGGGCCAGGGCGCTCTGAGGGGGCGGCTCCGAGCTGGGGCTCCCTCCGGTCCCTCCTCCGCTCCGTCAGCGCGGGGGATGCTCACCGCCTTTAAACCGAGCTTCCCCGGAGCCGGGACACAGCCCTGTGTGCTAGAGGTGACTGGGGGCTGTTGGACCCTCGGCCCGGGCTTTCCCCCCTAGAGAAGCGGGAGCGCGGTTGGGCAGTGACTGGAGCTATGGTGTTGTTTTCCGAGTATTGGCAGAGGTGTGTGCTGACACAGTGGTTACGGCACAGGTCACAGAATCACAGGATGTGTCAGGCTGGGCCACAGTGGGTCTCTGGCCCAGTCTCCCCGCTCATGCAGGGCCATCCCAGAGCACATGGCACGGGCCTGTGTCCAGACGGTGCTGGAATGTCTCCAGTGAGGGGACTCCATCCCTCCCTGGACGATCTGTTCCAGTTCTTTATAGCACCGGAGACTATGAGCAAAGGAACGCCACGGTGCTATGCCCCTACCCAAATGTCTCGTGATCCTGTGCCAGCCCATGTAGTATTTTTGTGTCCCTCTGCTTGCAGGACAGACTTGGGGCTGTTATGATTAATACGGATTGATCCAATATGAACTTTTAATTGACATCTATGGGGGCTGAAATCTTCCTGTTGAGGCAGAGCCTTGCAGATGGTTTAGTGGGTGTACACTGATTTTTCATCCACAGACTGGGCCTTGAGATTACATTCAGTTTATGTGCCAAGGTAAACTGGTCTAAAGCATCTTTTCCCAAAATATAAAGACCATGATTTGTGTTTTTCAGATTTCTATGTGTGTGTTTAGATATTTTTCTTTATTTAGACAGCACCTGCACTTTTTTCTTTTTTACTTCTCACAGTTTCAGAGCCACAGAAACACCGTTGCATTGATACTGATGAGAGCAGATGCAGAGCTCTGTAACCTCTTTCTGTCTCTCTCTGGTAGAGAATTAGAAGTGCAGGGGGGATGTGTCTTGTATTGCCATTACTGACTCTCCACATCATCTGTGTGCAGAGGCCTCAGCTCCTGGGTCAGAGGTTGTGTGAAGTTAATTAAGGAATTCCTGTATTCTGATCCTTACATCGGAAACACGCCAAGCCTGACTAACATTTCTGGAGAGGCAAGATGCAAAACTGGAAGTAAACAGGATCTCAGTGCAACAATACTTTTTAGATAGAAGAGATTGATTCTTATGCACTGATTGAAACTATTATCAAGATGCTAAAGCGCATATTCCTCAGCAATAATCCATAATTTCCAAATGTATGTGCTGTTAATGCAAATGAATAGCTCCCATATCTATATCTAGTCTCACTAAAAATGTAAGAAACAGCTCTTAGTACAGCTGTTGATGATGTGCACATGACAGTCTCGGTGCCCTGGCTTATACATGCTGGCCCTGGCTTCTTCAGCATTTTTTATGTTTTCCAGTTACTGTCTTAATTTATCCTGTCATTGTTGGTTCCAGATTTTTCAAATCAACATCTGAGTCACTTTGTCACTGCCTCTCTGTAAATTCCTTGTACTATAGCTCTAGTGTGTCCTGGTGACACTATAGCTTCATACAACTGGTCTCCATGGCTCCATTTCACTTCAGAAGCAACCAGTGCTTAGTTTTTGTTTGGAAATGATGCTTTTCCTCTGCAATTCTCTGCAATGGACTAATGGAGAACTGTAATCCAGGAATTGCCTGACTTTTATCCTGCTTTCAAAGCAGGAGTGTTCCAACAGAAATTGCAGGCACTCAGAGTTTTTCATCTACCCTTAGCTAGTTGTAGGCTTGAGAGCAGGATTGTGAGACTGGGAAATTAATCAGTCTTGAAACTTCACAATTAATCATAGCACAGCCAGGGCTGTACTCAAGAGTTTAAGAAAAAGATCCTTATGGGTATTAGGTGCCTGATTACCCCAGAAATCAAAGATTGTGTATGTTCTAACTTTGCTGAACGCATCTCTCAAAGCATTAATTTTATGCTGATCCAGCTTTTCTGTCTCTCTGCCATATGACAACTACAAAAATTGATTATACAGAAAAGTAATGTTAGGAAAGAGCTTAATGCATTTTTAGCTGCTTCTAATGGGATTTAGCAGCTGGAAACAAGGAGAGCGGGCACTGAGTAATCAGGGCTGTTCTTAGAGATCTATGTGGAGCCAGAGCATCAGGACTCTGAAATAAATCACCATTTTTTTCTGTATTTTAAGAAAAGCAATATATGCAATGAATAATTTGAAAGCTAGACCTCAATACTTGCAGCTCAGATGGTTAACTCGAAGTCAAATGGAATTCATTGTTAAATCCAGTCCTGTAATAACTTCCAGATGAAAATGCCCCTGGGTGATTTAATGCTTATGGCAGTTACTACTACCCATCTTTGAAAGGCCTCAGGTTTGGATTTAAATTCCATGCTACATTAATTTTTAAGCAGAACAAAAATGTAGTTATTTCTGCTCCCCTTTTCTCTTTATGAGCAACAATCCAAGAGACCTATTTTCTTATTTTGGAAGAAAGCAATTTTATGCATGTTTGTGCCTAGAAATTGCAGTCAGAAAAAAGTCTTAGTAAAATGGACCTTCCATAGGTTTTCTATCTGAATAGTTCCTGTACTCACTTAGTTCCATTTACAAATCAAAAGCATAATTTTCCAACATAAGCACTGTAAACTGAGTCTTGAATCTAAAAAGCCAGACTGAGTTCTTTCCCCCTTTTATACCATGGTTGGTGTTTTGTCACTGAAATACACTGAACAAGTTTATTTGGTGATGCCTAAAGGGGAATACAGTTCCACTGTGTGGGCATGGAATGCATCTTTTTGTCAGAGTTTTAGTAAAAAAACATAAGTTATATTCTTTGGTCCTAAAGTACTTCAAGTATTTAACTATCATGCAAAAAAAGCCAACAAAAAACCAGGAATATCTGCCTAGAGTAAGAAGGTACATTTTTTTCATATTATTTACCTTATGGAAGTAAATTTCCTTGCCATGAAATCTAAGCAGTCATCTGTAGGTCTTTGGTAGTAACTTTGTGTTAGAGTCAGGTTCTGCTGACCCCAGTGGTAGTTTGAGTTCAAGAAATTGCAGAATTCAGCCTCTGAGCAGGAATATTTAGGTGGAAACTTATGGAACTGGAGCTCACAGTCAAGGATATCCTTTCTATGATAAATTTTAATTCTACCTGCATATTCTTTAACAAGTGCTATGCTTGGTTTGTGAGTCTGCCTCACTTCTCTGTTTCATTATGTTTAAGGAATATATGCTTGGCCTTTCCTCACCTTAAGGTGACTTCTGTGGTTTAGAAACAATTTCTAGAACACAATTCATCTGCTAGGTTCCAGATTGAATCAAAAATTGTTTGAATTATGCATCATCCTTTGTACTTTTCCTTCTGCTAAAGCTGTTTGCAAAGCTGTTGTAAAGCTGTTCTGACTCTGCTAGATACCCTGGTTATTTTTCCATTTCAAATTGGTGTTAGCCATGTCACTGAAAATGTTTGTTTTAACAGGGATCGTGGATCAAGAAGTTGAGCTCAAAATGAAGGTATCTTGGAACTTCCACTAGACACAGCAATAGTAAAGCTGAGAGGTCAAAATATACCTCTGAGAAAATGGAAAATATTCCCAAGATGTTATTGCTTTATCTTAAGGTTGAATCTTTTGCTGCCTTATGAAGTGTAGATCTAAATAACTGCATACTATTATTACTGTGACCCCCTCAGAAGGGTCACCTGACACAGTTTGGGGAACCTGTTGGTGTATGTTCAAATGTGCATGTGTCCAGAAAAAGGATAAGGCACTATTCCCCACTATTCCCTTTTCCCTTATTCTCCACTTCAGACATTCAACACTGTGCTCACATCTCTTATTGTACCAGAACATTTTCAAGGTGTGCCTTTGTACTTTGAAGTTCTGTGAGTGACTCCAGCAGGCAGGGGCAGAACTCAGAACTCAGCTGCTCTTTGGGAATGGTCTTCTGACCTGGAGAACAAGACAGACACACTGGGAAGAGCCCTAGAGCTGCCCTCTGGGGTGCCAGCCCCCATCTCTTAGTTGGCTTGCAGTCATCATTTTTATTTTGCAATTTCCATAATTAAATTTGCTGCTTTATAGATTAGTCTGTGACTTGGAAGAACTAGACTTTTTGAAGAACAGATTCTTCAAAAGCGTGCTTAAAACCTTATGAAAATTTTAAGTGTTCCTTTGCAGAAGCTCCTTGACAGCTGCAGTCCAGGCATAGCTGTTATCACTAGATCTGTTAAGTTGGTGCTGAACAACTGATGAATGAAATTAGTCATAACATATAAGGGATTGGGGCATAAGTGTTTTCCCAGTGTTGAATGGAACACATAGTGTGAGGAAAGTGAAAAGACATCCTTGTGTGTACGCCTTTTATGAGCATTCATTTATGATGTTAGGGTTCAAAGTCTTTAGAAATAATTCAAACAGAATTTGTAATTGTTTTTTCCTGAAGTGACGTGAAGACTGTGTTTCTCCTTTGGATGATATATATAAATATAATTTATTCCCTTGGGGGTGTTTTTCATCACTGTTAATTTTGGTGCAGATATAGTTTCTGAATACCTAGAGTTCCCTGTGGTAGCAGAAATTTAAATGAGTGACGTAATTTGCTCCTTCTGTGCCAGTGCTATTGTGTGGGACAACTGTATTCTATAAAATGAGCTTCCGTTTTTATCTTAGGTGTGGCTGTCCTTCCGCAGTGCACACAATGCCCCTGGTTCGAGTCCATTGTGCCATTTGTGTGTTACATAGATGCACTTACACTGGGGAGTCTGATTTATAAAATTGCTTTTAAGGATTTTTAAATTCTTGAGAATAAAAGAAGCACATTTGTAAATTATCATAATAGAAGATTCTGTGCGTGTTCCTTATGGTGATCTGGTGGTTTACAATTCCCTCAGGAAGAGAGTAACATTTTTGCCTCAATTCTTGTAATCAGATCTAATAGTATCAGGGTGTTTTTTCCAGTTCCCAGATTTTTCACTGAAGTCTGACATTTGAAAAGGAGATAGTACTTTTGAGTTGTACTGACTGCTTGTCCAAACTCATTATCAATCACTGTCAGTGGCCCAGCCATTGCTCAGTGCCACTGATCCTGTGAACAGGAGCAGGGGCAGATAGCAGATCACCACATCACATCAGAATGACTGGGGCAGAAAAACCCTCTCTGTAGAAATGAAATACTCGTCTTTATGGGAATGCAAGAGAATTTTGTGCAACATATAGAAGACATTTCTGCCTAAGGATCAAATGCTCTTTATACTCTTTCTTGCTTTCCTACTCATTTGTTGGGCAAGAGAGATACAAGGGGTGTTACAACCCTGTGAGTTTTTCCAGACGGAAGGAACAGTGTGTTTTCACTGTGAAGCAAATACTTCCTTTTAGTCTCTGTTGTTATTCCTAGAAAGATGCACAAGTGTAATATAAAATTATTTTCAAACCACATTCTGTAATACCACTCAAAGGTGCAATCCTGCTGAGAGATATGAGTGAAAACCAGCTGCTTACATGAGGTTTGGGCAAGGCTCCTATTTATTATATAAAATAGAACAGATTTCATTCTGTAATTGTTTTGAATGTGTTTTATAGCCTGCTATGGAAAGTTTAGTTTCAGCCATGCTGAAATATTTTGGGCCAGCAGTTAGAGCGTAAGTTGTGTGGAAAGCACTTTCAGCATCAGTGTATTGAGTCAGCACTTGCAGTATCTTTACTCAGTAAATGATAGGGCATAACCACACCAAGTTTAATCCAGCTAGCATGCAGTTTGCAGTTTGACAATCATATAAATATGTAAATATGTAAAAAATAAATATGTATATGAAGGGTTTTCTGCAGGCTTGTAGAGTCAGTGATGAAGTGTGTGCTGCTGAGTATACGTTACTCTTGTTTCTGGCTAGGTGGAAGTCAATGTAGTGTGCCCACTACAGCAGAACCAGCTCTTGTGGCAGAGGCATCTGCAGAGAGGCTGCAGTGGTGTCATAGTACAGGCTGCGTTAGTAGCCAGACATGAATGTAATTTATGACCTACATGTGTTCCTAAATACTAATGGAGAATTTTCTCTCAGATCACTGGGCAAAGCATGTAACTTCTTGAACCTTGAAAAGGAAGCTTTAAGGTAGAGCCCTATAATTAAATATTTAAAAGTGTCTTTACTGTTGGTTTGCAGTTTTTGACATCTTGCAGTACTGCAGAACAGCCTACAGCCAGAGCAGTTCTATAATTCAGCAGCACCACTTTTGGAAGAAGACTGGGGTGGTTGAAGAACACTGGTACTTCAGAGAAAGTTGAGGCCAAGAAGTTTTTTAAAACACAGTTCATGCTACAACACTTTATTGAAACACTTCCCCTCAATTCTTGAGAAATCAACACTTCATTCTGAAGGTATCTGTGACTCCCTCTTCCAAATCTCATCCCAGGACAATAATCAGTAAAGTGCTGAACTCTCAGCAGCCCAGGCCATATGCGAGTATTTTACAAGGGTAAGGATAATTAAAGGCCAGGGCAGAGCAGAAAACAGTGTTGATGGTGCACGAGGACTGTGCCCAACATGACCTCAGTGATTTGCAGCTGGGATACTGTGGACTGGTGTGTGCAGCAAGGAGATTTTGCAGAGTCACTCACAGACATTTCTCACAGGAGAGCTGGGGACAAACAGCTTCTATTTCCAAAGTGACACTGGGTCATATTTGGGGTTTGAGCTGTTAGTTAACTTGCTTGCTGAGGGCACTGGTTTATAAGCAAGAGACTGCTCTTGTCTCCAGCCAGCTGAAAACACTGGCCCTTCTTTCTGTGTGATGCTGGGGTCAATAGTAACACATGCTTCCAAGGCTTCTGGTGTGGTGTACCCTAATTGAAGTGGAATAGGAAGACAACTGATGAAAAAAAGAAATCTTCTTACATGTATCTTTTTGCTGAGGTCCTTTTGCTAGCTGCCTTAGATTCCTTGGTGTTGACTTTAAATCCATTAAAATGTTAAGCCACACAGTATCAAATACTATGATTCTCTTTTGATCCACAGACCACTGGCTTTTCCAGTTACAGGACCTAATATAAAGCATATGAAAACAGAAGACAAATCCTGCTGTCATCAGGTAGAATTAGATTAATGTTTCCTTTTTAGGAAATTCCAGATGGTCTACGGGAAGATTTTCCCAGAGACACTAATAATAAAGATTCAACACCTTCTGCTCTCTTTGAAAATATGCACTCCTGAAATTCCTTCCACCATTTTTCTCTTTAATGAATAAAAGTAAATTTTCTGAAGACAAGGAAGAACTTCCCACTGCTGGTTTTGTATGGAATATTTTAATTTTATAAAATTAAACTATTCTAACAAGCATAGCTTAAGATACATTTATTCTGTATTAATCAGGGCTCTCATAGTCTAGCCTTCCGTATTTTTTTTCTACACAAGTTATCAGAGCATGAAAACTAGTTCTGATTAACCTTCTGTCAGGTACTGCAGGAATAAGAGCAAGCAAAAAAAGGACAGAAAATTCCAGCAATTCTCCTGAGTTATATGACCAGACAAAATCTGAGCGGGTCATTTTCTTCAAGCCAGTAGTTTGAAAAGGTAGGCAAAGTTCCCAGGGAGCAGAGGAAAAAAAAACAACCAGGAAAAAAAAAAAAAAGAAAAAAGACAATATGAAAGCTTTCAGAGAGATGTACCTCAGGGAACTAACACCTTTTAAATAAGCCTTTAATCGGACATGCAGCTTTCCACCCAGAAGTTGAACATCTTTTCCAAACAATATCTTTTCCTTTGTATCAAATCTGTGCCGATGCAATAGTAAACACAGTGAATTAAAGTTAAAAAGAATGAAAATCTTCATTATTACAGTGAAATTAATGGAGAAGAGAAAGTAGGTACTCCATATTTCAGTCTAATAATATCAGGGAACTAAGTGAAGCAGTAAACAAATCAGAGGGAGTATTTCACTTCTCACTAATGATTGTGTGACTTTAAAAAGTCATTTTTCAACATCTGCGAGAATTGTTTTCTTAACAAACACTTCCAATTATATGTGAAACAAGGTAGCTGCTCATTTCCAGACAGATAACTATGTCTTTTTAATTTATATTGCCACACAGTCCTCTATTGCAGTAAAACACAAAGCGTGTTCTTGACTTTTTTCACATCATACAACAGCTGACAGCCATTACTGCTGTAGGTTTAAAAACTTACTTTTTTGTCTGTCTTGTCCCCAAGGAAATGTTTTTTTCAGAGTCTGCATATGCCTTTGAAAATGTACCTTCAGCAATATAATAGCTGGAATGGTGTTATTTATGCTTGGCTTCAAGGATTCCACTCCAAAACCGTTACCCAAAGTTACCAGGCTGTATTGCATGTGGTTTCAAGTGAAAGCCATTCAGTTTTCCAGTAATTGGAAAGTACAGTGAAGTTTAAAGAAACAGCTGCTTTTAAAAATTACCTTTCAAACCTCACTCATGCAGAGTCTGCTACTTGTTAACAATCAAGTCAAGGCAAAATTATCTGTGCTTCCTTTGGCACAGAAGCTAATCCTCATGCACCGTTTGCATGGGAAGGCAGCCAGGCCCGAAGTGTGGACAAAACTCTGCGAGTATCCCCGGAGTGAGGGTTTGCAGGACGCCTGGCCCCGCGCCTTTCCCAGCAACGCCATAAATCTTCTGGAAGCCATCAGCACACGGGAGGCTGAGCTTTACTGCTTCTGCTTCCTATCTCGTTGCAGTCTTTCAGCCAGAAGATGTGTCTGCCAAGGTGTACATAGAGGGAGCTGGTGTAGTTCCAGCAGTGAGTTTGTGCTATTGAATTCTGTCAGCACTGCAGCTTCACTCAGATAAAAATGTTACTGAAGTCGATAAGCTTGCAAGGACTTGCAAAAGCTGTGTGATTTGCTGTTTGGTTTGGTTTTGTGTAAGGGTGAGGCAGGTTTTAGGACAATATTCAAATGGGACCAGCAGTGATTATTTTTCAATAAATAGAAAAATTACATTGTGTACAGAAATTAACTCTTAAACCAATCAGCTCTGGGGTTTTTTTTTAAGATTTTTAAGGAGCACATTTAAACTTAATGCAGCTGGAAGATTTTCCACTGATTTGATGTGCACAGACTCAGATCCTTAATATCTGAGAAGAGAATCAAGAGAAAGACATATTCAGTTGAAAGAGAATTCAGCATGCAATATCTTTCTTCCTAGAGGTAATTTTTTTCTGGGCTTTCTTCTCTGTGAGTTATGACCATGTGCAGATTTTCCTTGCTTCATGAGTTTTGGTTGTTAATGACAGGAGCCACAGACATCAGAGAAACTTGTGCTGTCAATTTGTATTTCAGCCCTCTCAGTTGTCATTGTAAATTGAGTCTTAGCTAGATTTTATTATGGCAGGCTAACACCCCTGAAACCGACTGAAGAGGGAAGAACAGGGTCAAAGCATGTATGGGGTTGCAATAGAAAAATTTCATAGCAATTTAATGCTGTCAAAAAAGAATACACAGGATGGTTTTTCCTTAAATAGGGTGAAAAGTACCTGCATCTGTTCCACCAGAGCATTTGTAATATATGTCACCAAATCCTGAAATCGGCTTAGAAATTGTGAGGAAGTTTAATTTTTTTCTTGCTTGTTTTGATTTTACCAGTACAGTTAAATACAGTTAAATAGTTTTGTTGAGACATTTGCTTTCCAAAATATAAAACACCTTTTTTTTTGTTCTCCGAGTGCTCATTTAAAGCAGACAGTTTAGCTCATATACAGCGATTGCTTCCTAAACAATAAAAAGCAAAAATGTACTTCCTAACAGATCTCCTATTCATCCTTGCCAAAGTATTTTAAGTAGATAATTAACACTGGCTAATTAAAAGTATCTTCAGTCTTTGTAAATGTACAGCCTATAATTTTTCATAGTAATGTGATTCATTTTATCTGAAGTTGTTCAACACATAGCTTTATAACAATTTAATTTGCATGCCTGGTTGGCACCGCCTTCCCTTGGTTTCCTTCATTTTGTGAGATACTCAATTAGTCACATATCTGAACAGATAGATTCAGGCAGACTTGTGGCTTGGAGTACCCCTTGCTCGCTGAAATCCTTTATAGGACTTAGACAGCACAGCATCCTTAGGGCTAAACCTCCAGTGCAGCAGAACAGCCTCAATTTATAGATAGCACACCAAAAGGGAGAAATTCCATGGTCATAACTTCCTAGCAATAGAAGGCAAGCAGCTGTGAAGATGGAGGGATTTGTTAGCCATGTGTATCTTTTTCCACAGCTTTACAGAAGGCTCAGGATATTGACATCCCTGTTCTCGCCCTCATGGGCTTCTGTGTGTTCTCTGAATAAGCCCAGCCTCTCACTGCACCTGGTAAGCCATGGTAATTTTATGGCCAGGGTGCTGCATCAATCTGAAACCGTGCAAGTTTTGCTCAGCAGAATTTACTAAGTAACAGCTGTATTCTAATGTGTTACATGAAAAATGCAGTCTGATCATTTTCATTTAATAAAATGTTTTATAAGTAAGCTGTTTAGAAGTTAGCACCCTTTTTCTGATAAAATTGCTGGGTGAATGCAGATGAGAAGTATTTCATGTGTTAACCTATCTAAATGTTCTAACCAAAATACTCTTAATAAGAATGTATTTCCTAAGTGATTGTCAGTTTGGTAGCAATTCTAATTCAAATCATATAGAACAATGTTCTGTATTTAGCCTGGCACGAGGCTCCAGCAGAGAATAAGGTGGACAGAAGTATTTTCATGTTGTTACTGTGCTGTCTGAATTCTAGGCTAGATTGGGTCTGCTTGCTCTAGGCCACAAAGCTCAAGGGTCTAAAGTCATAACTGTATCAAATTCAGAATCCATGTAAGAAAAATAAAACTTAGCAGAGCTTGGCACTAATGTACAATGCTTTTGTCATGGGGTTGAAAGTCACTTTTGATTACATTTTTGATAATTCTTTGTGATGAACTATGTTGCCCAAAGAGAAGAAAAGTCTATGTATGCATGGCCAAACAAATTGTTTCAGCCATGACTCTCCAGAAATGTCTTATATTTTATGCCAGTTCCTGCATTCCCTAGGCCTTTGATACTCATAAATCATTTCAGTAAACCTTATTCCTTCTGGCTTTATTTGATTTTTCTGTATTGGGATGTATTATAGTAGATAAATGTTGTGGCATTTCTTTGTCCAGTGGTCATTTTCTCTCTGCTTTAAAGAATCTGTGAATTTGGTTTTCCTCTTCCATTAGATCACATAGTGAAACATTTGGATCCTTCTTAAGCATCATAATTACATTATTTCGAAGTTCCTTTGTAACATTAGTTGCTACACACACGTTTCTTTCTATGTTATTTCTAATCCATCCAAAGCTCGAAGTATCAATGAAGGAGATGCTGAGGAGGATTGAGAGGTACAGTAGCCAAGAAACTAGCCAAGCTTCCAGTGAAGAGACTGAAATACCAACTTTCAGTATAGAGAGGCACTTCTCTTGGACATTTCTAATGGTTTCAGAGAGCTAAGATTGGGGTATTTTATTTGTTGTCTCCAAATGTCTGTTGGCAACTAGATTCCCTTCTTTTAATCTATAACAGTTCGTGACCATTCTGATGAAGACTGAAGACATAATAAAGAAAAAAATATAAGGTTCTTTTTTACAGTGCATTTTGTTCACCAGATTATAAACCTTAGGGCACCCTATAACGTGTTATATGAGAAGTCTGTGAGGTGGACAAGAAGCAGATTGAATACATTGTTTCTGTGGCTTTCTCTTCCTTTTGGCAAGGGATGTGTGAAATTCTCATCTGGTAGAGATCCAAAAGGTGAGCATTGTTAGCAAAATGGTAAATATAAATAGCCAAAGCTTTCGTTTCCCAATCCAAGTTGCACAACTTTGCTAAGTCAGAGGCCTGAGTTTGTGTGAGGTCTATGATGTAGAGTGTTATAGGAACTTTTTTGACTTTCAAGTGCTGATAATACTTCTGATAGAGTCCAAGACCAAATTCAGAACATGTTCTGATACATCACCACCACCAAAATAACCCAAACTTTCAAGAGAATGCATCTGAGTGGGACTGTGACTTGCACACGAATGGATGTCAGCAGATTTGAGTTAAATTTCTTTCTCAGTTACCGGCTGAATTTAGGGATCCATCACCACTTTGACCCACACCCTTCTCATCTGGCTCATGCTGGCAGTCCCTCCTAGTTCCAGAAGTACACAGTGGGATTGGCCTAGGGAGACTCAGACTGTGGATGTGGGGTGGTTTTCAGGGACTGAATCTGTAGTGATCAGCTGACTGCTTTCTGATCCTTTCATTGATACTGCAGTCCACTGCACATGGCATCACATCCACATGACAAATCTGGAACAGAGCTGGCTTCCCTGCTATCATTAACTTTGGTTCATCACGATGCTTCAGCGACCTGCCAAGCTCTCCAGTAGTAATGGGATAAATATAACCGACTGAAGCAACAACACCAGTGTAAGCAGCAACTTTATCTTGCCATTTCAACTTTACACTTTGGAAAAGGAATGACTGTTCTGAACAACTATCACAGCAGTTGCTGATATTAGCCCTAGCTGTTGATGGTGACAGAGTTCCCAAAGGAGACTTACGGCATCCCAGTGGATTCACATTTTATATACGTCAGCTTGTAAATGGTTGGAACTTCCTTTTGGCATTACAAGGGATCAGCAGTGAAGAAGCTACATAAGCCAATTTATCTCTTGTAGTTGATGCAGTTGACTTTTCAGACAACCAGGCCCAAAGAACACATTTAATGCTTTAAGTGCTAGGTTTTAAAATTCATTTTAGTGGAACAGCTTTCTTGGGTTTGCCCATGATTTATATTGGTATGCCCAGGATTTATATTGGTATAAATAAAGGATATCAAATCAGGTTCCTAAAAGTGACCATCAAAGAACTTAATGCTGCGGGAGAAGGGCTAAATACTTATCGCCATTGCTGTAAACCCAAACTAATTCCAACAATTCTCTTTAAGAGAACAGCAGCCTTAGAACAGCAATTTAGCCTCAGTCTGCAGTCTGTATGTTAAATGAATGACATTTTATGGTACTTCCTCTAAGAGTGCAGATAGTATGGGTAGATACAGGGTGTATCTGTGCTTCTCATCAGTCGCTTAAGAATAACACTTTCTATGTTATGCTTGCTACCACTGTACATTAATCTACTTTACAGTTTTATGTCAAATACTTTTTTGAAATCCAAGTAGATTATGTCCATTAATCACTTTGCTCAGTCTGTGTTCCTTATGATCTCATCTCTTATTAATATCTTTAGGATCTTGGCTACCACCAAGGTCAAACTGGTCTATAATTTCCTAGCTCCACCCCAGGCCTTTTAAAAGAGGGTTATGTTTGTGTTACGGTGTCCTTCAGTAGCTGCTTCATTTTCAGAAGGCTATTAAGAGTCTTTCACCTGGTTTGTATCATTTTGATTTCTAAAGTTTTCTAGATGTGCTGAAAATGTTTTTAGTTGCTTTAGTTGGCCCTTTTCATGTTATACCTAGGCTCTTCGCTGCTAGAATCTTTCCACATCTGGCACCATCTCATCTTCTTTCTACATAGAAAGTAGCTCACTTCAGTTTTCATTTACCTCTTTATAGTGTAAGGTTTCTAACTGCAGATCAAAAAGCCTTCATCCCGTTTTTTTTTCCCCCCACTTCTGTGAACATGGTGATTCTTTTTGTGGTCAAAATGTGGGCAACACACAGGATTGCTTGGGCTATACAAATATTCTTGATTAGATTCTGTTTTTCAGGGGTGGAAATAAAAAAACAAACCAACTTTTATTAATAACTCCCTGGTTCTCATTATATATATTATATATCCTGTCTTCTCTTTATATATCCATCAAGTTTGAAAGACGTTCATTAGAGGCCAGATCATTTTACTTTGAAGCCTTCAACACATCCCAAGCATAGCAATGGAATTTAAAAAGTAAAGAGAAAGCAAAATTGCAGCACAGTAATCAACTATATACAGATTACAGGCAAAAGCTGATTGAAATGAGGAAAAGTTATCAGACAGAAATAATATTTTAGTACATTCTGTAGGTAAAGTCTTTGTCCAGATTGGAGCAACTAAAGTTGATTTGTTGAAAGTATTGTCCAGAAAGTTAATTAAATAAATAGCATCCTTGGCAGTGGCTTTAACAGAAATCCAAATAGGCTAAAAGAGCTATCAGCAGCAGGTACTGTACCTGTCATAATTAGAACTAAGGCCTGTATACTGTAATGAGTCACAGAGAGAAGTTTTGACATTATTTTGTCAAGTGTATATGTGACATGAGAGTAAACAGAAGATTTCACTGGAAATCCGTATTAGAAGTCCTTCAAGAGAATGAAAATATGTTAAATACAAACCATGGAAATTTGCTTTATCTATTTTGAAGGAAAACATCTTGCTGTTCTAGACTTTCTTACTCTGATAATTTCCATCAGTGATATGAATAAATACATATATTTGACTTTGTTTTGATTTGGGTTCTCTCAGTTCTGAGCGAGATTGCCTGTTCACATTGAATACAGAGCAGTGCAGATGAGGGCATAGAACATGCCACATATATGGTGTCAGCATTCTCAGCATGTAGCATAGCTTCAAAGGCATGTCACAAATTAAGATCATGTTTAACATACTGTTATCTTTGCTGATGGTTATGAAATTTGCCACTAGTGTTACAGCTGGTTTTTTTTTTTTTTTGTTTTGTTTTGTTTTTTTTCTGTTTTGGTACCCAGTCTCTTCATGAAGGAGTTTACATAAATGACTTGGTCAAGGATGCATCATAATGGCTGTACCTTTTGAGAAAAAAATGTGGATTTTTTCTAGCAGTAGCTACCAATATGGTGCAGGAGGGGGCATGAGTGGAGTTCTCAGCCCTTTGAGGGAGAGAGAAATGTTTGGGCAGGAGCTGGTGCCTTCAGTGGATCAACACTTGGTGCAAGGCTCGTGTTGCAGACAGGAGTTTGGCTCCTACCACACATGCAATTAGGAGAAGCAAGGACTTTAAAGCAGGAGCAAGATCCATCTGACAAGGTGTGACAAAAAGAGTATCTTTGGGGGACTTCAAATCTAATGAGGACAGCTTGAAACTGGTAAGTTACTCTCTGATGGAAAGAAAGCATACAGTGTTTAATCTCATGGTGCACCATTTCAGAGAGGCCACACAGTTAAGCTGAAGTATGAGTAAGAACCATGCTGGAACCTAAAATCCCCCTTTTTTTTTTTTTTTTTCTGAAAGAAAGTAGCTGTATTTTCTTTTCCTTTCCTTTACACAAATATAAATGGCCACCTGAGAAAGAGAGGGCATAATCAGCGACTCGTATTCACTTGTATTTGCTCAGTATTCATTTGAGGAGCAGAAAGAGGGGTTAAAATCCCTCTTTAACAAGAGAGGTTTGAACAAGCTCAACACAGTAAAATCAGTGAGTTCCCAAAGCTGCTCTATCACTGCATCCATCAGAGGGCAGCAGAAACTGCAGAACGGGCCACAGATGCTGTTCTGTTGCTTTTAATTTCACACTCGGGAGGAACCAGAAGAAAAAAGAAACAATTTGGAAAAGAAAAAGAAGCACTTCAGAAGCACTTCTGGTAAATGCTAGATTGATACCTCATTTTAATAGCTTTGAAGTGATCTAGTGCAATTCTGACCACAACAATTTCCAACAAAGCAGTGTAACTACCTGTTGGTGAGAGCAGCTATTCTGCATATGGTAGTTGGAGCATTAGCAGTGAGGATATGATGCCACGCTATAATGGTAATTAGGGCAAGGATATGTATAGCCATTGCAATGACTGAACAAAACAGTGGGTTAGAAGAAAACCAGACTGGTTTTTTAACAAATTAATGTTTGGTAGCATGGAATTTTGGATGATGCCTTCAAATAACAAGGAGAAAAATATGTTGCAGATTGCAACAGGGATATAGAGGTTTTTAGTGACATTTCATTTCATTGTTGGAAAATAAAAGAATTATTCCCTAATTTACAACAATTTAGGGATTTCCAACAATAAAGCATTTTCAGAAATTGTATTGACAGTAATAAATTAATTCCGAAACAATAAAAAGCTAGAATTAACATGGCATACAGAGACTCTCAGCCTAATGACCTCTCCAAATGTCTACTATTTCATACAGAAGGTATGAAATTAGTGGCAAGAGTTTTTATATGTAGATGACACCTTGAATTAAGTTGGAAGCAGCAAGTGAATATAAATAAATGATGCATTTTTATTCCTACTTATCTGAGTTATTAGCAGTATTTTGAAGTACCTGAAGTAATTGTCAGAAAGTAAGTTAATCCAGCGAGGTTACTCTGGAATAAACATTGAAAGTATTTCTGTGAGTAAAATTTTATTACTGTGCCAAAGAAGCACCCATGAGCAGAGGGGTTTTAAAGGGATGGAAACAGGAACAGAGCCCACTGTCTGTAATAATCTCTGATTGCACACTAATCTGGACAGCTAGTTCATCTGCTTTAGGAACTTCATGCAAATTCTCACCCAAAACTGATCTGCTTTCCCATCTGAAGAATTTTTGGTGTATAGTACGTACAGGCAGAGTCCTGGAAATGGCACAGAAGCCTCTTCTGGCAGCTCTAAAGGCATGGAAACCAGGCAGTTGAAATTATTCAAGCAGCCTGCTCTTCATTTCTTCCCTGGAGCAAAACCACAAATCAGAGCTCAAGGAGAAAAAAGCAAGAGATCCTTCCTCAGAGACAAGAAAGGTCTGTTTTGCAGAGGGTTTCCAATCCATACTGCTTCAGGAGTGTACAACTCACTCGTGGCTTAGCTGACCTTGTTTCTTTTAAAAATCACATCCATCATCATAGACCCTTCATTTTCTTTGTGTTGGATCAGGCAGGTGAATTCACTTTTCCATCCAAGGCAACACAGCAGTGATCTCCCAAACTAAGAAAAATGTAGAATATTGTGACAGGGGGCAAGGATTTGGGAAAAAAAAAAACCAACACTAAGGCATGCCAATTGTAGGTTTTAAAAATTCTTTGAATTTTAAAAAATATATTGAGAATGTATAATGCCTGGGGTTGAGGCAGAAGTGCATCTAAACACAATTTAGCAGAAACTGTGTTTCTACAAGAAATGTTCATTCTTACAGATTCTGTCCAGATCCTGTGACTTTAGGAGGAAGACTGCTCTATGCTTCTGGTGAAAGGCAGGAGCTGGCAGTTCACTCTTCCATCTGATTGCTGACATCACTGAGAACTAGATGGCAAGTGACATTATTTCTCATAAAAGCCAATGCAGTTCAAAGATGCTGCCAATAAACAGTTAATTCCATTTGCTGATGTGTTTTTTTTCCTCACACAGTGGTACATAACAGTGCTTTGAATATTCATTCCCTTCATTTTCAGCTCTGAGTAAATGAATACACCACTTTTCACTGTCTGTAATTTGTGTAATTACCTTTGTCATTTGGATAAGATTTAAGCAGATGAAAGGATTGAAGAGAGGATGAGGGGGTTTTTTTTCTTAAAGTTTTAACAATAAAAGTAAACCTGTGATTTTAGTGAAAGAAAATAACAAACATTCTTTGTCACGCTCGAGGGTAGCCCTTGGAGGCTGCAAGCAGAACTAGCAAGGGTGATGTTTTCAGTGCTGTCATCAGTGGCAGAAGCAGAATCATGTAGAATTATTATTCCCACCGAAGACTCAGAACACAAAATAGTTTAAAGCTGATTATGCTTTAGTTTTTTCTGAAAAGGGCCTGAAAGACAAATAGAAGGCAGGCCTTAGGTGGCAGCATTTGCTCCATAAATGACACTCATCATAGACATTGGTAAAGCATCTTACAAATGTCTTCTACTGGACTAGCACCTTTTGCATCCAATGCTGATTTTGCACACTTCTAGGTACGTCTAAAATCAGGTTCGTGTCATTTTAGTTATTTTTTTAATCAAAACTGAAATAGCCATGCTAGGTAGCCCGTGGTGTAAATATTGCTGTAAATGAATAACAGTGATTAGATTAGCATAAACAATTCTTTCATGGAAGGATATTGTTAACTGAGCACAGATAAACTAGTAGGAATTTTCTGTATTGGAAAAACCTTTGAGAAATAAGAGGAGGCAAATGTATCTTCACTCCTTTTACAATCCCTATCAAGGACTAGTATTTTTCTGCCAATCCTCACTCAGTGTTTTGTCAGCATTTCCTCATTACTGTTAAACCTGTTGACTTCACTGACCCAGGAACTCTTGGCAAAGAATCCAGCGAGCAATTTGCTTTATCCAGGTCTTAGTCTTAATGAAGCTGTTTGTGAAATGGCCATCATTTGTGCTGCCCTTCTCAGCATCTTTCATTAGACTCATCAGTCTGTAACTGAACATGTGCACATGTGAACCTTAGGTTTAGCATCGGTGATGCTGACACAGGCAACATAATGGAAAGAAGAGTGGGGAAAGGCATGAAACAGAGAACTACAGGAAAGAATTGAGAATTAAGAGAGCATTTTGTGAATTTGTAAGCTTTCCTGCCTTGACCTTAAAACTTAAAATTGAATGTATTTTAAATCCAATACTTAACAAATGTATTTCTATCACTGCCTCATCATATTTCCTTAATTCCTCGTAGGTCACAAAGTTGTGTTCCTGCCACTTTCAAATAAATGTGTACATCACTAAGTACTTCATAGACTGGAAGTCAGTAGAGGTTAGGAATATGTATATCAGGGCCTTTAATTTCTTCATGGTTAAACAAACAGTAATTCATTCAGAGGCTAAAAAGGGAAAATAAAAGGAATTATCACTTGAGGTGGAAGAGTTTTTAGTCATGCAATAGATACACAGGTACAAAGACTATGACAATCTTTTCTCTTAGCCTCTCAGAAAAAGCATTTTAAAAGTGAATACTGTTTATGACAGAAAAATGGACAGGCTAGTTATTTTTCTTCCATAGTATCTATTGTCTTCTTCCAATAAGGGCAAATATTGCTGTTGATCCTGTAGTTCTGAGTCCACTAGCCAAGGTAATACAATGAATTAACCCATGAGACCCACAGGCATGTATTTTCTGTTTTTATTAATTTTCCAACTGAAAAGTTTTCTGGAGTTGTTGTTCTATGAAATTGCACTGTCTCCCTCTAGTGACTGCTTCTGTGTGTCATCTCAGATTTAACATGGAATTCTCAGAGACGAGGCATTTTTTACAGCTTGTGCTGCAGTCTGGTACAACTCCATCAATGCCTCAGCATTCAGCTGCTTTTTTTGTGGCTGTTAAATTTTCAGTGTTGGTACTGCAACTGTCAGTGGGGCCAAAGCAGGTTTAGGAATTCTATCTTGCACCACAACAAAATCCAGCACTGTGATACACCAGCAATCCTTCAACCAGGGAATACAGGCACCCATGGAGCAAGTGCACTGCAGCCTCAGGATTTCTTTTAGTGTCAGGGTTAACATCAAACCAAGGGACCACATGCTGCTGTCCAGCAGAGGCCAGGTTCCATAGTTCAGAACATTGAAACCCAAAGTGTTTTCAATGTGATCTTAAATTGCAAAGTGGGTGCCTGACATCTGCTCTCACCCAGGAGCCCTAAGTTTGCAGCTGAGCCGGTAACACTTGCTCCATTTGCTCTGGTGATTTTAACTCTTTGCCATCTGGGTCATACACCCAACTTACTCCATTGAGTGTTGTTCTCATATATCTATTAGAAATTTTATTATTGACAGGAACCAACTGGAATCTGAATGTGTGGGCTGTCATTATGTCTGCATTGATAGGATTCCGTTTGCTGGATTTCAGTCCTGCCTGATTTAGGGCTCTTGCAAATCAACCACCTGAGTTGGGTCAAATTGGGTAATTTTCTGGGTGTGGTGTCCCCATCCACGGTTTTGTAGTGGATCTGTCTTTACACACATAACAGGGGAGATTTGAAAGAGATAAAGGATCATTTTCCCCTAGTTCCTTATCACAGACATCACTCCCTGAATTTCCATTTCCATTTTCTTCAGGAGATGTAATTAGTTTTCTAATCCAGACAGTGCTGGGAGATTAGCAGCTGCTCCAGCATCATCTCTACGTTTTCTTCCAATTTTCATTTTTTCTCCTTTTCTTCCTGTAACTGTTTCTGCACCTGCCTCAATAACAGTAATAATTTAGCTGCTTTGCTTCCTTTCCTTGCCCCAGAGAAAAATGCTGCTCTATCTCTGCATGCCTCCTCTCTCCAGCCACATTTTGTTCTAATTTGACCATTTGTTATTGGTCATTGAGACTCTGCAAACAATTAACTCCTTGTTGACAAAGTAGAAGTCAAAGATTGTCTAACCTAAACCACCTTCTCAACTAGACCATGGCACTAAGTGCCTGTCTTTTCTTAAACACCCCCAGGGATGGTGACTCCACCACTTCCTTGGGCAGCCCTCCCCAATGCCCAATGGCTTTTTCTGCAAAGAACTTTTTCCTGATGCCTAAACCTCCCCTGGTGCACCTTAGGAGTATGTCCTCTTGTCCTGTGGCTGGTTGCCTGGGAGAAGAGACTGACCCCCACTGGTACACCTTCCTTTCAGCGAGTTGTAGAGTGTGATAAGGTCACCCCTGAGCCTCATTTTCTCCAGGCTGAACACCCCCAGCTCCCTCAGCCACTCCTCATAGAACTTGTGTTCTTCACCAGCCTTGTTTCCTTTCTCTGGATATGCTCCAGCAGGTGCTGCAGCTCCATCATGAGGATCTCCTGCTTCCCTTCAGGCTGTTCCTTTTAGGAGGGTGGTTCCATAAACTGGAGCACCCAGAGGCCTGCAGAAGCCATTGCATCACCTATTTCTGACCATCAGATCTTGACCCACAGCTGGAGGCTCAGCCACCTCTGAGCCCTGGGGAACACTGCTGGTCTGTCCCCAGCTGGATGTGACTCCGTTCCCCAGCACTCTCTGGGCTCAGCCCCACAGCCAGTGTTTTACCCAGCAAAGAGCACACCATGGGCAGTCAGTTTCTTCAGGAGAAAGACTTGTTCTAGTCTTAAAGACCTGACTAAACTCCGGGGAATTGACACTCTCAGCCTTTCTCTCATCTGCTGAGTGGGTCCTTGTCTTGGGAGGAGATCGGGGAACTGTAGCAGGTCTTATAATGTAAGTACCTCAAGTACCTCACTGCCTTCCTCCTCCTGCTTTGTCACTGTCAATTTTCCCCCATCCAGCAAAGGCTGAAGGTTCTCCTCAGCCCTCCTTTTGTTGATAATGCAGTTATGGAAATAGATTTTATTTTCTTTTTAGGGCACTGGCCAAATTAACTTCCAGTCAAACACTGGCCTTCCTGATTTCCTCTCTGCCCAACACCACAAAGGCTGTGTAGCCTTCCCAATTGGCTGTCCTTTCTTCCAAAGGTGATAAACTCTCCGGTTCTATGTGAGTTCCAGCTGAGTTCCATGCAGAGCCCCAGCTGACTGTATGGCTGTTGCTGGGGAGCTCTGGTGGCATCAGAGGGGACGAGTGCCCAGCTGCCCCATGCAGCAGTACTGTCACAGCTGCCATGCAGCTCACATTCACCCATTTTCAGCCTGTGCTCAGTGCTCCAAACCTGCCTAGCTCTGAAGGGCAAAAGGAGTGTGCAGTGTTCATGAGCTGACCTTTTTGAGATCAGGTGTGTGCAAAAACAAATTAGAAAATGAAGAAGGCAGCAGGGAGTGCTGGGTTATCCAGTCGTGTATTGTTGTGATCTCCACTGAGAGATTACTTCAGTGAATTGGAAGAGGAGAAAAGTAAATGTCAGATCTTGAAAAAGAATATCCTCACCCTGTCTTCAGAAAGTTCATTTTAGTGAAAGGAGTCATGGGCTGAAAAGCATTAGAATCGATGGATAGTTCAGTAGTTTGAGGTCTCATTAACCAAATCCACCTCTCAGTGGCACTGGCTGTAAGCCTGCAGTGACCTTCAGCACTAGCTGTGTGCTGCAGACATGAAAACAGAGTTTGGATGACTGCTTTAGCTGCTTTTATAGATTTTATACTGTTTTTTAAAAAGCACATGGGTCTTGAATTACTAAACGAAAAGACATGAAGTAAAAAAATAATTTTGCCTGTTACCTGTCATCACTTTACCTTTTTCTGATTTTTTTTTCTATTTAGCTGTCTTATACATGGTCTCACCTGAAAACTGTATTAGAAGATAGCTTTACCATCCTTTGTTAAATTGATCTTTGTGCTACATAGTTTGCAATCTGTGTCAGTACAGTGCAGCATCATGTAAATCATCCATCCTCTGCTACCTGGGTGCTTCTGACAGAAATGGTGGCATGCAATGACATTTTTCAGACACTTTCAATGGAGGTGTGTAAAATCACTCATGTTCTTTCAGAAGAAGGTTAAGGAAAAAGCCTAACATGGGAAAACATTTTTACTTTGAACTTCTGATTTGTGTACATTAGCAGTGGAAAGTAAATGCAGCTTGCATTTCTAGCACATATCCAATTCTGCAATTTTGGAGATGGACTGGTACTCTTGGAGAAGTTTCACTCATTTATAGAAATTCAGTTCTGAAAAATGTCTCACTTAGTTATCAGGGATTAAGTCTGAGGCCAGTTGCTACACAGATTCTTCTGAAACTGTAGGATGAGTGTATTTGGCCAGATCTTCCAAGCCCCATATCATGAGTGGTCCAAACAGGGGGCAGTTTGGCTTCCTTCTTGGCCACACATCCATGTGTTTATTTCTCAGGTTTCCCAATTTAGGTATATCAACTGTCAGTAGCAATAAATAATAATCACTTGCTCTTTCACAGCAATTTCATGTGGAAAGCACCCTGCCAAAAGGCAATATTGCCTCAGATTCACAGGTGAGAAGCCACTGAGGGCAGAGTAGTCAGTGAGAGTACAGTCTGGATTTCCTGAGCCAGACAAGAGGATCATTCTCCAGTTCCAATGTGCTGTCTGTGTTTTTCTGTGAAAAGGTGCTGGCAATGCTTTTTGAGGTGCACAGAGATGTGCACCTATGAAGAGCTTCATGTGTGTTCACCCTTAATTTAAGAAATCTCTTGACAGAAACCAGAGTGCCAAACTCTGAAAAGCTTTGTAAGCTGCTTCATCCTGCTGGACCACATCAGTATGCTGGATCAGCTTCTGGAGCAAGAATTCTTCCTTTTATGAGGAATCATACATGTAGTTGCAGAGTTTGTTCCTTCTTCCCTGGCACCTTGAGGCTGTAGCACAGTTTCCCATGAATTAAAGTGGAATACTATGCAAGACATAAAGCATTTATGCAGTCTGTATGTTCCCCAACTCTCTTCTCTGTTTTATTTTCTTTTCAGGTTTACTTGATGTTTCTGACTCCTTTCTGACTCCTGCACAAAATAGTTTCTCTTCAATAAAAGAAAATCTGATAGTAGACTGAGACTCAGGACTTCTCAGCTGTGTGGTTGTAAGTGAAGTTTGGCATACCAGGTCATCATGGATGTGCTATTTGTGAGAGACAGAAAACCTGAAAGAGTTAATGTAAACTTGAAGGAATTAATGTATCAAACACTTCCTAGAAGAGAAAGAGAATGTTACCATACCAATGAGACGAAGTGGGGTTAGAAAAGAGGGTCTTGTGGAAGCAGGATAGCATTTTTTGGGGACCAACTTCCTTATCTTGGTAACTATCCCTAAAAACAAGTTTGGGACAGCATTGCATTTGTGTCTCCAAGAGGGAGGAGGGGAATTTAAACAGCTCCCAACCCTCTTCCAGGTTCAAGAATAACAAAATGTGCCTATGCTACAAATAGCACAGCTGAGGGGGCTGTGTGTGTACCCACCATCCAGAGGAACTGGACCAGAGACAGCACTGGAAACGTGGTGGTGACCCAGATCTTTCTTCTCTACCTCTGTTTTTCTATATTTCCTTCTTCCCTTCTTCTACCTCTTAAAAGTTTAATTAGTTGCCGCCATGGACTGTTCAGAAATGTTTAAATCATGTTGGAAAATTCACTGTCAACCCCCTAATGAGTCTTTATCAATTATAAACAAACTCTGCTTTTTTTAATGCTCACCACTTACAACACTTGAGTGGGTAGATTTTCCTGACAGTGATCAGGACACACTGCTGACACCAGCATGACCGTCTCTGTCATACCTCTTTTTTTTTTACAACCAACACTTTCCCTGAAACAGCTGGATCACAATGACTTAAGCTTCAAATCAACAATAAGGGCAACTCAAAGCAAGCTTCAAGTCTCAAAATTCTTGGTGCAAATGCTGAAACTTACTAAATGAATCTGAAAAATACATTTCAGTCTGGCAACATTAGCTGGAGGAAGGACTGCTGGGCACAATGATGACCTTGGGTTCCAGTGACCAATTCATACTTAAAAACAGCAGTTGCAAGGAACTTGTACTAAAACCAAAATCAATTGGCCTATTCATTACACCACTAGGGAAAACAGCTGGGGGAGAATGAAATGTGAAAGACCAAAGGAGGTGTTAAGCTGGCAGCTCAGTAGTATTTGTCATTGTTTTGGATCCCTGCTGGGTGATCTTTTCACAGAGACAAGTTTCCTTTGAAAAATTGTATTAAAATTGGAGGAGAAATGGGGTTGGCCATTTTGTATCAGGGACTGTATTCCTGGATAAGTTAAACCAAATGCAGATAACTGATTAGAAAGTCCTTTGGCCAAAACTGTTGTTATTCTGTGAGCAGAGGGAGAATAAATTAAGCTTCCTCAGACAGCTACAGTAAATATGAAGTTATTGCATAGATTAATGTGCTAATGATTTATGCACCTGCCCTTTACCTGTGACTCCTTTTCTCTGGGATTAACTTTAATTTTCAAGGACTCAGCACATTGAAACAGCCTCTTTTCATTACTGATTTTACATTTTTTCTCTTTCTTTCATATCACTTTAAAACCATATTCAGTCTGACACCATTGAAAAAAGTTTAAAAATGCACAAGGTTTCAAGTACAACTACCAGAGATATTTTCAGTTTCTCTATGTAATATATAGCATTTATTTCTAATTCTGAAAACATCTGTGTAGCTGTTAAAGTCAGTACGGTCTCATGCTCCTGTTTCCATTCCTTTAAGGCTGGTAAAGGGTTTTTAGGATTATACCCTGAATATCCAGTGTCAGAGGGGCACTGCTGCCTGTGGCCTCCCCAGACTCCTTGCTCCTGGTCAGGCATCTCTGAACAGCAGCAGGGCACAACTGATGCCATGGGTTTGCAGGTGGGCTGGGGCAAGGCTGCACCTCAGTGTCAGTCTGTCCTAGTGCCGTTCACAATAATGTAGTAAAGCACCATTGCATGTTTTGCTTTCCACCACTGAGATTTCCTTCACTGGAGAACCTCTTTCATGTTTTGCACTATTGGGACAACATGGCCTGGGACAAATAAAAATATTTGGTTTTCAAGCAGAGACATAAAAAATTGCTTCAAGATAACCTCAAAATATTCATAGCTCCATGCATTTTGATTTGGTACATCTTTTTTTGTGGCTTCCAGGGAAGTAGTACCCAAAACATCTGGAACAGAGACAGAATCATGGCAGTGTGATGTAGGCACTTGATGCTACATGACTCTCCACTAGCACTGAGGTGAGAGCATCATATAAGCCTCAGAGAAAGTACATAAAAGTTTTATTGTCACTAATTTGAGATGGATGACCTGAGTGCTCTATTTCTCTTGGCATGGCATACCATGTGAGCTCAAATCAAAACTTTATGCCCTACTATCCCCTCAAGCCTCAGATACATATTTGCAGTTAGAGGTGAGGAGCTAAGTGTCCACAGAATAAACAGAGCAAGGGTCACATTATCGAGTATTCCTAAGGTGCTGATTTATTCTGTCTTTCTGTTCATATTCCATCTCTGCTTTTGACCCAGACAATATTTACCCTACTGAGATTTCCTCTGTAATAAGTATCAATGAAGCTGGGCTTCACATCTCTGACCTGCAATTCCTCTGCTGCACTATGGGTTAGATTATGTTTGTTCTTGTTTTGAGCATCAATAGTGCTCAAAATAGTAAAAAGTGTATGTTTGAATAAGCATAGCTCTGCACAGGATGTGCCAAAAGGCAAGATCATGAAGTTTAGCTTCTGAAAGGAAATATTTTGAGGAATGCAGATTCAGAAGGGAGCACCATGACCCTTGCAAACTATTCCAGGGGCTGCTCACTGTGTAATGTGATTGGGGTTTGCATTGTACTGCAAACACCTAAACATTGCAGGGCACAGATTATTTGCCAGTGCTTCCTATACTGAAGCAAAATATAATCAAAGCAGGGGTAATGTGGCTCAGACAAAGAGGAGGTTATCACACTAGGTCTCTGACATAGCAGGGGATGTGTTAGATGACACAGAAAACCTGCAGGGGTGGGCAACTCCCCATGCAACAAAGAAAGAAAAAAATTTCATCAAATAAAAGCTTTTTCAGTTTCGTTGTTGTTGTTGTTTAATTAAAATTTCTTCTGTTTTACCTACTCTAAACTGATCCTGTTTCTGCATTTTGAGGCATTTGATCTGATCTCTCAGGAAAGATGTGGCCAGTTAGTGGCTGGTCCTGCTACTGTTATAACCACCAGGGGACACCTCAGAGCTGGCATAAACCAGCAGGGCTGCAGAGCAGCGCTGCCTCCAGGCTTCCTAAATTCCAGCCAGTGTTTTAAAGTGTCCTGCTTTTTATTTATGGTAACTTTGATAACTAGGGATTCAACAGGAATTGCTTCTAATGCCCTAAATTGATTAACATGAAGTTTATGCAATGCTTTTATAATGCAAAATAATTATTTGGCTCATAATTAATGTTATGACAAAGAGTGATCAGGTCAGTCAGGAGGGGTTATAACACAACAACTGTAAGGGAATCAAGATTTCCCCTATTATTTGTTTACTTAGTCTGTGAGTTCAGTGCTCAAGGTTGTATTTTCATGCCTTCAGAATCATCAAATATTGGGGATTTTCGTATTTTCACTGTGTATACATGTATAAAGAATTTGTGTTCTGTTCTGAGCCAATAATACAGTTGTTGGAGTAATTTATCTGCAGAGAAAGTGATTTCAACATTAATATATTTATATAGTATAAATAACAAATCGTCATAAGTTTTATTAAAGACTGGTCTTTTGATTTACCCATGGCTTCTCAATGAAAGAAAAAAAATAAAAAAAAGCAGAAACTAAAAAAAAAAATAAAAAAATAAGGGAACATAGGTTAACTCAAATTACAAAGAGGACATTATAATTCACAACATGTTTGTCTTTTCTACCTTAGGGTTTTGAACAAGAGTTTATCACAAACCAGTTAATCTCTCTAAGAGGCTTCCAGTTCCTTTAAGTATGGCTGGACTTTGCTGTGAGAAAAGTTTTTTGGTCTTTTTCTCACATTAAGTGTATATCCTCAGATAAATAAACATCAGTATGGCCTCATGTCATCCTATTTCCAAAAAACACAGAGGTTGTAACTGAATTTGTTATTTGTTATTCAGATGTATTGATAGCACCTAATTGGCATGACATGTGCCTTGGGGATTTTTCAATGTCCTTAAGTCACAATGTGCTAAATGACACAAGTAACAGTATTTGGAATGTTTTTCCAATCTGAAACTTGATTTCAGGACAAGTTGAGTAAACAGGGCCTAAATTCACAAAATTAGTAATTAGTATTTTTATTCAGAGGTTCCCCCATCAATGTCAGTGCTTGGACTGAACCAAGTTCAGGTGCTTGGACAGCTGTGTGTGTGAGTTCAGGTGCACCTCCTTGTGCTGCTGTCAGTCCTGCCGTGCCCTGGGGGGCTGCCAGGGGGTTCTCATGGTTTTGGAACTGGTGAGGCATGCACTTACATAGAGAAAGAAATTCCAGCCTTTCAATTCAGAGTCAAATCAACTTCTTACCACACAGTGAAGAGCCTGGCTGAAGAAGAAAAAAATGTGAAACTGAGGCAACTTCTCTGAATTTAAGAAAAAAAAAGAGCAAAGTCTATTATCTTAACATTCTAGTCTTACATTCCTAAAGTCAGATTAAAACGAACTGACTGCAGTTCCCTTCTGACTTCTCCTTCCACAAGTTCTTCTAAATCTCAAAGCATGTGGGTAGACCAACTGCAGAGCTGCTGTGTGGAAAAGGATGGAAGCTCTGCCATGCACTTATCTCCTCCAATACTGCAGTGGTTCAGCAGGACTTTGGTGTCTCTGCTTGAAAAGGAGACCATTATTTTGGTGCTTTAAGCATCCAGATTTGAAGTGCAGCTCACATATTTGATGTTGTACCTCTCCCAGTTCGTGTGTCACCACACTGCTGCAGAAGGGGAGCCAGCAAAGTAATGCTCAGTTCAGTGAGTGTGTCAGGTGGATGGCAACACCTGAATGCCAGGTGCTGAGCCACTCATTCTGCTCACAGTGGTCACATACAGGACCCTTTTCAGAAAACCAGTGTCAGTTGAAATTGTACTGAACCTTATCAAAACTGCTCTCCTTTTAAACCAGCAAGACCTTTGGCTAATTTCTGCTTGTGCCCTCTCATGAAGGGGATCACTTGTCTGGATGAAGAACAAATCTAATAGTACTAAAAATCCTTGAAAATTATAAATCTTTACCGAAGGGCACTTATCATCATTTGGAAGTGGGACTTATGTGACATGGTTGCTTTTCAGATTAAAATGTTTTTTTTCCTAAAGGTTTGCTCCCTGCATTAAGTTCATATAACTGGATTGTGTTTGTAAAAAGACCTATAATGAGTGGGTTTTTTCCTAGCAAACTGCTGCTGTAGCTCCTGTTGTCAGTTTGATTAGCCTGCCTGCTTTTTTGAAGTATTGTCAAGGAATTTTACTTTTAAACATAAGTATAAATAGCTTAAGAAATGTTGCCATTGATGTGGACATAAAAATGTAGACTAGTATTTTCTCTATATCTTTTCCACATTCTTTGCCTGCTTTCTAATAAGATTTTTTTTTTTAACTTAAATAGGTGCTGAGCATCCAATATTTCACTTCTATTCTTCTTTCAGCATACATTATTCAGCACCCCATCATCTATCCTTGGGTTGTTCAGCTGCTGGCTGCAGCTGAAAATTCTCTGTGTTTTCCTTGTGTTCAGAGTCTGGCCAATCAAACTGCCCACAAACACAGTCATCTTCAGAGCAACGTTAGGAAAGGTTTGATTTCTCTGGGGCAGAAAAATTCTCTCCCTGTTTGTTTTACTAGGGTACAGAATAGGCCAAAATTAAGGGCATATGTAGGCACTTTGTTGAATCTAGCCCATTGAAATCAGTGGAGGTTTTGTGGAAAACTGGGTATCATGCACAGCTTTTTCAGTGCTGGCTCTGTAGAAAAACATTTCTGCATAAGCATTGTCACAATTCCCACAATTCCCATAGCCAGAGGCTGGTGAGGGAGGATGCAGACCTAATGCTTTGGGAAAGATTCTGTTCTCTCTGTGCTTTCTTTTTCAGCTGGTCAGTGCCATGAGTGTTCCTGCTGCAGGGAGAGCCATAGATAATGATGAAATTTAGGAAGCATATTCCAGACCAGCCCTGCTCAGGGCCCTCCTCCTGTCCCCTCCTCTGCTGCAGCCTCTGGTGGAAGGAGACTGTTGATGCTCACAAGTCTCATCCATGACTTATTGATTTGGGCTCATCTGGGAATTAACTACCTCCATCAGGTATTTGCTGTTAGCACAGGGATTACTGTGATGCTTCAGACAAAGCCCTTTTTTGAGATTTACTGATTGACTTCTGCTCATCTGAGCTCTCTTTGAAGCAGAGAGAAAAAACAGCAGCTTTTCAAACTTCTTAATGAAAACAGTGTCAGCTGGAGGCTGGTATTCTTGTGACAGTGTATGCACAGATATGTAGTGTCTGCAGAACTGGTTCAGCAGCAGGTCAGTTTAGAAGGGCTAAAACATGTCTCTATGATTTTCATTAAAAAACAATGCATTTGAAAGTGTTGTAGATTTTTTTTCCTAAATGCTAGTTTTGAGGGTATGCACCACCTCAGAAAGCAGAGAAGCTGTCTTTTGATTGAAGAATCACAGGAGGCAGGAAAATAAAATAAAATATATTCAATTAAATTAATTAAAGTCTGAGACAACTTGTGTTGAATGAGCTAGTGATGGGCCCTCTATGGAGAGAGCAAACCCTTAATCAAGATGAGTGCAAGGTGCTGCAGAGCACCTGAAGGCTTCCATTGCTGCAAATAGCAGCAGAGGAGAAAAGGGTGCATGTGATGCTGTGTTTGTTGTAAGCAACTAGAAAGTGAACTGAAAAATAAATGGCTTCTTGCTGCTAGAAATCATGATGGTGCATGTACCCATTGTTATTCCTTTCCTTCAGAATTTTACAATTTTTTCTGCCCATTGCCCACCAGCAGCAGAGGAATGGCTGGTGCAGGCTCTGGATTTTCCTCCTGCCAGCTCTGTGGTGATGGCTCCGTGCACACAAGGGTACAAGGGAACAGAAGGACAATTGTACTAGACAGGATGAAGTTTTACAAGAAGTGGGAGTGTGCATGTGCTAATGAACGTGCTGGAGGTGAGGCAGCCACATGTCCATGGCATTACCAGTCACAAGCACAGAAGGGGTGCTGGCAGAGCCATGTGCTCTTTAATCATTTTGCCATGGTTTTGATGCCCTTCTGTTATATCCTGGCTTGGTTTTAGATCTTTGGAAAAGTATCAGTACCCTTTTCTATGTAAGTGTTTAAGAAATGTTCTATTCCTTACCTGGGAATTTGTTCACCTCAGGATTTAGTGAATATTACATCCAAACGTGGTGCATGGTGAGTTACTTCGACTGCTAAACATTGTCTGCACCATGTGTGAAAGAAAAGAGCCCATTCAGCAAGCAGCCAAGGCAGAGAGAATAGTTATAGAGCCACTTTTTAAATACAGAAGTGCTCTCTTTAGGGCAATTCCAAGTGTGATAATTTAGAGCAGTAAAATGCCATGTGCTTCAGGGTGAATACTGTAAAACCTGCTATGACTGAATGGCATTACAGACCTGTGGACTGCCTCATCCAGCCTTGGCAATTCGTGGAAACTGGGATAGCAAAATATGTAAACATGTCTTCCCTAGATAAAAGAATCTCATTTGTAAGTACACTAAAAATAAAGTCAAATTAAGGAAACATAAAACCTAAGAAATTAATTAGGTTTATTTTTATCTAAATCCTCTTACTTTTTTCTCAGGATGAGGTTTAAACAAAGCAAAAGCTAAATGTAATAATTCCTATCACCAGTTGATTTTGAGAAGTGATTACTCTGAGGCAGGCTGCTGCATATCTGCAGGAAAATAGGTTCTTAAACATCTTGTTATATTTTCCTGCTTAACCACAAAATTCATTCATGCTGATGTCCCAAATCAATGCCTTCAGAGCCTGTATTGTCGGAAGTTGCAGGCATCTGTGCAGATATTGGTGTTGTCTGATCTCACCATCAGCCCCTGGCAGCCCTCAAAAGAATGCCTAGACATACCAATCCAGCTGATTAGAGCTTCTGTCTTTTACTGCTCTGTTAGGCAACTGTGATTGGGAACTGAGTCTGCCCTGGTACTTGTGATCAGGTGCTGATTCCCATTGGTGCTTCCCACCCCCAGCTGCCAAGAGGCTCAGGGCAGTTGCAGTCAGAGAATATCTTTCAGCTGTCAAAACATATTTGAGTATAGAAAGAAGCTAGAATGGCATGTATATCAGAATTTTTTTGTGGTTGTTCTGTAGGATTTGCTGCAGGTGCCATAAATATACTGGAATTCATTTTATCCTCCCTTTAGCTGGGTCAGGACAACAAAACAAGTTAGGGAACCACGACCTCAGAAGTTGGTTTCTCTGAATAAGGTTTTTAAAGAAGTTTTGAAGGAAGTGGCTTGAAGAAAGTCCATGTTCAGTTATAGTAAAAGGACATTCTGGCCATTTTGCCTTCTAAATGAATTTCTGCATGGGAAGAGAGCAGAAAGTCAAGAAAAGAGGATCCCTTTATAAACAGGAGGGTTAGTGAAGACCCACCCTGATCAGATGATCAGATGCCTTGTGAGTTTGTCTGCTGATGCACACAAAAGCTTATCAGCTCAGAAATCAGAAATGTTAGAATTTATTCCTGCTGCTTCTGTGTACACTGTCGGGTTAAAACTACTTTTAAACATTATAATAATATAATATAATATAATATAATATAATATAATATAATATAATATAATATAATATAATATAATATAATATAATATAATATAATATAATATAATATAATATAATATAATATAATATAATATAATATAATATAATATAATCATGTAAATTTATATAATATATTAATATATTTAATATAATATAGATATACTATATTATATCTAATATTATATCTGAAATATTGTATCTAATATTATATACATATATATATATTCTTTTTGCATTCATCAAATTTTACCACCTCACAGTCCAATATATTCTCCTGCTGTTCAGGAAAAGCAGAGATTTTCTCTGGATGTCCCAGTGCAAGTCCAGTGCTAAGGAAGAAGCTGCTCAGCAAGGATGGTCGACACTTCAAAATCATCAAAATAATACCCCTGTTGGCTGGCTATCAGAAGCAAAATCTAGTAACTGATTGATTGCAAAGCATGAAAATAATGTTACTTGGCTGCTACACTGACTTCTGTCAGGGCATTGTACCTAAAAGTCTGAGGTGATAAAACCCAAGCAGCTCCTGAGGAGCACAGAGCTCCTCAGTCAAAAGCCAGGGAATGAGAAAATATTTGGAGGTCTTGAGTCAGCACTCACTCACTTTTAAAAGCAGGCCCTGAGCAGGTTACCAGACCCATTCAGGTCTCATTTTCAATTAAAACAGTGCTGTACAGAATGTGAAAAGGGGGCAATGGTGGGGCTGCCTTTGGTGCAGCTGCAGCTCTTTGTTCCTCCTTCACTCAGACACATTCACGGCTTGGCACTGCTTGGAAGGGCTGTCTGACCCACTAACACAGAAACAGGGAGAACAGTAAACAAGTGGGAGAGGGAGAGAAAAGAAAACTAGAGAATTACAGAATCATCAGATGGTTTGAAGGGACCTGAAAGATCATCCAGTTCCAAACTGCCTGCCATGGGCAGGGGCACCTTCCACTGACCAGATTGCTCAGAGCCCCATCCAGCCTGGCCTTAGGCACTCCAGAGATGGGACATCCACAGCTTTTCTGGGCAACCTTAAAAGTTCCAGTCTTTCACTACCTTATGATTAAAGAATTTCTTCCTAACATCTAATCTAAATCTCTCCTCCTTTACTTTAAAACCATTCCTCCTTTGTCCCATCACTATCTCCCTGTGTAAAAAGTCACTCTCCATCTATTTTATAAGCCCTTCAAGTACTGGAAGGCTGCTATGAGGTCTCTCTGGAACCTTCTCTTGTCCAGGGCCAAGCCATCTCCTAAAAGCTCTCACTGTACTGCTTGGGGTGCAGCTAGCCCCACACTGCTCCACACAGGGACCCTCTTGTGAGAGGATCTTGCATTGCAGCTTCAGGCACACTGGAATGGAACCCCCCAAATCACTTTAGATGTATAAATGCACCAGGGTTCCACAATCAGGAGCATTATTAACAAATAAAAAACCCTATTCGTGATCCTTAGGAAACACACAATCAGCAGTTTGTTTTTAACATTTTCCTTGGCCTCTGCTACCTAAGCCAGCCTCTTTTCACACTGTGTGTCTGATGTGGGGATCTTAGTCCCTAAAATCTGGAATGCAAGTGAGTATGTGCAAGCTGCACCAAGTTTCAGGGTCTTTAGAAGGACCATGAAAGTGTCCTTTTGGGGTGCAAATAAAGGTTCATTTGCCAAATCCATTAGCAGGAATGGATTAGCTCATAGAGGAGGCAGGATGCCTCTTTGGGGAGAGACAGCTTTTAAATATCTGTCTACCAAGATATGCTTCCCAGCTATTAATTTGGGTATTAAAGATCGTCATAGACGTGACAAGGATTCCATCAGCCATTTTAATTTCTGCTCAGGGACTGCTATGCACTATTGTTATACATAGCACTACTCAAGTAGCTGGAAAAGACTGGAAAAAGCACAGTTCTTCTGATTTCAATTCTTTCCTTCCTCGGTTCCTTGCAGCTTTTTGCAACTGCTGAATCTGTTTTGCAGTCAGTGCATGCTGTTGGGGACAATAGCAATCTGTCCCTCTAGCTCCTGTGTCCTGTGTTAGATCCATTGAGAGTTTGGAGTTGTGCTGCTGCTCAAGAAGCAGAGATCCCTGTGTCTCACACGTGTCTCTCCCAGCACAGCAGCTGTCCCATAGGTCCTGGAGAGGCTGTGTAACAGTTTCTCACCCTCTGTGGATAAAGGAAGGGAGCAGAGGATGGGTGCTTATTGCAGCAGGGACTGGGGATTTTATATATGTAAATATCTTTTAAGAAAAAAAAAAAAAAAAAGATAACTCAATGACTTTGTTACTCCAATGTAGCAGGTGCTTCCTGGGGCTGCACAAAAGGTCTCTGGAAGTCAGAAGAGCACTGAAACAAAAAGAACAGCATTTTATGTCTAGAGGAGAGTGGAAATTGCACCTAGCATGTTTGGACTTTTTTTTTCAGTCTTCTCTGCTTAAAATATTTTTTGCTAAAATCAGCTGCAGAGTCTTTTTTTTAAATAACATTTTAATGAAGCTGCTGCTAATGAGAGCTCTGTCAAAAACTTCCAATTATTACCACAATATCCCTTGATGTTTGTGGGGAAATGGAGCATTGGAGTATTAATTGACCTCCTGATAGTAAAGAAGACCCCTCTAGCAGAACAAGAATTAAAACTGACAAGCTTTTGGAGTCCAGTGCTGCAATGTAGGAAAAAAGAGCTTTGAAGGTGTTGGGAAGGTCATCATAATGATCCAAAAAAAATTTCTCTGTGGGGCAGTGAAAGGAGCTGGATTAGCAAAATACCTGCACATATAATGCAGAATTTATCCAGAAGTCAAAAGAAGTTGTCCTCCACACATAAAAATATGAAACCTGGGAGAAGAAGGAAAGACTGGTTCTTGCTTGCCATTAATTCCTGTGGGTCTCATCAATACAGCTGTAGACTGGAGGCTACTGTATACCATAGTGCCAAGAAAAGATTTTTGAGAGTTGTTTTCAGTCAGTTTCACTTTTGTTAAAAAAACAACCAAGCAATCAGACCAAACCAGACAGCACTGGCATCAGTAGTCAGTGGCTGCTGCCCTCATACCCTTCAGGCTTCCCTGGGAGGAGTAAATCATCTGAGAAAAAGGAAAAAAATCACATAGGAAAAGAGGAGAAACACTCATCTGAAAAAAAAAATAAAAGCCCGAGAGAGTAATATTTTCCTTACAGATTTAGATTAAATACCAATGCCTAGAAAAAAAGTGTGTGATGGAGAGTTCATGAAACAGTGCAACCAAGTAGCTGTTGATGTGCTTTATCTACAAATGCCAAGTTTAATTGATCTATTTCACACAGTTAAGGACTTAGATACACTGTGGTCATTGGATATCAAGCTTGCCATGTAGCAAAGAGCTGTGAAAATACACTAAGTGCCTTAGGAAATGAAGGAAAGCTCCCAGCATGGTGTAAATTAGACTTCCCTCTTGTCTGGGAAGGGGTTAAGCTTTTAGCAGAATCCCAGGAAAACATGATGAAATGAACTTTCACCACTGGCTTGCTTTCTCCCAAGGCAAGGGCAGTCCCAGTGTCCCCCTTACCCCACCAGACAGGCTCTGGGTGTAGGGGCTGTGTTTGACTGTCACTCCAGAGGTAGGAATGAGCTGCATCACTCTGTTTGCAGCATTTGGGTGAAGGGTGTAATCCAATTCAGACAGCCCTCTCCAACCTTTTGGAAGCTTATGTGATCTGTGTGAGTTTCATGAATAGAACTCTTGAATTGGGAGTCTCATAGGAAAACAGATTGGTTTTCCTCCTTGCTTTACTTGTCCATAGCTTTCTGCTTACAGAAACTGATTCATCTCTCACTGAAGCTGTTGGGAATGGTCTTTCCACATTCTGGCTGGAAAACAGGCTGTCTCTGAGCTTCTGCAGAAAACATAAAAGATGGGCAAAAACGACCATCATTTCAACAGGACTAGCTGGCCACATCTCTGTGAGTACATTTAGTGTGCTGAGAACAAAGTCCTTTCATGGAAGAGTCTATATGCACACTCTTGGACTTTCTCAGCCTCCCAGTCAGGGCAGTCACATGCAAGTTGTGTTGTGAGGATATGGAGTATGGAGAATACAAGTTACACAAGGCCAAAATTGTCCCAGAGGCTGTTGTCATATTTTAAAAGCAATGCCCAGGAATGTCTTAAGGTGTCATATAGTAAAGATACAATCTCTGCTTGAGACCAAATCATAAGTATTGAATACAAGCTTAATTAGTTACTTTTTTTTTGCTTTATACCAGTGGAAATTCTTACTAGATATTTCTTCAGTCTTTTGAAGTAAGGTCTTATCTTGAAAGAAAGCTCAGCCCACATGTTAATCAGAAGCTCCTCATTTACTGTGGTTCACTGTAAACCAGCTTCCTTAGTAGTTTTTTAGTTGTGGGGTTTTTTTTGTTTGGTTGGTTTTTGGTTTTTGAATTTTTTTTTAAAGGAAGGTGCATGTGCTCTTTTCTGTCTGTTAATCCTTTTTAACCTGGAACATGGCACAGAAAACTGCAAATTTGTCCACGATTAATAAAAAAAAGAGATAGTGTAGCTGACAAATTCAGTCTGTTAAGTCATGCAGGGTGTTGCTGGAAAGGATTTGGTGATGATAAGTGTGTTTGCAGCTCTGCTGAGGATGTAGGAGACACAAAGACATCTGAAACAAATACTAAAAAAACCACAACAGACTGTAAGTAAGCCCCAAAATTTGCCAAGAGTAATTTCTAAAAATATCCTGACAGTTACTCTATCATTATTCATGTAAATAGCAAAGCTGAAGTAATTCAGACTTTCCAGATAGGATAAAACTTTGACACAGCCAATGACTGTAACCAGTTGTGATATATTGCTCTATGTCACCACTGGTTCAGTGATATATAGGGGCATTGTTGAAACAGCAAATTATTAGGGAAGTTAGAAGCAATATAAAAGACAGTAGGATAATGCCAGATTTGTGTTTCCAAGTTACATGACAGAATGAGTACAATTTTGAAAGCTTTGACATCAACCAGAATAGAAACACGGCTTTTAGTATTTTAGTAATAGTGTTATTAACAAACTATCTCTAACCCATGTCAAAGTACTTAATGTGCTATAATAACATCAATTAAAATACAATAATGGACTTAATAATGTGGCCCATAATGGGAAAAAATATTCATGTGGATTATCTCTTGATACTCAAGAGAGAAATTCTAATGAAAGACACTATAATGAAGGTAACACTAAACAGATTTAATATAATATGAGTTAGAAATATGCCAGGATAGAAAATAGTGTAGGCAAAGTCAAAACCGTGTCCAGAATGTTCATTGGCTGCTTTGCTTGTTGTTTTGAATTCATAAATCTTCAAGGGACCACTAGTAAAAGCTGGTCGTTGGCCCACTGTTTGATCTGCACTTTTGAGCCAAAATTCCATTAAATTCCATTATTCCAAGGGCAGGTCATCTTGGTGTCCTCTTCCAGGACTTGCTTCTCCCAAAGGCTGCACTCACATCAATGGGTGCTGGTGCAGCAGTGACAGCAGTAACCATTCAAGGGACCCTGACCCAGTAGTGGCTCTGCAGGATGAGGCTGCTCACTGCTGGCTTCACCAACAGCTCTGGTTTGTCTCATCCCAGCACTTTACAGCCCAAGTCTATTCTGTGTAGCCTTGGGCACAGAGCTTGGCTTTCTCTCTTCAGAAGCAGGATGTAGGAGGTGGTGGTGAATGGCACATTTGGGATCCAGCAGTCTGGTGTCCTGTTGGACCAGCTGAGGCTTTCTGTGCATGTCAGCCCTGTGCAGGCTGTGCTGTTGGCTGGGGACAGCTGCTCTGCCTGCAGATCCCCATTTGGGAAGTCCCAGGCTGGGTCTGCCCCACACTACACCAGAGTGACAGCTCCTGTTTGTCAACCCTCTCATGGGCTTCAGATACCTGATTCATTAGTCCCCAGTATTAAAACGTGCAAACAGCTCGTTTATTTGTTAGGCATCATCCAGTTAGTTAGACTTTTATTTTGTTTACTGGCCTTTCCTGAGCATATTTAAAAATCCAGTTGCATGCAAATGGATGCAGAGGATGCATCCATGGTTGCAGAGGATGGCTCAGTTCACTTTTACCAGGATTCATTTCACCCAGCAGGACCATGCTCCTGGCATGGGAAGCAGTGACAGTGCCTGTCACCTGTCCTGTCACCTGCCACCTGAGTGGGGATCAGGCCAGAGACAGCAAGAGGAGATTCAGGCTTTCCTTTGGAAGGCAGGAGAGCCCACTGCTGTTTGAGATCTGGTGAGGTCCATCCTTCACAGTCTGCCTCCAGGGCACTTAAATCAGGCCCCATGCAGCATCTTAAGGCTTTCACATGCAGTTCCTGGTTTCTACTGAGGGATTGATTACAGGGCTGAAGTATAAATTACATCCAGAGGCTTCTTGAAATTGAGTCTGGAAAAGGAGAATGCTCTTAAAATCATGCTTACAGTTAGGTCTAATGAGACTTCAATCTGCAGTTTTTATGAGTTAAATCTAATTTTATATTCAAGAACTCATTTATACATTGTAGTAAAATGCATCAAAAGGTTGCTTTTTTTTTCCTTAACCTGCTTATTCCAGCAGTGTAAATTCTTCTTGTATTTTACTGATTCCAAGACATCAGAATTCATGAACAATAACAGACAGCTAAGTAATTATTCCAGAAAGCAAATCTACTGAAGAAGTGTTTTGAAGAGGCACTCAAATAATTAAAAAACAGTGGTGCAGAATGAACCATGCAATGACCTAAACAAGAAAATATATAGCACAGAAAGTAAAGAAAATGGAATATAATTGGAGTTCATTAATTTCCTAGCCACATGCTACCTCTCTTAAAATATGCTGCTACACTCTTCTTGCTCCTCTCTTTTTGTATCTGTCTGTGTGCCTTTCCAGCAATGTGATTTAACTGTTTATACCCACTGTACACCCTTGTTATGTTTATTATCCATAATGTGGTTTGTATAAACAAATAAGCAGATAGGCTTTATTTGGCTTGCAATCAAAAAGCTCTAGTGAGAGATGCATTTAACTAATTCTCCAGTACCAAGGCACAAACTAAAAAGAACTCAGAATAATACAATAAAAATTGCACAATAAATACACTGAACAGGACATTCCAGATGTGTTTTTGTGCCATTCCAGAAGCAGCACAATCCCTGATTACTCTGGTTCAGCCCAGAACCTTCTATATTTGTCTCTCATTAGGATCTGCTTGATTTAAATAGTCTTAGCATAAGCATGTTTTCTAAATGTAAAGTAAAAATAGCCCCACCTCCCAGTCAATCAGCTAAGAATATTGTAGGTTAATATGAACAACTGCCTTTGGTTTAATTAGCATTAATTGCCAGGAGTCCCAGCTTTGGTAAAATAACAAAGTAGGTAAGATCTAAGTCTTACCAAGCAGGCACTGTGATTGGTGAGTTACTGACTTTAAAATCAAATGGCCAGACATAAAACATGCTGGGGAAATGACAGGAAGGCAAGTGATGGAAAGACATAGGACTGTTTACTGGGTGAAGGCACAAAAAAAATGGGTTGGAAAGGAACAGTTTGAAACTGTCACCCTTTGGGTCACATCTCTGTGAGGTGTGGAGTACCCTCTACATGGGGAACCTTGTTTCTCTCTTTGCTGAGCACCATGCCAGAGCCACTCAGCACCTTGCCAGGTACAAATCCCATCAGAGGACTTCCTGGTGTCAGAGAGCCATCAGGATTTAAGGTTAAAGTGAAGTAATGAATGATCCAAGGAGATGAGACAGAGAAGCTTGTCTGATCAGGTCATGATCTCAAAGACAAGGTGCTGGGGAGGAGGGAATAGATCAAATGAGAGCTAACTGGTTATTGAAGTACCCATGGCCACATGTGTACTGCAGGCTGAGGCATAACTAACTCAGACAAGATAATTGCCAAAGCTCTCTGCTCCCTCCTCTCCTCTCCCCTGGCTGCTTTCCTGTTAGATGATTTGGGAAATCAAAAATCTCAGCAGCTAATCTATACTACCAGATTTCTGTCACCCCAGCAGTTTCTTTTTCTAATGAATAATGAATGTATGCTGACCCTGAGATGATAATGGTGCAGAATATTTTCAGGTTCTTGAAGGTCACAATAAATTTTGGGAAGCATTGTCAGCATTAAAATGCTTTGGTGTTCTTTTACCTAAAGCTAGATATAGATGAGCTGTGACCTTTATTTGACTCGTATCAATGTTTGTGAACAATGTACAGCTCCAGTGATGAAGAGACCAGCACCAGCATCTTTTGCTCAGTTTGCTGCTGTGTTACAGTTGGTTGGCTGATACCTGTACAGCTGCTACTGGGCAGAAAGCCTCTATAAACAGGCTGTCAAGTTTAATTGGACTACCTGGTAAATATATTGATAATAAATAAGATGTGCTTTTACTGAACTATTCTCCTTGGATTTACTGAGGGCTGCAGCAGCTCAGTACTTCCCAGGATGAGACTCAAGGTGCCTGCTGTTGCTCGAATCAAATACAATTGCAATTTCATCACTGATGTTATTACCAGCAGGACTAAGCCTCCAAACTTGTGGAAGGCTTTTGAACTTCTTTTGATCTGTGCCCGCCACAGCGGCGAGGCTCTCCACGCTACGAAGTGCGTCTTGTCGGAGGCTGGAACAGCCGACACAAGTTGTGACAATGCAGCCAAATGAGCCGCGTTCCTGAGTGTTTGCGTTCTCAGAGCCCTGGAGACGGGCAGTTACGGGAAAATCTTGAGTTCATTAAAATCAAAGGAGCTCCTGGTGTGCGTGGCTGCTGAGAAAGGTGACAGGGATGTTCCCCGGACAGAGAACAATGTGCGTGCGTAAGTGCGTGTGCCTATGTGATAATATGCCCATTGTGCTTTTTGAGTCAATTTAATGAATTCTAATAGCCCGCCTTAATGCCTTCTGAATGCTGCACAGCAGTGGGATGTGGTTGTTTGTTAGTAGGTAAAATATTTTGCTGATGGTTGAAGTGGGAATTTTTAGAAGACTTATTTATTTAATGATAAAAAATGTTATTGAGTCAAATGTGCTGATTCTACTTCTGTAAGCTAGCCTGCCTGTTCGGTCTGATAGCCCGACTGCACACACATGAATGATGCCAGCCTTAAGAAAAAGGAGTGTCAGCATCCCTTCCTGGTAATGACAAATGCTATTTGCTCCAGAGAGGCAGTTCTTTAGCGAGCAGAAGGAGTAATTCCAGGTTTATACAAGGCAGCGGGGGAGAGGGAGTCCCTCTCTGCTGGAATCAGTCACACAGTGCCATTCCTGCTCCCGAGCCCTCTCGGTCAAACGTGCCCGAGGCTGTTCATTTCACAGTCCTCTGCCTCAGATAAGTTAAGCAATCAGAAAAGCGTCTGATTTCTACCCTTAAAATTGCATTTCGTGTTGCTTTTTCTTCAAATGTTAGTTTGAAAAGCTGCCTGAAAAAAAAAAATAAAATAGCTGAATTTGTGGTCTGCTTATCATTACACCTCTTTGGGACTGAACAGAGCCCAAAACCAAGTCGAAATAAGCAAAGCACTGGAGTTTGTCTGTTTCTGCGCCCGGGTACCCAGGGCTCGCAGGTGCCCCTGGGGCGCTGTGGGGAAATGTTCGCACGCCAGGACCGGAAAATGTCCAGCAAATGTTACTGCAAAACGCCAGGGAAGGACGGAGCGTGGAAAATGTTCCCTGTAGCAGACAAGCAGGCGATTATCGCCCTCCTGCCAAGGACGAGGGACACGCCAGGGCTCCAGGCAAAGCCCGTCCCACACCGGGGTTTGGGGGCGTCAATGCTGCTCTTGTGCCGCAGCTTCCCGGTAAGGGAGAGCTGTCCTTGCTCCCAGCACCTTGCCTGAAGGGAAACACGGATCCGTAATAATAAAACAAACAAACCAACCCAGCCTGGTTTTACCTTTCAAACATACCTAGAAATCTCTGCTTTAATCGACATAATGTGGATGACCCATCCCTGGGAGTGTTCAGGGCCAGGTTGGATGGGGCTTTGAGCAACCAGGTTGGAATTAGATGATCTTTAAGGTCCCTTCCAACCCAAGCCATTCTATGACTCTGTGTTAATACTTGAAGAGAAAAATGTTTTACTGTTTTACCTAATGCAAGACACTCCATGGCACATTTGACGTGATCTCCCAGCTAAGGGAAGTAAAAACAGCAGTGTCTTTTCTAGAAATGTATCTTTGCTAGTATGAAGTAGCTACTTCAGCTAGAAGAGCTGAGATTCAGGCATCATCAGTTTGCAGTGCTGCATGTAATCCTTCAAACCCTCCCTCCTGGACAGGTGACTTCTTGCTGACCACAGCCAGAGCAGTGAGGAAAATACCTTGACAACTTTATGCCTTCTTCTGTCACTCTGAATGCTGGAGCCACTTGTCCCTGCATTACAAAACATCAAACATCTCCTCTCCATCATCTGACACTGAGATGAATCTTACCTGCTGACGTGATTGCTGTTTTCTGGCCAAGAATATACTAATTTTCCAAATACATCATGTTCAAAACTGACTGAGTCCTGAAATAAATCTCTCACCTCTTTAGATCTCCCATGTTGGAGTTTGGGAAGAAGAGACAGAATTGCATGCTGGTGAAAAAAAACCACAATCAAATTACCACATAGCAACCAAGAAGAAACTAAAATAGCAACATGGTGCTGTTTCATTCTGGTGCTGGAGCACAGCCAGTTTGCAGTCTCCTTTTCTCTGCTGTACCTTTCTGTGATAAAAAATCCATCATCCAAGGGTACCTTGGAAAACCACCTGTAACAGACTCCCAAGTAGTATAAAAGAGGAATTAGTTACATAAAGAGGCTGATTTTACAGACATGCTACAGTCCAAATGTTTTAAAGAAAGCTTTGCCACCAGTGAAGATTTATTTAATTGATCATTCTTAAAAGCCAGCCATATTTTCAAGCTGAGCTTATTTTACGATTCTTATAAATACAAGTAATAATAATTGTTACTGGTGGAAAAACAAAAGTATTTTATTTATTGTATAAAACATTAAAGGAGATACCATCTCTTCCAGTTCAAGAGCACTCAGATCTGCTAAACTCTTGAAAATTTTGGACACAGAGATAGCACATAGAGTGGTTGCCAAGATATCTCAGTGGGATCACTCTTCCTAGAAATCCCTTTTTCCTGGAGTGTAGATCTTAGTGTAGAGGAAAGATTCCCCTCTTTCTCCTTGGGGATCTGTTTTGCTCAGGTGCTGGTTGACAAAAGCTGGACAAGAATACAGGCACTTCTCAACCCTAATGAACTTTATGACCTGAACTGACAGAATGAAAAAAAGAGAAAAGCAAGTGAAAAGCAACCCTGCCCAAACCCCTAATTCTAGTTCAAATAAGTATTAATAGAACTAATTAGTTGGTTTTGATTTGCTGAATCCAATCCAATAAATATGTTTTAGGATCAGACAAGCATCCATCATCCAGACCAGCTGCTCTTAGACAGGTCATTATATGTGAACAATGACTATTGATTAACAAAACCCTTGGCCCAGAGTTTGCAAAGCTCTCAGATTTATCACCTGGCTTTCAGAGGCACCAGATATTCAGTGCTCTTCACCTCAGGGGGATCTGGCTCATCTATCTCATGGGGCAGAAGACCTCGCTGACAGAGGTGTATGGACCTGCTGGTGATGGCTCCACTCCCTTGTGAATTTATGTTGGGAAGGGCTGTGGGTCTTGCTGAGGCTCTCCCTCCCTCCCTCCCTCCCTCCCTCCCAGCAGGGCTGGCTGGGTGCAGCATGTCCCTGCAGACCTCCTCCCCAGCCCAGGGCACTCTGCACCACAGCTGGGTGCCATGGTCAAGCCGTGGCCTGATCCCTCCCATAAATTGATAAACACTTCCTCTCCCACAAAGGGAAGGATGCAAACCATGCACTTTCTTCACTGAAGAATAGAAAAGGAGGCTGTATCAGAATCACTAATTATTTTTGCTCATAAAATTGGACAAAGAGTGAGACTGTCTCTCTTGAGCAAATGTTATCTCCCACTGACAGAGGAAGATAAATTGTGCTAACTCTAATGGCACCAGCTCTCCTTTGGAGCACCCTGTCAGCAGCAGCTCTGCAGCAGTGTTGCTGGCCATGCTTTCATCTTCTGCTTGCAAATCACTCTGCTTTCAGAAAATGCTGCCAGCACTGGGGCTGTCAAAACCAACTCTGTGTTACAGGGCTTTTCCCCTTTTCTGTGACCTTGGTGGTAATTAAGTGTCTCTTTCTCACAGGGAAAAATATGTGAAGCATGAATTGGACCTGTTGGCCTGGCTGCTGATTTATGGGTCAAGTCTCTAGCTGTTACAGACAAAATTTTTAAGTCTCTGATTAAGAAACCCTGCTGATTTAAGGTTCTCACAAGAAATGTGTGCATAATGAATTATCTACAGATGATAATTCAAATTATTCTTTGATGATTCATATCAACTTCTATTAAATTACCATTTTAGTAGTTTAACAAGGGCAATGCAAATGGACAGGTGGTGACATTACAACATACATAACAGGTCAGCAGAGCAGCATTCTGCAAATTTGGATATGTGGCATTTGGTCCCAATCAGAGATGCTGACAGAAAGCAAAGGCTGAAGGATATACAAAAGCCAAACAGGTATCATTATGGGGTAAATGTTTTCCTCTTGTGTGTCTGAACCTGTGATAATATTTTTCTCTCCTGAGCAAAAGTTTCCAGGGAGCAGTCTGCAGTAAAGTCCTGCTCCAGTATTACATGCCATATTAGCATTAGGTCTTAATTGCAGTATTATTTGCCAGTAGAAAAATGGCACTGTCTGTTCTTGCTTAGGAAACACTGAGAGCTACCAGGCATCACCAAAATATATATGTGCATGGGTAACAGGTTACAAAGACATGTAGAAATGTGTGGCAGAATGAACATTATTTTTCCTTTTTGAGCTTGTTGGGACTTAAACCAACATGCCTGGGAAGCTGGGCACACCAGCTGTGCCCCTGTCCTCTGGAAAGGGTGTGCAGCAAATCAGTGCTGCAGATACCACGTGTCTCATGTTCTGATGGTGAAAGGAAACTGTGAGTCTGAGTAGTGGAAACTGGGAAGTGCAAATGCACTGATTCTAATAGTGCTTTAGTACCTTGTGTTATTTTTCTCCAAGCAAATGCATGATGCCAATCTCTGTCTCTATGTCTGACATACATCAAGAAAGTACTAGAAAATGCAATCAGCCACTGTTAGTCTTTACCATCACATCTCCCAGTAAGAAGACTCCACTTATTTCTGTCTGTGTTTCATAAGATGATGTGGGCAAGGTCTGAAAAGGAGCTCTGTACCTCCAATCTTCTCAACAGTGCCATTTTCTGATGGCTGGGTGTTAACCAGAGAGTGCAGAGCAGATGGCAGGGGTGGCCTGAACCACAGCACTTGTGTCATTGCAGCTCTGGCAGGGGCTGAGGATCTGCTCCCAGTCACCACGTGGGCACCATCCCAGGTGGGGATCAGCTAAGCACACAAGGGAAATCAGAAAAATGGTGTCTGTGTTCTGAAGGTACTAAATAAGTGGCAAAGGCAAACGACACAGTTTCATATCTGCAGTACTTTCACAATGAGATTGTGCTATTCCTGAGAAACATTAACTCTGCAATCCCTTAAACCCTGGGGTTTGGTATTATCTAGCCAATACATACATTAAAAATGAACAAAACCATATTCTGGACTCCAATAATTTTTACATTCCATTGCCTGTAACAAGCATCTTCCTGGCAATAACTTAGTAAGCCCAGTGAAACAAGGCTTCAGCAAATGCACTTAAAATGTAATTAATATACAGAAAACCAGACCTGAACAGCTTATGCAGGAAAAATAACATTCAGCGGGAGGATTTCCATATTTTCCACAGGAAAGAATCTTTCCACTGGAAAACTTCTGTGTATATACTTATGCAGTGCATGCACAGTAAAATCCAGTGTATTCTGGACACCCAGGACTTTGCTGAGCTTCCTGAAATGCTACTCAGCACACAGAGCCCAGGCTGATGCTTGGCACACAGGAGTCACTGCACAGCATCTGAGCTCTGACTCGGGGACTGTGGGGTCTCAGGGCAGAGCCACTGCCCCAGGGGAGTCCTCAGATGCCCTGAAATCCTCAGTGACTGCCCCAAACTTTTTTTGGATGGGAAAAAAAGGTGCTGTTGGAGCAGTAGAGGTGCTGGCTGCTCAGGATGCTCGAGGACATAGAGTTCAAAACAGCCAAATCAAGCCCCAGTGACATCTGTCTTCAGAGGATATTGAAAGGTGTTTGTGAATTGCATTTTCTTCATTTGTGATTTTTCTTAATTTATGGACCAATTGCTTTACAGCCCATACAAGAACACTGTTGAACCACAAAATCATATTAGCACATCTCTGTGCTGGGGAGGGGGGTCACAATTTATCTATGAGACTGGTTTTTCCATAGCCAAAAGCCTCCTGTGACACTAACTCCTTCAGTCAGAGCAATGAAATGGCACTTCTCACCATCCAATCTCATTATGCTCCCCTTCACTTGATCCTAATTATTCTGCTCTATGCTCACCTCAGAAATCTTCTCCAGTAAGGCCTAACCTCTCCTCAAGCACCATTTTTGTTTCAAAAGCCTCTCCAATTTAATTCTAAACCTCACTTCTTCTATAAGCTGTTTTATCCCTGCAGACCTCTTAAACCCGTCCAGTGTCACCCCATCTGCTTCTCTTATTTTTGCTTTATTACCATGGTCATTTCTGTGTCTGCATGTGTGGAACCATGAAGGTAGTGACCATGAACCTTCTCAAAATCTTCCATTAATTTTCAAGAGCTCTGGACTTTGGGGATATTACTGAGGCAAAACACGTAGGTGATTTCTAGAGCTCCCAGAAGCACCCAGAGGAGTCAGTTGTGTCAGACCATTGAGTGGCAATTGCCAAAGACAAAAAGACAAAGTTTGTTTCACACTACAGATAAACTGATGGGCTGATGCTAGATGCTAACAACAGGTTTTATGACAAAGGCAGTTAAAGAAAAAGACCTAAAGCCACTGGAAGATCTCCAAAGGTGCCAGAAAAAGCACGTGAGTGTATGGATTACAGAAACAGTGAGCACAGCTCCAGCTGGGGCCAGTTGTGGAGGAGTCGTGGTGCCAAGACCAGGCACAGGCAGAGCTGTGTTCATACAGTGCAGAGAGGCTTCAAATCATGTTAGTGAGGTTGGGGCTCCAAACAGCTCACTGGGAGAAATGCAGTGTGGGAATTTAAACCATTACCACAGCATTTCCTAAAGTGCTTTTAAGGATGAATTGCAATGCAGTTGTTTGCTTAAAAAAAAAAATATTAAAAAAAATCCTTCCATTAGCCTTCAGAGTAATCTTGGTGGCTTCAGACAGTTTTACCTAGTCACAGACACTTTTTGCAGCCTATGAACACTACCATCTAATTTTTATTTTTTCTCCACTTCCAGAGGTGAAATTAACACAAATCAGTCTTGTAATTAATGCTATCTCTGTCTATGAATGTAAGCTCTTTTGCACTCCTCTAAATTTCTAATGCAGATCCTTTAGCATCTCCTTCTCTTCTTAATGTCTACCCTAAAAATTTAGTATTCTTGCAACAAAACTGTTAGAATTTCTCTAATAGGTCTCTTAAATTCTCTCTCAGCAGGAGTATCATCTCCTAGTCTATCATGCTTTTCTTTTTACCTCTCAAAGTCTGTTTGTTATGAAAATTACTTAGTTGTAAGTTGAGCTTCTCTCCTTTTTCAGTGAGATCTGAAGGATGAGAGAGAATTATTTTTAAGAGTGCAGCTGGAAGAAAGAAAATAAAAGCAAAGAGCTGAAAAATTCATGTTACTGATTGAAGAACCTAAATGCTGTAACCCAAGCTATGAAGTGCAGCTATTTACCAGCTCTTCACTTTAATAGCTGTCAGATAGTGAAGTTTCAGAGCACAAAGAGCAATGCTCCATCCCTGGGAGTGTTTGAAGCCAGGTTGGATGGGGCTTTGAGCAGCCTTGAAGATATCCCTGCCCATGGCAGAAGCTAGCTGGTGTTTGAAGGTCCTTTCTGACCCAAACATCCTGTGACTCCACAATTGCAGGATTCTCGTGCAAGTATTTCATGCTGGCAATTAAAATGGTCTCAGTGCTCAGTGATGGTGCTGTGGCAGAGAGGCAGGCAGGGCACAGGCTAGCCCAGGGGCTCCCAGCCACCTGCCTCCCTTCCTGCACCACTCACTGCTTTGGAAGAGGAGCAGAGCCAGGGCAGGGTAACTTGCCCTGCTGCTTGGTGGCAGAGCTCCTGGCTGCATGGCCTCGAGCATTTCTGCAGCTATTTCTACCAAATCCTGAAATGTGGACATAATATTGTACCTCTTGCAGAAAATTCTCCACCACCACAACTGTTGTGGTTTAGGAATGGTACTCCCCAATTTATTGTTTCCACTGAGACTCTCCAGGCTGTGTGCTGCTGCCTCAATTCCTCCCCTCCTTTTGTCGAGGGCTGGAGAGAGTTGGAGGCACAAATGGTGAAAATCACAGGCTGGGCTAAGAACAATTTAATGAAAACAGCAATGGGTTAAGCAAAAAGAACAGTAACAGAAGTTATATTAATAACAAAATGCACAAGATAAAGAAATGATTCACATGTGATTGCTCAGAAATGGCATTACCTGAGAGCAGAAGAGATTGCCTTCCCTTGCTCCCTACAATTACATGAGGTGGTAGAGAATAACCTTTGAGTCCCAGCCATGTCCCTCCTGCCTACTGCAAATATTACCCTGTCTTGGCTGGAACCAAGGCAATGACTTACAAAAAAAAAACGTTACTTTTCACTTCACACTCAGCAAAGCAGAGTCACACTGAGGTTTTCATAAGTTATGCGTCTTAAGGTACAGTTCTAGTTGTCTCTGAAATCCTGGAAAATTTACTTTGGTGTAATCAGATTATTTGACATGGGTCCTCTCAGTTCTGCACTGGCTCATTTTCACATCTGAATGCACCAGCTCATTTAAAATGTATTTCTTTTTCCATTTTCTTATTTTCCACATTCTCCTTCACTGCGTGTATCCATGTATTTGCAGATGAAAAATTAGCCTTGCAGACCACGTTGTTCTCCTTGTCAGAAGATTTGTTCTGCTCCTGCAGTGTTTCACCATCCTTTCCCTGCCCTGTCCTCCTCCCCTGCCTCCCTTCTGCAAGCAGCAGATCGAGGCCAGCCTGGCTCCCAGCTTGTCTCTGCTTTATATTCTATCTCCTCACACCCCTTTCATTCCTTCTCTTTTGCTTCAGAGATCTGTACTTGCCCTCATCCCATCGTGTGTGTGTGCCTGCCTGCAGGACAGGCTGGTGGCAGGTGATGGCAGCTGCTGGAGGTGATGGCACTTCACCTCAGCATATCACCCCCCTTCCATTTATGTTCATTGCTTGTGACATTTCCAAAATCTCACATCAACTTCAGGGCAGCTGGGCCTGTTGAGTTATGCAGAATGCAGGGCAGCAGTGTGGTGGTGCTGGAAGGACTGGTGTTCTCCTGCATGGGAGGGGAGCAGGGGCACAAGGCTGGGAGAGGGGGACATGACCCTGCTCCTGCCCCTCCCAGGACTGGCACTGGAGTGCCCAGCCCCATGCCACAGGCTCTTTATTTGTCATGGGGTCAGAAAAAGGCACTTGGACACCTTTGGTTTGCCCCCATCATGGTCTGCATGGGGATGGGGCTTTATGGGGTGCAGGATGGAGCATCCTGGGACTGTGTGTGAGTTACAGGATGTTTCAGGATGGGGAAGAACCCAGTATGGGAAAGGTAAGGGATCAAGACATTTTGGGGAGGAACAAGCATGGAAAACATGAGGAGTAAAGGTTGTGTACATAAGTTGCTGGTCACTGTGCTTATCTGGCCCTGCTCTGCACCTGGCCAGCACTGTCTACCCTTGTTTTCTCATTCTTTCTGACCCTTTTCCTCTGTGTGTGTGTGTGGCAGTGGCAGCAGCTGGAGTGGGACCCAGAGGGACATGTGTAGGTGTGTGTGTCAGCCTGTGCCACAGTGAGCACCAGGCTGGAGCTGCCCAGAGGGTGAATCAGTGGCCTGGGGATCTCCCCATGGTGGGACCCTGAGGCTCCAGCCAAGGATGGGGCAGAGTGCAGGGCCTGGAGGCTCTCTGAGGTGCTGTGTGTGTCTGTACATGCATGAACATGTCCAGCTGGATCCAGGGCACTCAGCAGCCCCTCAGGGGTCTGGGCTGCACAGCCCTGAGCAGTGCCATGAGTCTGTCCCCTCTGGACATCTGCTGCTGTGATGGGAGCAGAGCTGGGCTGGTGCTGACAGCCTTCAAAGCTCTGCTCAAGCTGTCTAAACTGGAGGAAGACTTTGATACAGACTGTCAAACCTCAAATCTCTCCTGCTTCAGCTCACCTGGAAAACACAGTTCTGCACCATAAAGGTGTTGTCCCTAGGGAAACCTCTAAAGAAAGGAACAAAAAGAGAAGAAGCCATAACATAAGCCAGGCTACTGTTTCTCAGTGTTTTGTATTGACTTTGTAGATAAAAGTGTTTGCAATCAATAGCTTTGAATTCTATTTCCGCCTAGGTCCTTTTAAGTGACAAATACCTAAGATGACAATTTTGGACCAAAACCTTGAGAAAGAGTCACAACTAGTTCATAATGCTCAGTGTGTGTGCCCTTGGATGACAAGCATGTGTGGTTGCTGGCTGTAATAGCTCACATGTCATCAGCCATTCCACACGTGGCAGAACAGGGAGGTATTTCCCCTCAAGAGTTGAAAGAAAATAGATATCCTGGAGCTCTGGAGATTGGTCACTCAAAAAGGCCACCAGAGTGTTCACCTTCAATAAAGTGAGGAGAAAATAAAACTAAATGCACTTGGAATAATCCCTCTGAAGTAAAAGGCATGTTGGAAGTGGTTGGGATAGCACCTATTAGGCTTCCTCCAGAGGGGAAGGGAATGGGTTATCCCCATAAAGAAGAGTGGGAAGGCTAAAACTGAACAGTGGGCTGGAGGAAAAGCAGAAACTGTATCAAATTTAACTCAGGCCCTTACAGATTAGAGGGGAAAAGATGAATTTGGACTGTGGAGCTTCATTTTCAGTCACTCCTGGCACCACGGGCGCTGGGTCAGGCAGTGAGTCACTCCTGCCTGTCACAGCTGTGCCACAAGGTGTCAGGACACCTTCTCTCCCTCCCTCTGTGCTATTCTTGCTCTTTTCTTCCTGTACCTTTTCTTTGCCTTGGAGCTTCTATTCTTTCCCCCACCTTACTGTTTTTCATCCCTCCCTTGCTTCATCACTTGTCTCCCCATTGTCTCTCTGCCCTCAGCTGTTCCCTTGGTCCCTGGTCCCTCTCCTGCCATTCCCTGGCTGACCTTGTCGTCTTTCTCCTCCCTACCTCCTTTTTTGGTAAAGGCTGAGGTGTAGCAGCCCAGTTTTCTGGCTGGAAGCAGTGTCTCCCCAAGCAGGTTTCTCTCCCTGGGCCCCTCTGTGTTCCTTTGTGCAGGGAGATGAATGTCACATCAAAAACAGGACTTTGCACACACAATCTCTCCCTTTCTTTCTCTCTTCTCCTCTTCCCTTCTCCTTCTTTCTCCTGTATCCTTCATATTTTGTGTGCACTTGAACAGTGTCACAGCCTCAATCTGATTACAAATTAGTGCATGTCTGTCAAAGCCAGCAGACAGGGTTGAATTAAAGGCTCATATCACTGCAAAGTGAAAAAGGAAGCATCTTCTTTTCAGTAGGAGACAGTCCTGATACAGAATGATGAAAAAGTAGAGTGGATTAATAATGAGAACAAGGAAATGGTAACAGGAGCGCTCTTCATAAGCCTACCATTCTTCCGTGGCTTTTATGAATTTCTGCAGTATTTTCCAGAATAATAGAGAGAAGCAGCTGCAGACAAAGACACAGACAAATTACAACCCACTGGTAATATCTGTATTCAGGACAGGTCTGAAATATACTCAGATGATGTCCTGTGAGATATTAAATGATAGTGTTATTGCATTAACCTGTGGTTAGTTACTGCTCTGTCACAAACACACTGCACTGTCTCAGGCAATGCTTTGCACAAGGCTTTTAGGGACAGCAGGGGTCTGCACAGCTTCAGGCAGGTCTATATGGCTGGATATAGACAGACCTGTGCTCCAGCCATGCTCAGAGTTGTTTGGGCAGAGAAAGAGAAAGCCCAGGGCCATGTATTCTCATTAGTGTGACACTATAGCAGAGGGAATGTGCAGCTGGACAGTGTAAGGGCACGGATACCTGACTATGTGCATCACAGACATGTGCTTAAACACTTTAAAAAATACATCTTGGAAGAAGTAATCTCCCTCACCCCTGTGAGGGCATCAGTATATTTATGTATATATATATATGAGTGTATGCATGTATATATAAATACTTGTAGGTAAAGATATATAAATTTTGACATACACAAATCTTCAGGACAGACCTTCTAAAGGTTCAGTGTGTTCTGTTTTTTTGTTATGAGAAAACAAGCACTGAGTAAGTTATCCCTTTCACACCTCAGAGCATTGCATTATTCCTATTATGCAAATATGATTTTCCTTTTGGATTTTGAGTGATGTTTGCAGTTTACTTTTTCTCTCCTCCCCTGACTGTGTTCTGTGCACAAGCCCTTTGGCTGATGGAGGCCAAGCAGGTCTTGCCTCCTTGTCCCTGTCTGAGCAGCAGTTCCACCCTGGATGTGACAAAACACCAGATCCAGCTCTCACATTGAAAAAATCCCCAGAAGATCATCCTGGGAATTTGATTTTCAATCACCTTAACGACAAATGCCTACCTATCTACTTTTAAGCTGTCGTGGTGACTCTGGCACTGAGTATTCCTGAACATGTTACCTTCAGGTTGCTTTATGTCCCTGTCTCCTTTCTTTCACATGAGACATTTTTGGGATTGAGGATCCCATGAGGTGAGATACATCCTGTGCAAACAACAGCTGCTCACAAGCTTCACTGCTCTGAATGGAAAAAGAATCCTGGACTGAGCAAGGAGATTAATAGAAGCAAGGTTTAGCTGTCTGTAAAAGCCCAGGAGCAAGAGGCACATGTCTGTGCATTGCACATTGCAGTGGCAGTAGGAGCAGCTCTGGTTATTGGGAGAGGTGTGCAGGAGGACGTGGGAGTTTGTCCCTCTGCCCAGCCCCAAAACCTTGAGATGAAGGTGGCAGCAGCCAAAGGCAGCCTGACCTTGGTTGTATTAGGTATAAACCCCATTGTCATCAATCAGAAATAGGATGTAGCATTCCAGAGCTGTCTTCCTTTGGGAGCTTTGAAATAAATCAAAATTACTTTACATGGCAAAGCTTGCTGCAAGTTACATATGCTTGAAGCTTCTCTTTTTTTAAAATTAGAAGAGCTCTGTCTTCTTTTATTTATTTTTCTTCTGCCATGCAGCCCTCATCTTCTCTCACTCTCCTTTCTTCTTCACATCCATTTTTCCTTCCTTCTTTCCCGTGGCTCCCCTCCAAGTGTGAAATCCAGAGGATGCACATGCAGCTCTCAGAGAGGGAGCTCCTTTCAGCCTGGCTCACTCTGCTGGCCGTGGGCAGCAGGTGGAGCACATCCACTGCTTTCAGTACCGGTGGCTTTCATTGTTTTTTTTTCCCCTCCTTTCTCTTCCTCCTGTAAAACAATCTATCATTTCTACTGCAGTGAATCAGTAGCTGCAAGGTAGTGCAGCACTGTTCAGAGCAGCCAGTCTTGGCTGGTCCTCAGCAAAGAGCATCATGACTCTGGTCGGACTGCACGGGGCCAAACACCTCTGATCCAGAAGGGACATGAAAATCTGGGCAAAAGCCAGTCTCTGTGCAGCTTCCAGTTCTGAGCACAGCTATTCCTTATTTTTCTATATATTTTTTGTTTGTTTTTGTTTGGCTGGTTTTCTTTTGTTTTGTTTAATGTTGTGGTGTTTTGCTTTGTTTTAATTTTTTTCCCTGAAGAAAGATCTGTTCTGTGAGTTAGCACAGGCTGTGCTCCATCCCCTTCACTATCTTTCCTGTCATTCTGCATCTTCATGATGGTTTTGCACCACGGCATCAGCTGGGGATGGAGTGGCTGAAGCAGCATCTGAGGGCTCAGCATCACACTCCCCATAAACACATGGGACCTCCCTTCCACATGAGCACTGGGCTAATAGGAAATGTTTCCCTTTTTGCTCCTGTGTATTTTGCATGGGTTTCAAAAAAAAAAAAAATGAACAGTGACAACAGGCATAAGACTAGCTTTTAGGCAAACAAGTATAAAAGACCTGTGTGCCTGAATTATTCTCTGTTTTTTTCCAACTAGATCAGTTGCTGTAATGAGAGAGATGCAAATCTTGATCCACTCACATGCTCCAATCACCTTGGCTACATCACTCCTGTCACACCAGAGGTTGTCTCACCTCTGCAGGCTTCTGCATTTCCCTGTGAGCCCTGGGCCCTCCCTTGCTCCATGCAACCTGCTGGGACACAGCTCTTGCAGAAAAGCAGCCCCAGCCTTTCCAGCTGCAGAGATTCATGCTGGGAGCCCCAGCCAGCCTTCCTGGCACTGTCACTGGCCTGCCAAACCAGCACCTCCTCCCCAGCAATATCCCATCCCTCTGCTCTCCACTGAGCCTTGGGGAGTGCTGGGATTTGAAGCAGATGGTCAACTTTCATTTTCAGAGTGTTTTCCTAGTAGTGGTGAGAGATGAGATGGTGACCTCTCCAATCTGGCTACCTCAAGTTTAGCACCTCCAGTGCACTCTCTGCTGTGGGCATCATACAGATGTTCACTGGTGGCTCAGAAAGGGTGGAAAGCACAAAGTAGGACAGGGAGCCCTGGGTTGAACTCACTGGACTGAGCTAAACCTGCTCATTCCTGCTGGGTTCAGTGGAGACCAGCAGATTTACACAAGGCACCATCTGCCTGGTTGGTCTCCTCCTTTGAACAGACCGATTTTGTCTCTGCCTCTCTTTGTTCCAGAGCCATTTTCTTGGCCCCCAGAATTCCAGCAAGGGCAAGGACAGTTTCACCAGCCACCCCTCTGCTGCATCTTGGCTGCACTTGCAGCACATTCCCTCCTCTGGGGCTCTCTGTAGGCTGGCATGTGCCCCAGAGATGGGATTTAAGGGCCCTCCCTTCAGCAGTCCTATAGTAGTGCAGTGTCCCCTCCCTGCTGCTGGTGGCAGTGTCAGTGCCCCCCTGCAGTGTCCCCTCCCTGCTGCTGGTGGCAGTGCCAGTGCCCCTCTGCAGTGTCCCCTCCCTGCTGCTGGTGGCAGTGCCAGTGCCCCCTCTGCAGTGTCCTCTCTGTGCTGCTGGTGGCAGTGCCAGTGCCCTCCTGCAGTGTCCTCTCTGTGCTGCTGGTGGCAGTGCCATTGCCCCTCTGCAGTGTCCCCTCCCTGCTGCTGGTGGCAGTGTCAGTGCCCCTCTGCAGTGTCCTCTCTGTGCTGCTGGTGGCAGTGCCAGTGCCCCCCTGCAGTGTCCCCTCCCTGCTGCTGGTGGCAGTGCCAGTGCCCCCCTGCAGTGTCCTCTCTGTGCTGCTGGTGGCAGTGCCAGTGCCCCTCTGCAGTGTCCCCTCCCTGCTGCTGGTGGCAGTGCCAGTGCCCCTCTGCAGTGTCCTCTCTGTGCTGCTGGTGGCAGTGCCAGTGCCCTCCTGCAGTGTCCCCTCCCTGCTGCTGGTGGCAGTGTCAGTGCCCCCCTGCAGTGTCCTCTCTGTGCTGCTGGTGGCAGTGTCAGTGCCCCTCTGCAGTGTCCCCTCCCTGCTGCTGGTGGCAGTGCCAGTGCCCCTCTGCAGTGTCCTCTCCCTGCTGCTGGTGGCAGTGCCAGTGCCCCTCTGCAGTGTTCCCTCCCTTCCAGCTGTGCCAGAGCAGGGGAGGGGAGGCAGGGCTGGTCCTGTGCCTGGCTGGCACCCCTGGGAGCAGCCTGCCCCCCCTCTCTCCTGGTGGGTGCAGTGGGGCTCATCCCACTCCCCACATGCCAAACCTCTGTTTTTCCTCTGCCCTGCCCACAGCAGCCAGCAGGGAAAAGCCACAGCCTGCCTGAAGGTAATGGATTACAACCAGCGGTCATTGCTCTGTGTGTTTTCCAGGCTCGCTCTATTCCCTGCTGCAGTCCCTCAAATTAACAGTGGTCTAGTTATTTACATTTGAAAATTGGATGATATGCTGGACTGCTATTTCTCTATTGACTCTGTGCTGCTAATACATTTGGAAATTGCCTGCTTGCTGCAGATAGGCACTGCCTGCTTGGAAACATTTGGAGTCCCTCTATCAGCATCGCAGAGGGAGACACAGAAAATAGGAAAGGACATCTGATTGTTTGTGCTTACCTTCCCCCAGTGGTAATAGAACAACGTTTGTGTTTGATACATCCCCCTGCTGTGCACCAGCAACCTGTGCTCTGCCTGTCTGGAGGAGACAAATGCTGGCTGGCATTTCTGCCCCTTCCTTTGTTGAGCAGCAGAGGCTGTACCCAGCTCATCCAACCCTGTGTGTGTCCAGGGGGACACTTTCTGGGAAATTTGGGTGGTGCACGAGCTGCACCAGGGCTGTGAGCCAGTGGGACCCTGTGCTGCTCTCAAAGGCCATGGCCAGTGCCAGCCAGCAGCCCAGAGAGCCTGTGTCCCACTGTCCCACTGTCCCACTGTCCCTTCCTGCTGTGCCAGCCCTGCCTCACCACCTCCCACGGGGGCATCAGGGCAGGGCTCACCGTGCTCAGTTTCTGGGGTGGGAAGCAGAACAGCAGCTGCTTCCCCATGGGCTGGACAGCTGTAGGTGATGGGGACAGAGTGTCTGAGAGCTGGCAGGGCTGGCTGGGTGCATTCCTGCTCTCCAGGTACCCTGTGAGCCAGCCAAAGGCACGTGGGGATGGGGGACAGAGCCCCCAGAACCTGGACAAAGACAAAGAGAAGAGCTGGTGACAGATTGGAGGGGGAACAAGGCACCCAGAGAGGGAGGGAGAGGGGGTAAAAGCCTTCTGGAAAAGGCAGGCAACCAGGAGGAGCATGGCACAAAGGCAGCAAGCAGCAGTCTGCGACTGCCAGGCTGTAGCTGAAAACTGCAGCAGAAAGGTTTTTGCTCCTCTGTGAGCCACCACTTTTGAGGGAATAGTGTACCACAAGCTGCCACAAGCTCACCTCTATGCAGGACTTGAATTAAGCTTTCATTTTCTCTCTCACTCCTTCATGCCACTTTTGCTGCCTCACAGATGGAGACTCTTGGTGTTTCTCTGAGCAGGATGGCTGAGAAAGTCTTCCTGCTCCAGGTGCTTGGCCCTTCCCTCCACTTCTGCCCCACTGGAATAAACCTTCCTGTGGTCCTTTTGGTGCTCAGCTCCCTCATCCCCTCCTGCCACGGCTATGGGGGCTCTTGTCTGCCCCTGTCCCTGCTGTCCCAGGGAAGGCACAGCTCCTCTGGCAGCAGAGCTGCTGTGCCATGGCTCTCAGGAGAGGCTCCTGCCCTCCCTGTGCACCCAAAGGCACCTTGTGGAGCAGAGGGGGAAGAAAGTCTGGAGTGAGAACACCCCCAGAGCTCCCAGGACAGAGAGGAGGAGCTGGGGGGTGAGTAAGAAGCAGCCCCTGGAGCAGGTGGGAGTGGGCTGGGATGGGGTGAATGAGGGATAATTTGCAAACAAGTTGGAGCTGTTGGGGCAGCTTTGGGGCATCCTATAGGAGCTACTAAAGAATGAAGAACAGAAACTTTTTGGAAATCTGAGAGTCTCAAGATTTTTGCACAGTTTGCTAATATTTGGTGCAAAGAGTTCCTTGTTACTTGCTTGTTTAAGAAAGAAAAGTCTTCTCTGTGTTTTTCCCACTGGAATGTTGGATCCAGCACTCCAGGCTGGCAGCAGGAGCAACAAGCCCTGAGAGGGTGTCAGGGGTGCCCTCCCCAAGGCTGGGCACCTCACTGAGCTGAAATGGAACAAAAAGCCACACAGACAACCCAAAACAAGGGCTCCCCAGCTGGAACATCCTTGTGTCCCCTTTCTGTGAGAGACACTCCCCTGTCCTGCTGCAGGGGTCCAGCTGTGGGTGCTGAAGGTGCTGCTCAGCCCTGGACACCCAGTGCCAGCCCCAGGGCATCCCCTGAGCTCAGCAATCCATGAGCAGCCCCCAGAGCTGCCCAAGGGCCCCTGGAAAATGCTGGCACATAATGAAACCCTGCACAGAAAATCAGTAGTTTGCAAATGATTTTCCACTCAGTGAGGAGGCTGAAGCTGTTGCAAATCATGGCTGCTTTGGCCATGCCTTTTTTGAGCTGGAAGGCCACGGGTTAATAAAAGTTTGATTAGATATATATGTATTTCTATATAACCCCTGCTGCTTGCAGACACATCTGTGCCCCCAGCTGCTTTGCAGACTGCAGTGCAATCACCAAAGGGTAGCAAAGGCACTGGGGCTGGCTGCAGGAGAGAGAAAGATTTGTTGTTTGCTTAGCTGTGACTGAAGAGAATATTCCCAGTGTGCAGGCAGGTTTGATTGTCGTGTATGGCTGCATTTACTCATGTACAGTTGCATTTAGTGTGCTCAGTCAGGGGCTCCCACTTCAGACTGGTACAGCATCCTACCTACACTTCATATTAAATATTAACTGGGGGGGAGCAGAAATATTTTATGGCTGTTTTGTTAGCTCCTACAGTTTTAGAGCTTCTCTCCTTCTCTTTCCTTCTCTCCCTGCCCCCTTTCTCTCTTTCTTTCTGTTAGATTACAGAAGAAATGTCAAGCTCCAAGCAATTTGCTCCTTGTGTTGCTATTTGCTGCCTTTACTGGAGTGCAGCATAAACCTGGGGTCTTGCTGCATGTAAGAACAACTGAAGTGAAACCCATGACACTGTCAAGTGCTTAAAATTAAAATGCTGGTTTGTGCTTACAGAAATGATGTGCACCAGAGCTTAGCAGAGGGCTGCAGAGTTCAGGGAGGGATGGGGAAATCGCCTGTTAATGGATGACTGCCTTGGAAAACATCAGTTGCCTTGTGCTCCTGCCCCAGCCAGGAAAGCTCCACGTGAGCCTTTCATAAATTAAACTATTTCTGCCTTAAAGAGGCCTCTGCTGCAAGTACACTGCTGAACAAGATGTCCCACAGCCTGAGCCACCTCAAAATTACCTTCTGAAACACCTGGAGCCATGTGTGAGCCAAAGCACCTCAAACAATGAGTTGCCCTCTTGCCACTTTGCTTCCCCTGTGCGTCCTCCTTATCCCCCACTCCCACCATCAGGAAGGATGGATTTAGATTCCCCTGTGCAAATTCCTGATCAGGCTCCAGGGATTCCCAAATCCTCATCCCTCTCAAGGAGTGGCCCCAGCCATTCTGTGCCATCTCCCTGAGGCTGTCTGGTAATTTGGAGGCACCTCTGCAGGGATTTCCCAAAGTTAACTGTGTGCACTCAGGCACACCCCTCCAGCACCACTGGAACACGATGTGTTCACCTGTTTCCTCTCTCCTATGCTTCCATTCACACTCTGTGGGTGGACAGAGAGCAAACATCCTGAGGGAAAGGCCCAGCCTGGGGGAATGTGGGGTGGCTTTGCTGAGAGGATGCTGTCTGCCTTGCGCTTCTGCAAACTGTGATTTGATACAACCCCTTCCTCAGAGCTGTCACGGGGGCTGTAACTGCATCAATATTCCTGATAGCATCACACACGTGCTCAGCCTAGGTAGGTTATCCTTCACACTGAGCAGCTGCCAACCTGCTCCCTGCAATTTATCACTGGGGAAGGATATTTTGGGAATGATCCCGTTCTCTTCTCCATGTCACAGGATGATGTGCTGCACATAATGGATCCAGCCCCCAGGATTTCTCAGTTCTTGTGCAGTAATGGCACAAAAAATGCATGCAGCTCTCTGTCTCTAGATCGTATGGCTTTTTAAGTGACCATCCAGTTCACAGCACTGAGCACTTCCCTCAGTGTTTCTTATACCACACAGTCCATTAAAGTGCTCAGCAGAGCCACAAGGAATCACAGAGGGGACACCAGGGAAGATGCACAGACAGCTCTGCTCTGCCCTGCCCTGCTCTGCTCTGCCCTGCTCTGCTCTGCCCTGCTCTGCTCTGCACTGCCCTGCTCTGCTCTGCTCTGCTCTGCTCTGCCCTGCACTGCTCTGCTCTGCTCTGCTCTGCACTGCTCTGTTCTGCCCTGCTCTGCCCTGCTCTGCCCTGCTCTGCCCTGCACTGCCCTGCTCTGCTCTGCTCTGCCCTGCTCTGCTCTGCTCTGCACTGCTCTGCACTGCACTGCTCTGCTCTGCTCTGCTCTGCTGCACTGCTCTGCACTGCTCTGCCCTGCTCTGCCCTGCTCTGCTCTGCTCTGCCCTGCACTGCTCTGCTCTGCACTGCTCTGCACTGCTCTGTTCTGCCCTGCTCTGCCCTGCTCTGCCCTGCTCTGCCCTGCACTGCCCTGCTCTGCTCTGCTCTGCCCTGCTCTGCTCTGCTCTGCACTGCTCTGCACTGCACTGCTCTGCTCTGCTCTGCTCTGCACTGCACTGCTCTGCACTGCTCTGCCCTGCTCTGCTCTGCCCTGCTCTGCCCTGCTCTGCTCTGCTCTGTCCTGCACTGCTCTGCACTGCTCTGCTCTGCTCTGCTCTGCTCTGCCCTGCTCTGCCCTGCTCTGCTCTGCTCTGTCCTGCACTGCTCTGCTCTGCTCTGCTCTGCTCTGCTCTGCTCTGCTCTGCCCTGCACTGCTCTGCCCTGCCCTGCTCTGCTCTGCACTGCTCTGCTCTGCCCTGCTCTGCTCTGCTCTGCCCTGCACTGCTCTGCCCTGCCCTGCTCTGCTCTGCACTGCCCTGCACTGCTCTGCACTGCTCTCATCTGCTCTGCCCTGCTCTGCTCTGCACTGCACTGATCTGCACTGCTCTGCACTGCTCTGCTCTGCTCTGCTCTGCTCTGCCCTGCTCTGCTCTGCTCTGCTCTGCCCTGCTCTGCTCTGCTCTGCTCTGCACTGCTCTGCTCTGCTCTGCTCTGTCTGCCCTGCACTGCTCTGCTCTGCTCTGCTGTGCCCTGCTCTGCTCTGCTCTGCTCTGCCCTGCCCTGCCCTGCCCTGCACTGCTCTGCTCTGCTCTGCCCTGCTCTGCTCTTCTCTGCCCTGCACTGCTCTGCTCTGCTACTCTCTGCTCTGCCCTGCTCTGCCCTGCCCTGCACTGCTCTGCCCTGCACTGCTCTGCTCTGCTCTGCTCTGCTCTGCTCTGCACTGCCCTGCTCTGCCCTGCCCTGCACTGCTCTGCCCTGCACTGCTCTGCCCTGCACTGCTCTGCCCTGCACTGCTCTGCCCTGCCCTGCACTGCTCTGCCCTGCACTGCTCTGCCCTGCCCTGCACTGCTCCGCCCTGCTCTGCTCTGCACTGCTCTGCACTGCCCTGCTCTGCACTGCACTGCTCTGCACTGCTCTGCTCTCCTCTGCACTGCTCTGCTCTGCTCTGCACTGCTCTGCTCTGCCCTGCTCTGCCCTGCACTGATCTGCTCTGCACTGCTCTGCACTGCCCTGCTCTGCCCTGCTCTGCTCTGCTCTGCACTGCTCTGCTCTCCTCTGCACTGCTCTGCTCTGCACTGCTGCCTGTGTGCTCTTGGGCCGTGCTTTGTCACCTGGCAGTGGCACAGCTTGGTCACTTTGTGCCTCACAGGTGAAATTTCATGGAGCTGAACTGGTTCAGTGTCATGCAACACATGCTGTGACAGCCCCAAGAAAGCCAGTGTGGGCTCAGGGTGTGGGTGATGCTGCTGCCAGCTCAGCACCACTGTTCCCACAGCTCCAGAGTGAAGGTGAGAAGGCAACAGAGAGGGGGAAGGAAAAAGGGAAAGGAGTAAGACCAGGTGCACTAACTTCAATATCTTTCCTTTCATAGGTGAGGCTATGTGGTGCTCACACTTTGGAAATGCCAAATTTAGGTGGCATCAATAACTTAGGTTAAAACTCCTGCCCCAGAAGGAAGGGGCAAGGTTTCTCAATGCCAGGAGGCTCACAATGCACAGAGGCTAGAGGTGCCCCCATCATTCCACACAGATTATCCTCCAAAGTGTTACAGGGAAGGGCAGCAGAGCCTGAGGCACATGGAAAGGACTTTTGGGATGACTCACTTCTGTGCTGTTCTTAAATAACTCAAATCAGTGCGAGCAGGGTGAGGAAGGAGAAGGTGGCTCTTGGCCAGCCCTGACCCCACCAAAAGGCAATTCTGGTGTTAATGTTCCTGCTTGTGCATGGCCCTCCCTGGGAGTGGCAGCTCCAGGTCTCAGAGGTGACTTCCTGGCAGGAAAGGAGCTAAAGGGGAGATCCCAACCAGCAATGTATCTCCTGGCCTGGGCAGCCTGGAAGCTGTGGGGCAATGACTCCTTTGTTACTGCAAACCCTGCCTCAGCAGGCATCCCAAAGCTCTGCTCCTTCTGTGGGGTGCTGGAAGGCTGGGCCACACTCAGCTGGCTCTCCTGGGCTCTCAGTGCTTTGTGACTGAAGGCAAAAGGAAAAAGGTCAAATAATCTGTGTAAATTGGATGGAAGTCAGAAAAGTTATTCTGCAGGTGCTGGGCTCATACACAGGGCCTAGCTGGAGAAAAACTCTGTGCATGGGATTTGAGAAAATGTCACCTTTTCCATGGAAATGGAATCCTTCCATTGGGGCTGGGGGAAATGGGTGGGAAGGCCACCTGAGCACAGCAGCCAACAGTCTGGAAAATACAATACCCAGTAGTGCATGCAATAATGAAGCAGCTGCCTTAGCAATAACTGATGTGAGCTACTTCTTTTCTCATACAAAAGCAAAAAAATGCCCTTTTATGGCAGGAGAAATCAGAAGTGTCTCTTGCAGCCTGCTATTAAAGGAGTTTTCTTCTAAACTATGAAACCATCACTATTACTTTTTCACAGGTAATTACTTACTGCAGTTAATTTGGAGCCATATTCAGAGTGAAATGGAGAGATCCTGTGTTGCCCTTTCCCCCTCAGCCTGCCTTGGCATTATCACCATTCCCTGCTCTGGTGCCTGTAGCAGCAGCCACTGCCATCCCCATGCCCTGAGCAGTGAGAGCTGCTGATGCCTGACATTTATCCAGCTGGGCTTTTCCTGCAGGGATCTCACCTCCCTAACCCCCCAGTGCTGAGGGGTGGGCGTAGGGAAGCAGCAGAATGAGTTCAGTGTCTGATTTCCTCTATAACATGCCTCAGGTTTGGCTGCTAGACCTGCAGCAAGCTGCTCTGCGAGGTGCAGGTATCCACAAGCACTGTGGATAATGACTTTGTGTGTTTATCTCTTTAAAAATAAACATCAAATAGGCCACTTGAGTGAAGTGCCTTCACAGGACAGAGCTGTGCAGTGTGCAGCCCCTGTGGAAGCAGAGTGCTTTGGGCTGCCTCTGGCAGTCACAGTTCACAGGGAGGTTTGCAGCCTCACTGGTCATGTGGGCCAACACAAACCCCAGAAACAAGCAAGGTGACAACCCCTGTCCTTAAAAACAACCAACCAGACAAAAGAAAAATACCCCAAACGCCTCAAAGGCACAAAACAAGAAAAAAACCCACATATATAATCAAAAGAGAACCAGCATACCTTCATACAGAGACTGTAACCACCTGCATCAGTGCATCAAAAAAAGAATTTCTCACTGAGAATCTTCAGGGTTAGAGAAATTGAGAATAAGATAAGACAGAAAATCAAACCCAAGGCTATGAGGGAGGAATGGGACCCAGGTCTACATGTCCCTGAGTACAGGAGCAAGCAGAGAGCCCAGCAGCAATGGGAGAGGGGGCCAGAGGGGCAGAGCCTGCTCTGTAAGTAAAGCTGTGAATTGGAAGTGGCACAAAGGAAAATGTTAATGAAGCACGAAAAAACGAGACTCAGTAGGGAAATTAGTGGAGGGGAATAAAATCCTCAGCAGGAGGAAAGGCAGCACGGAGTGTTAAGCAAATGAATTGCACTGGAAGGGATCCCTGGATCAGGTTTGTGGTGGGATGATGTTCATGGGGTTTGTTAAAAACATGAGGGCACAGGGGGTAATGAGGCTGTGGTGAGCACAGCCCTGCAGTGTGATGGGGAGCTCAGGGTGGCTTCAGTCCTGGGGAATTTTGGCAGGAGCCTGTGCCAGAGTGGGGTGGAATGGCACACCCTTGTCACCTCCTTGGGGAGGCTGCTGGGGTTGGTGCTGTGGGCTAAGGGGACACCATCCCACTCTGCTGTACAGTGGGATGGGGGTGGAAGTGAGGTTGGGGACAGGGATGGGCAGCTGGGGGGAGAGGGAAGTGCTGATGGTGATGGTAAAGCCAAGGCTGCCTTCAGCTGTTCAGCACTGCAGGACTGTGCAGCCAGCCCAGGGCGTCAGAGGCAAAAACATGGGTGACTGCAAGTAAAAGTTGACATATTTTTGTTGTGAGATAGAGTATCCTAAGGATTAGACAACTTTTAAAGGAATCCTTATATACTGAAAAAAGCGTGTGTGGGGTACAGACCCCCATGTACCATGTTCACAGCATCTGATAAAAGCCTGGGGCACTGCAGCTTTGCAGTATGAAAATAGGAAACTCTGGGGCACCATGTGAGTACCTGCAGCTAAAAGAGATGCAAATGGTCTTTTCCCTTCATCTACTGTTTTGACTTATGATTTTTCTTAATGTAGAAGAGGAAGCCAACAAAAACAGGTAGAAAAAAACCACATGCATGGTGAGTCATTGAAAGGAGTTTGTCTGCCTGCAAGGTCTTGCTGAAGAAAGGCTTTGAGCTTATCAGTGAGGTTAAAAAAATGGGGGGAGGAAGAAAAGATGAAAGAAGCTAAGTTATAGGCTTGATGCCTTTTATTATCTTCTGCCAAGGCTGGAAGGCCATGCCAGCTCTGCCAGGTGTTTCAGAGGAATAACAAAAGCAGACCTTAGATTGAGCCAATGTGCTTACAGCTACTTCCTTAGGAATCAAAATTCCTGAAGGAACTTCAGCTTCATAAAATACTGATCTGCTGCTGCAAAACACAGGCTGTTGCAATTTAACATAAAGCTGAATTAGTGCATATTGTCAAGCTTTATCTATTTTGACACAATTGATTCCAGTTCATTTTTTTAATGGAATGGTTTACAGGCCCAGCAGAGCCAAGGGCTTGTGTGAGCACGTCTGGGATGTTCATGAATGTACACACACAGGGAAGTCTTGTGTTCATGCCTCTGTCTGTGCATATACTGCTATGTATTCATGTATCTAGCATTTATTCTAGCATATCTAATATTTTCTAATTTCTAATCACATATTTGTGGTTGGTAGGAAAAACCCCAGTAGTTTCATGTCTGATCATCTGCAGCTGGTTGCAGCTTTTATCTAAACATTCACTGTGGGATGCAGCAGGGAATTATATTGGCAACTGCCATTAATCTTCTGTGAGAAAAGAAGCATCTCCTACATCAGTGTTAGAATAAACCCATTTGTCTGGTGAATGAGGCACAACTGAAAATTACCCTGATGTAGAAGCAAAAATCCTCTCATGATGATACTTTTGATGATGTACTAACCCACCTGAGGCCATCAGGAAGGGCATCTTTAGTGCAAACTGAACGGTTTTAATGAACAATTTATTCTTATTTTGGGGCATGATGCTGGTCAGAAATATCTCTCACCTCACACTGTGTTGCACCACCAGTGTATAAAAACACCCTTGTGTAAATCTCCCTGTTTACATGACACCTGACATCTGTTCCTTCACTTTGGGGTTCCTCTCTGCCTCTCCTGTCCCTTGAATGGCCATGCAGGGCCAGGTGTGGTCCCTGGCTGCTCTGCTCCCCAGCTGGACCACGCTGCCTCCCAGGCCAGCTGCTCCAAGTTTGCTGGCTGCCTCCAAGTGTGAAGAGAAGGAGCTTTTGCCTTGCTGAGGTGAGAGCACAGCTCTGGGGGTGAGCAGGGACGTGGCTCTGTCCCTCCCACACTGCAGAGCAGTGGCAGTGAGCTGCAGCAGCTGGGAGATGTGGAGATGCTGGCAGCAGCTTCATGGCACACAGGCATGAAGAAGGGAGATCATAGTGCCAGGGACCAAGCCATCTTCTACAGCCTCATGGGGGTCTAACTGATGGATTCACTAAACCTGTACTTGACTTTCTATAATAATGTGTTCTTAAAGACTCCCATCTTATTTAGTATCATTGTGAATGTTCTGAAAGAGATTGTACCTCCAAAATGCCACTCTGTGTTGTTGGTTTGGGTCATCAAATGGAGCATGTGTGAAGGAAACAAATAAAGGAATGCTGGGTGAATTAACATAATCTATTGGTTTCCTGTTATAGAAATATGTGTATATAATTATCTTTTTTTTTTCCCTAATGCTGCAAATTTAGACATACCAATAGGTTGGTGTGAGGATGCTGTTATTCCTGGAGATTATTTTTTTGAGGAAAAACCTCTTCCATTCAGCAAGAAAGACAATAAAATACTGTACTATTGTTTTTTCATTCCCTGTATCTGTGCATGTGAGCACAGAGGGGTGTGAGAGAGAGTGAGAAAGAGGAAAGCCTTACAAGCAGTGGGCTGCTTATGTAGCAAATAGGGAGAACTTGCTTGGACTCAGCTTTATACAAGCATGTGCCAGCTACTAAATAAAAGGCATATCCACTGTAATGCTCAGATAATAACAACAAAAAGAAGTTTTTACATCTGGTAAACAATTGCCAAGCTGACTAATGTGAGACTTGGGTTGGCAAGCAGTGGGGGTTTAGGCAATAGGCTGACAGAGCACCTTGTGTTTGTGAAGTCCCACAGTTCACTTCTATAGCTCCAAGATTTCCTTAACTCTCATCCCTCCCTTAACCACAGGCAATTTTATACCAAGTTTTTGGCACTATGAGCTGCTACTTATTTGCTGCAGTCATATTCCTCAGCTGGTGAGCAGCATTATCAGCTTATGGGGTTCATGTATGGAAATGTTACACCTTGGTTGGTCTCAGCAGGCCCATTTTTCTTGCACAGATTTATGGCACTTTCTAGCAAGTTGATATGCTTGCTCAGAGCCGAAACAAATTCCCAGTGAGCCTGAGTCAAGAAGAGGAAGATTTATTGTTTTTCAGCCTGACTGCACACATGTGCCCAGAGGCAGCCAAAATGGGCCACAGGCAGTGATGTGCCCGTGCTGCCTGGCCCCAGGCGGGTCCTGCTGCTCCTGCACCTCTGCAGGGGAGAAAATCCTGTCCATGCAGGGGCCAGAACCCCAGCCCCACCCTGCACAAAGCTCATAGCTGTCCTTCACTGCAGGGCACCCTGCTGCAGAAGTGACTGTCATAGTCATCATAGCATCACAGCAGCTTGGAAGCTGCCACTGGGCAAGGAGTGCAGCAGCTATTCTGGTTGATGTGGGTGGGTTTGGGAGCATTTGTGCCTCATGCAGCAGCCCAGGCACTGTGCCTGCTGCTGTACCCAGCCCAGCAAGGCTGGGGATGCTCTGCTGCAGGCACCACCATGGAGTCAGTCACACACACTGCCAGCTGCAGACCTTTTATGCCTCCTGCACACCATTGCTTTCCCTCCTTTTCCCCATCCCAGCTGAAAAGACACAGGTGTTTTTTCCCTCAGCTTAGCTGTCCCCCTCCCTGGTCTCTCCTGCCCCATCCCTGCAGCAGAGCAGAGCTGCCCACAGCCCCATGGGGCTGGCAGGGTGTGCTGGGATCCCAAAGTGCAGCAGGGCTGGGCTGGGCAGCACTCACTGGCTCAGGGGCTGGGCAGCAGCTGACTGTGCTGCCCTGAGCTGTGTCTGATACCGTGCTGGGCACTGGGCAGCAGAGGAGATGTGTGGCCTTGTGAGAAGGAACCTCCAACCCCCCAGTGTCACTGACCCGGCTAGCAGAGCCTCAGGATTTCTATCTATCTATCTATCTATCTATCTATCTATCTATCTATCTATCTATCTATCTATCATCCATCCATCCATCCATCCATCCATCCATCCATCCATCCATCCATCTATTGAAAAGGTAGAGCAAAGACTGAAGTTAAGGAGTAAATGGCAGCACGTTAACAAGGCAGACAAAATCAAAGAGAATTAATTTTCCCCTTTGCCCAGAGAGCAAAGGAAACACACTGACCATTCCTTAAAATAAGGAGGATATTTTGCTGAACATAAGGAAAGCATTCCTAAGAGCCACTCAGAACACCAGGTTTTATTGATGGGATGTAGGAGCTGTAAATCATGGGGTCACAGGTGTGGGGGAAATGAGTGGAGCTATCCTCCCTCTTGCTTAATTGAATTCAACAGACTCATCATGGGGGGCTGCTGTGCTTTGTGGATTGTAGCCTTCAGAGAAGACTTCAGCACAGCAGAGCTGATTGACTTATGTAGGAGTGAACCCACAGTAACTCGAGTCTGGGAGAGTAGATGTGGGATGTGTATTTATTTCCTCAAGTGAACGAAATCAGGAAATTCCCACCTTCTCCTTCACTGCATTATTGAAATAGGCAAACATATGCTGGTTTTGCCTTTGTGTTTTATTATTTTTCATCACATTATTTCTACCACCACAAGGTAGCTCAAAGGCAGCATCGTGACACAGCTGAGTGCAGTCTGTGTATCAAAGCCTGCACATTTCCTAGATAAGGGAGATGTGTGATCAGCCTCTCTGATGGGAACATACACTTCCCAAAGCCCCACAGAGGTTTTCCTAACATTATGCCTGGTGGCAAGGACACTATCAAGTGCTGGACTGAGTCAATCTGCTCTGAAGGTCCTGTTGGGATGAGGCAGGAAGCGTGGGGCTGCCAAACCCCCAAAAGCTTGGGGAGCACAGGAGGTTCACAACTTCAGCACGGGAGAAAACCCCAAACAGGGAGAGCTGAGGCACTGAGGAGATGCCAGCAGGGGGTTTGGCCAGGGCAGTTTGGCAAGGATTGCTGGGTGAGTGCCCACCCTCCACAAAAACTCCTGCAGCTTTTATATAACATAATTGCGTGCTTTATTGATATACACAGTAAAGCAGTATATAATACAATAGTAAGGCATATATTTGGTGAAATTTGGTATGTTGTGAAAAAATGCAGTAAAACAGAAGTTTATAAAAATAATTAGTAAATGTTACAGTGTCGGTGTTAAAACACAATATATTATGATATCCAAGTAATAAACCAGTACTGAGTAACGATGAAATAACATGCCATATGGTATTTATGTATTCAACTACACTGATTATGTTTTACAGTTTAATACTTTGTCATTATAAGGAATATGAAATAATTCCCAAATTATGCTTAAAAAAGCAGCAATAAAGCTTTCAACTTTTTAAATACTTTTTGACAGACTCACTCCAAAACTAAGATCTAGAAAGTAAAACAAACAAAACAAAACCCTGATGAAAACAATCGTGCAATCTGTTTTTCCTCCACAATTTTTCTGAAGAGAAGGTTTAATGTATAAGGGGGGGAAAGAAGAAACCCATCTCTTTCTCAAATCACAATTTAAACCTTCTGGTAAAAAAGGCCATGAGAAATAGTGAGGGTTCCTATTGTAATCAAGTGTTAAAAAGCTCTTTTTTAGGAAAGCAGAGGTTTGGGGGGGATTGTACTTTTTTTTGTAAATGATTAATGTTGTTGTTATTACTTAAACAATGAGACCTGGTCACACAATGGACACGTGGTGATGATGTAACATTGTCATACGTAATTGTCAGGAACACCACAAAACCAAAGTGAGGTAGAAATAGCATGACTAGCCATGTTCAATGTTAACTAGCATTCAAAATAAAATCTTTCCCAAGTGTAATTACACTTCATACAAGAAGAGGTAACAGATTTTTTTACTCTTGCAATATAAAGTCAGATGGTTGTGATTCTATGTACTTTATGGTAAAATTAAAAGCTGGTTAAGATAATGAAGTGGGTAAAGCTTTTGCTGACAGCACCTCATACCCAAACCTCTCTCTCACAGAGCTGCAGTCAAGCTGGCTAATCTGTTTCTCTATCAGCTCCTCTCTTTCTCATTTTATAGTTAATTGTGCAGGGCTTACTTGTACAGAGAAACCGGGAAGGACAAAGCACCAGGGCCTTTGTTTTGGTGATAAATATTCATGGAGCAGTGTGACTACCTTCACCTGATCACCATTCCAGGCAAGAACAGCAGTAACTCTTCAACAGCCTTTCCCAAAGGTGGCTTGCAGCACCACAGCTCCTTGGGACCGGCTGCTGCAGCAGGATGAGACAGTGACAGTGGAAAGCTCTGGGCCCCTCTCCCAGAGGAGCTCTGTGCTCACTGCCAGCACTGGGAGCTGCACAGAGCTCTGTGGGCACCCTGCTTGTGCCTGGGGCTGGGGGGAGCATCTCCCTCTCTTCCCTCCTCTGCAGCAAAGGTGACAATGCAGGGAGAGCTGCTCCCAGCCCTGCTGAGCCATCCAGCCCCAGGGTTATAACCAGTATGGCAATGTCTACATTCCCTTACTAAAAGTACCCAGGAATTCAGTCAGCACAGGAAACACTGGAGCACAGGATGGTTGCTAACTTCTTTCTTCTGAGTTTTTTCTTTCTTAATTGATTTTTTTGCAGGCTCTGTCATGTAATGTGCTCTTTTATTTAATTATTGCAAACTAGCTGTGTAATTGCTAGTTGCTGTCCAAAACCAGGACAGTAAGTCATGTAATTCTTAATTTTATTGGAAAGATTAAATAAAACGACTTTCATTGGAAGTTCAGGTTTTTTGGTTTTTTTTTCTAGGACAGCCCTAGTCAGACAAAACCAATGACAAATGTAAGGTGGCCATTCTGGTGTCACTGCAGGAAATACTTTTTTTTTTTCTTTTTGATAGGCAAGGAAAAGAACACAGGACATGAATCTCTCTGATGCTGTTACAGAGCTGAAATGAAACTAAACAAATGCACTGCCTCAGTATATTTTTTTGTGTTTTTTTAAAGGGGGTTTCTATAAACAATTATTTTTATAAAGCACACTTTAGTTTACAATCTTTCATTATAACTGTTATAAATTTTTTTTAAACAACCCGAAATGCGTTCCATATAAAGAAATGGCAAGTTATTTAGCTATCAAGATTTTACATGTAGTTCTCTTATAATTTTTGTACAATTGCATAGACGTGTAAAACTTGCCATTGTTAACAAAACAGTAACAGACTTAGGAAACTACTGAAATCTACAGTATAGTACCACTACCCTTCACAAAAATATAGATTTGTTTTCTTGTAAACTCTTACAGTCTAATCCTCTTTGTAGTATGAATATTATAAAAACCATGCGGAACGCCTGAAGTTGTAAAACACATCTTGCTATTCTAACACCTTGTCGTCGGTCATCACGGTCACTAAGGTTTCCATTGCTCTTCCCAGGTCGTCTGCCATGTGGAAAAGGCTCCCTACATTGTGGCCTGAAAAAGAAAGTCAAAGAGGAAATTAAACAAAGAGGATGTGGCAGCATGTGGATAGGAAAGCTTCACAGATCTGTCATTCTCCACGTGCTGCTCGCTGCCATTCCCAGAGGAGACTCCCAAAACTCTCCTGGATGAGTCCAACAGGTTCTCAATAGCAAAAGCTGCCAGGTTTGTACAACAGTTTCACAGCAACACTGGCTTGAATGGCTGTGGCAAACCACCCTGCAAACAAGCCATCACCCCCCACAGTGCTGAACTTCAGCATTATCAATGTTCACCAAAAGCAAAAATTGAGTCCATTGACACCACAGAAGAGTTTCTGACTGATGCTGCAAGTGTTTGAGCATCCAATGTTCTATCAATGAGACAAAGAGAAACAAACATATCAGCAGTAATTAATGAAATCATTAAAGCCAAGAGGTCTCAGCAGGATACCTGCAAAAATACATGTAATGATGTTCAAACTAAGCAGCTCAGTTCATTCAATCATTTTTAAAACATCCTTTCCTTTTAGGACAGCAGTCCAGCACGAACAAAGATACCACAATTATTAGCTAACTACTAATGCAAGGGTTCACTTGTGCATTTCCCCTCACCCATAACCACTCTGAAGTCCTAAGATGGTACAACCACAACCTCCTACACAGAAGTGATGAATAAATTCACAGTACAGTTCTGGAGATGAAACCTGCAACTTCTCACACTCATGTCACCAATGCAGCAAATGGTGATGGGTAGTAAGAAATGGCTTCATCACAATTAGAGACCAAATAAACTCAAGGCTGGGGAGATTGAATTGAAAAAAATTGCCATTTTAGCCCCTGGCATGCCTTGTCTGGTCTCCCACTGCTGTTCAGGAAAGTATCTCCCTCTTGCAAGTCCTGTGTGAGATTTTCCGAGCTCTATGACTGTCTCAATTACACTCTGGCACCTCAATTAACAGAGACATAATGGTTTAAACAGCTGAACCTTATCTAAAGTCTCCTTCCTGAAAAAATATGACTGAAGAGGGAACATGAGATCTAGGCACCCTACAAGATGAGCATCCAACCAAGGACTGTGTGCTCAAGATTTCTTGCAAGGACAAGGAGGAATGAGCAGACAGAAGGTCTTAAAGCAAACAGAAGGAAATTATACTCCACACAGCACATAATTGTATTACTGAACCCATTGCCACAGGCTGATGTTGAGGCCAAACACATAAATGAGTTAAAAGAGGAGTTAGAAAATAATCGCTGAAACAAGATTTATTTACATGCAAAAAAAAGTGCACGTGACCTCCAACTCAAGAAGTCTCCATGCTGCAGAGTGCCAGCAACTGAACATTAATAAGAAGTGAAGTATTACTAAATAAACTTGTATGGCACCCTGGCCTAAGGGGGTTTGATTTACTCTCTGGGAGCACTTGTGATAGAATATTTATCTGGAAAAACACAGGAAGTGCAATGCCATCTGCCCACAACTCTGGTTCTCAGAAATGCTTTGCATTAGTCTGGATGCTGAGCCCTCACCGTGGTCCTTGAGGAAGGAACACCCAAATGAGGGAGGGACATGACCAGGGCATCCAGGATACACCTTTCATCAGTCCCTACCTGTAATGTGCTGGAGCCTGATTGACCATTGCACTCCTACATGGTGGCTTCCCCTCCTGACACAACTGCAACAGGAATGAATTCCTGAATTCCCTGTGGGGAAAATCAGACTCACCATCCTCTTCCCAATGCTCACATATTGTGATAGTCATGCACTGTTGACATTTCTATGGTAAATAAGAGCCTGGAGTGATCTTTGTTCAGCAGCTTTTATGAAATAGAAAAAATTACCTCAGAACTATTCAGAGAACCATAGAATGATTTGGGTTGGAAGGGATCTTAGGAACCATCTAGTTCTAGCCTCCCTTCCACTCACTAGACCTGACTGCTCAGGACCCCATCCAACCTGGCCTCAAACTCTTCCAGGGGTGGGGCATCCACAACTCTGGGCAACCTGTGCCAGTGTCTCACCACCCTCAGTTAAGAACTGCTCTCTAACATCTGGTTTAAACCTGCTCTTTTTCAGTTTAAAACCACTGTCCCTTGTCCTATCACTGTCTGCCCACATAAAAGTCCCTCTCCCTCCCTTTTACAAGCCCCCAAAAGGTACTGGAAGGTCTCCCTGATGCCTCCTCTTCTCCAGGCTTAAAAACCTTTTTTCTTAAAAAGCTTTTTTCTTATGGGGAACTACTACCACCCTCTACATTCAAACACTAGTTTTATTTAAAGCTGTTAGAGGGTTTTTTTTGTTCTTTTTTTTTTTTTTAATTTAGCATTGATGATACAAAGCTAGGCTGGAACTAAACAAGAACTATTCAAGAAGCTGCCCATTGGACAGTGAGCTGTGCTGTGACACAGCTTGCCAGATAGCAATACAAAAAAATACTTGGTTCTGGTATCTGGTGACAGTTTGCTAACTGCACTAATGTGCAAAGAAACGGATACATCAATCAGCAATTTCATCCATACATCACAAATGTATAGCCATCTTATTCATCCAAAGCAAAACCTTGTAATTTCCTCATCAGCATGACAAGTAACTGCATATGAAAGATTCCTGCCAAGTTTTGGTCAAAACATAGCTTATTTTAAAGTAAATGTATCCTACCACATTTATTTTAGCTGTAAGGGATAATCTCTGTCACTGGCATCATTCACACTGAGATCAATCCAGCAACTTACACCATCACAAGTGAAAATCTGACGAAGCAAGAAGAAAGCAAGAACAGATGGGAGATGCTTCTGCAAACAGAAGCACTGAGCTGCTCTACTCACCTGAAACTCTGTTGAAACTCCATGACTTTATGGGAATATAGCCCTCTGGTATAACCACAGTGATGCTGTGACTAGGTAGCCAGCTGTGAGAGGCTGCCCATGGGGTCAGGGCTCACATTCAGATTTGTTCTGATTTGTTGTTTCTAGAAAACTCCAGGGCTCTTCAGGATTTCAACACTGCTCATTCCCAGGAAGACTGATCACCCTTTTATAGGATTACAACAACCCAGATTGCTAAACTGCAATCTCAAAAATTAATACTATTTTGTTCTGTCAAAAATGGCTCGGTCTAGAAAGCATAACTTCAACCAAAAGCACAAACAAAAATCTTTGCAGATGTATATAGGTATAAACTGCTACATTGTTCAGGCAATTAGAAGTCCTTATGGATCCATTAATCCCTAGGTACTTTTTAATATCTAAAAATTACTAAAATAGTACTTTTTTTTTCTTTCTCTGTTAATTGGTTTTATGTTTTTGAAATAACCATGCCTCGAATCTGATCTCCCTCCTCAAAAGCTGCACAGATGTGTGCTGCAGTGATTAAGGTGATACAGCTCCCTCTCCCCCACAAGATCCACACTCCCTGTCCAGCACAGGTCTTAATTTCCTCTGCATAAAAACTGGACACTCGTGTCTTCTGCAGAGCCATCTGAGGTTAGAGCTCAGAGCATGACCACAGAGCACTGCTGGCTGCAGTGTGTGTTGACAGCTGGACTGTAAATGCAGCAGCAGGGGGACCAGGGTCCCTGGGACAGCCCTGGGATGGCAGGATGGGACAGAGGAGCAGGTGATGACTGTCCAGCCACACAGCTGCCAGACCCTCAGCTGGGTGTCACTGCACTGCCTGCAGGATTTTTGCCTCTCTTTGACATGGAAGTAACAGGCAGGTCAATTGAGACTGCAGAGAGCTGAAAACAAAAGACACGATGATTTCCTGGTACTGTGTGTGCAATGAGTGAACTCCCTTCTCCCTTCTGTCATGTCTGTACTTAGTGCTGGAAATTAGTGCTCAAGTTCACTGCTTCCATAGGCCTGTGCTGCTGCCACTGAATGCTGCTCACTTGGCCTCTCTAGCACTGACATGTAGGACAGTCACATTTTTAATTAAGCAGCAAATGAGAGAAATTGTTCTAAAAGCACTTAGAAAAATAAAAATCAGAGCTTTCCATTATTATTCATATTTCTAAAGTAATGCTATCAAAGAAGGTATTAATTCCATTCTTTTTTTAACATTAAAGCTGAGAAAGTCTTATCCATGCTTGAGGCACTGAAAGGTTGAAAAATGCTGCTGTGCAAGAAAAAAACAAGTAGACACTTTGAAATGCAGCAATAAAGGTCAAAATGGACATGGACAGTATTAACTTCAACTTATAAAATCCACAGATGCCATTTGCTTGGAAAGCAGAAGACACCTATTTCTGCAGACACTAACTACCTCACTTCTAGTCACACAGAGAAAGATGGGTTTCACATCTGCTGAATTAGCTTTTGAGACTCTAATGGAATCAAGGCCCATGGGTGTGGGCACAGTAACAGAATACCAATCTTACACCACAGCTTGTCAGAGAAATAAATGTGGAACATTCTGACTTGAAAGAGTGGATGCAAAGTAAATTGAGAAACACCAACACAATGCAGGGCCTTTTCTAGCAGAAGGGATTTCTAACCCTTTCCTGACAAAAGAAAAATCCTTCCTGTTGGTGACTTGTGTTTTGATACCCTTATTCATATTGAGTAATGCCACAAAATCCATGGGATTACACACAAAGACAATACCAAATGTGAGTAATGGAATCAAAACCAGGTGGGTTTTAAACTACAGGATCTGCCTTTGCACATACAGACTCACACCTAAAGCAGAAGCTGTTCTATACCTTGGCTCATATCCTTCATGAGCAGGCAAATGAACAATTGCATTTTATATTCAGCTGTCCAAGTTACTAATGTCCCTCTGGAAACATTAGTGAGCATAAACTCAGCTCTCAGAGAGTGGAGAGTAGTTTACTTCAGTAAATTTTTTAGGGTTAAACTGCTGGAATCAAATCAGGTGGAATATACCAATTTAAAGTTTTTTTTTTTTTTTTTTTGGTTTGTTTGTTTTTTTTGGTTTTTTTTGGTTTTTTTTTTTTATTACTTGTATCGAGTATGCCCTTTGCAGAAGAACCTTTTTTTGAGTAATATGCATAAATATGAACGAGGATAGTGGAAATCAATGACCTGTTTTTCTAAATGGGAGAACAGTTCTCAGAGTATATGAGCTGAGAACAAGCAGGGCTGAATGTGAAGTATTTTCCACAAAATTTCTGTATTGGTACAGTCTGCTGATGCCATCTCAAGCACCCTTTTTTGATCCTTTTGAGAGGACCTGCCATTCAAGGACAGACTTAATCTGCACCAAAGATCTTACACCTTGAAGTAGCTGAACCTGCTCCAGCACCTGCAGCCAAGGCAGAGAACCTCTGTATTTCAAGGCACCACATCAGGACAAACCCTGGCTTTCCCAGGGTACCCTGTAAGTGACTGGGGGTTCACAGCAGCTCTAAGAACCCCAGTGCCTGTGTTTCCAGGAGCCCCTCCCTCTGTACCAGCAGAAGTTCACACACCAGGTTACCCTTCAATTCCTGCCTCATCCACACCGAACGTCTTCTATGCAGAAAAGGTCATTTCACAGCTACTGCAACTGCACTCAGGCAGTCTCTGAATATTTTATCTTTAATAATAATTTTCACTAGAAATTCATCTTTCAAAGGCTGTATCTGGTTGGCGAGTGAAGAGCAGCTTCACAGAGGAAAAATCAAGGTTCTCTGGAAATGCTTTCAAAGGAGCTGTGACAACACAGTGCAGAACGCTTTCCTCCATTAATGAGCAGTGACACACAAATTCCAAAACCTATTTTGCATCAAACCAACCATGTCTGAAGTGCACAGTGAAAACCACGGCCCATTTGCATTGCTGAATACAACACTGTGGAGCTGGTGAATGTTAGTAGCATTCTTCATTCTGCAATAGCACACCAGGAAATTAAAACACCTGAATCTCTTATACCTCTCAACTCTCATACTTCTACGGAAATATAACTTTTTTAATCACTGGAGATGATGGTTAGTGTACTGGCACATATATGTAAATACAGCTGAGTTTGTAAGCAGAACAGCAAGAGACCCTGGTCTCCCTGTTGTGCTTACACACAAGAGCAACAGAACATGAGTCAATGACTGCAGCATATTTACTGATAACATTTATCATTCATAGGCTTAATTTCAGTGTATTATTTTCTCCTCCCCACTCCTGATTTTCCATCTCTGGGAGCATGTTAGAAAATGTAGATCCCTGAGCTGACGTTGTTTCCACTGAAAGTTGAGAGGTACACCACCTTTACAGCACACATGGGGAATACACTCAGCAAAACCAAACAAAATTCAAAGCAAAATAAACCCACCCCCACCCTTCACCAAACCCAAGCAACCCCGTGCCGTGTCACACACATGCTGGGCACAGAAAGCAAGCTGTGACAAACAGAAGCCATGGCAGTGAGCTTGTGTCTCACTAACCTCTCTCACTGGCTTTCCAGGGGCATTTCTTCCTTTAGGAACAGAGAGAGGAAGTGGAATAAATATCAGAAGGAAAGGAAAAAAAAACAACCACACATGAATATATATTTTATACTGTAAAAGACACTTCAATTTCGGTTTAGAAATTTAACATTAAAGAATGCATTTCTGCTTAAACAAAAATCAAAAGTGCACTGAAATCCACTGAGGATACTGAGCTGAATTTATCCAACAATTGTGTAACCTGTGGCTTGGTTTAACTTCTCAAAAACACTTGAGAAACTACTAATACCAACTTAAACACCTGCCAGTTGAGAATAAGGACTGCAGACCATATCTGAACTCACTTTCTGAGCATCCTAATTAGCAAATTTGAGTACTTCTAGCAATCAGTGTAAGTGGTAAAAACATTTTCCCTCAACATCAAATTAATTTACCCAGACACTTTACATTGTATCGTGGCCTGCATACACTGAGGTATGCATTGATAAACATGCTTATGTATACACATATATTTCACACCTACAGAAGTACACTGGAATGCAACACACTCACATTTAGGACACATATATTGCAAAATATGTTTGCAACATGCTGACCTGCAAGCATGGTAAAGAGAAAAAAAGTTCAAGTAAAAAGGGAAAAAAGAGAAAGTATCTCATCATGTTCAAGTACTACCAAAATGGAGTCAATAATGGGTCTAGCTGCAAAGATGCTCCTAACAAGCCTTCACAGAAGCCGTACTTTGATCATGCTGATTTTTCTCAACACTTCTCATAGCATATTTGTTTTTAGAAAAGGAAAGCCAGGTGTCAATCAACAGCAGGAACACCCCTTTGTCCACCTTCCCACCACACAGCCAGTAACAGTCTTGCTGTCTCCAGAAGCAGTGTCCCACTGCCACTGGCACACTCCTGGCAGCTCTGCCATGGCCAGGCTCAGTCCTAGTGAGAAAGTCACTGCAGCAGATGCTGTAGGATGATCTTTGCCCCAGAGCTGCTGTAAATGATGCAATTCTAAATGATGTGTGGGACATTGGGGAGAGAGACAGACACATATGGGAGAACACACCAGTCAGCATAACAGTAACCTAATTGCTGTTGAGTTTTGCTCTATGGCAGCCTGCAGGAGATGGGACGAGAGGCAATAAACAGCTTTATGGGTATTTTACAAGTTGCAGAACAAGGCCCAACAGCAGAGCAAGGCTGAGCAGAGGCAGTACAGGAGGAGAGGGCAGAGGAAGGAATGGCATCACTGACCAGCATGGGTCTGAGCCACAGATCCCACAGACTCCAAGCAATGGAAGGGCTGGGGCAGCCTCTGAAGGCCTGGACAGCAGAGGTTGCCATTTACTGAACAGAGGAAGTTTTAGTCTCTTTCTACCCCCCTCTCCCCATCAACACACTTCCTATTAAGAATAATAGCAACAGGTTTAATAACAACATGCTCTGCACATGGTTTTTATTCTGCTCCTAAGTGAAATCTCGACTCCAGTGATGTCTGTACCACAGTGCTGGTGCAGAGAGGTGTCACTTCAGTTCTAAGGACTCCACAGGCCTGCCTCATCTTCCAGGACTTACATATATATGTGTCTACACAGCCTGAGACCTCCTCTGGCACTTTTATAAGGAGCCATGAATTCCCTAAAAGATGCTTTCCAAAAGGGGAGGTGAGAATATCTCACCAATATCAACCATGCAACAAAAAATCTTTGGAAAGGAAGATGCAAAATCTATTGCATACTTTGGTAATTTTTTGAGGAAGAGCTCCAGGATTTAGGTCAGCTTAAGGACTCCAGAAACTGCAGCACAGCACAGCCTGGTTGGAAAGAGTCCTGGGGCAGGAATGGGACCCAGCAGGAGATTAGCTGGGGTCCATAGTTTAGCTTGGGTCAAGAAAAGAAAAGGGACTGCCTGCAAGCAAAACAGTAGAGGTCCTAAGAAATGCCTTCCTGTTGGCACAAACACCTACAACTGCAGCTACAGAGTGTTTAATTTAAATCTACATGAGACAGACTGGATTCTGCTTGAAAATGAATGCATTCAAAGGTAACTGGGGTAGCTCAGCATCACACAAAGCAGCTGTGAGGACAGTCTGTGGTGAGTAATCAGCCTAGAATTTGTTAAATGCAGCAAAGATTCACGCTACTACAGCAACAGCTAATTTCTTCTGGAGGAAGATTAAAAAGGGTTTAATGGATTTTACGTTATTTTCCTCTTTGCATATGAATGAATGCGTGTTTCTAAGTTTTAAGGCAAGGAGTGTGATTTAGCATAAACTGCAGAGGAAGAAGATTGTCTATATTGCTGCAGTTCTGAAAATTTGTGTTCTGGAAGGCATCAAAATACATATATGCAATCCTTGGGTGCCTAATTATCTATTATTTCTGCTCAAATCAACATTTCCTGCTCTTATAAAATAGAAGAGGTTTTTTGTTTTTTCATTTTTGTTTTTTTTTTTTTTGAAAGCTACATGCATTGCATCACAGGTAAAGGTACACAGCAAGTGACCATGTCAAACCTGAAAGCAGAGACTCCACCGAAAACTTCTTGCAGGGGTATCTGCAGATCCAGGTCAAAACAGAGAGCATAAAGCAACTACTACACTGCCCCTCTCACTGAGCTCAGGAAAGGAACAGGCTGCACAAAAGGGAGATCTGGGTCTGCAAAGAGCCTTTTTTCTCAAAACTTAAAAAAAAATCTGTTTAAGTTTTATTAAATTAATTACCATATTTTCAGTTTCCACCAGAACTGGGCATTATAAAACATGGAAGACCCAGTCCACCCCATCACTGTCCCAGCTGCAGAGAAGCTCAGCCAGATCAGCTCTGTTGTGCAAAAGGGGAGCAGTAAGGGATCTCAGTCACCTGGGATGCAGGACCACAAAACAGAGAAGGTGACACAATTTAGGAGAGGCCAGGGTATCTCAAAAGGAAGAGTACTTCCAGGATACTCTACAGTACAGTACAGTACAGTACAGAGTACTCTTTCACTGACTCAGTAAAGTGTGAAAAGAAAAAGTCTGCATCATGAGACCCTTTGCTGTCAGAAGAATAGAAACTGTATTATTTGCAGTGCTGAAAGTTGCTAGTTCCACTTAGGGTGTTAGTCCCATTCATGACAGAGTCTGGCTGATGCACAAGTGAGAGGAGAAAATGTGACTGATGTGTTTTAATGTGACTGAGATAAAAATAAAACTACTAAAAAAGGGTGTTACTCTTAGTGCCACTCATTTATTGCTGTGGGGTCTTGTAATTTCACTGCACAACACCACAACTGTGTTAAGCAATACCATGTGAAACTGTGAGGACCAGTGTCTGTCCAAAAGTTCTCACGCTATGCCAGGGCCTCTTAGCTATTTTAAGCCACCATGGTCTCATTTCTAACCAGTTTTGGCTCCTACTTCTTCATTATCTGCCAGCAGGGACCCAGCATTGCAAATCTGTGAAGCTCTCTCACCAGCTTCAGTTAGTTCAAGAACTTCTGCCCCTAAATACCTCTCTGACCTTCATTCATAGAAAGCATTTGCCATGAAAACGTAACTGCAAAACTCAGCCTGGTCCGCCACGAGGGCCACCTGAAGTGGTGAAACTTGTTCATCCTCAGTGCTGCAGGAGAAATGAATTTGGCTTTGAAAATACTGGCCTGCCAATCTTACTTTCTAACTGTGAACCAGTTCCCTGGAGATTTAGTAGTTTGGGCACAAATACAGCGTGAAAATGTTTTCCTCTGTGGCCCATTATTGAGCAGGGTCAAATAAACCACTGAGGTGGCATTTAATGGTAGATTTCCACTAAATGTCAGACCTCTGGCTTTGACATCTGCTTTGAGTTAGCACAGCAGCTGTTTGAAGCAGCTGCAGCAGTTGTGAATTTGCTGGGAGCAGCAAAGTATAAGAGGAGTGGATGGGGAACCTTTTAGATTAAAAAGAAAGAAAAATTCCTTAAGGATAGCAATCATCAGGTATTCAGCAGAATTTCTCTCTTCAGAAATGAAACAGCTTTGGGCACCAACAGCCAGCTGTGCAAGGAGCAGGAAAGTCCTGTTCTCCTTAGGAAATGCCAAGAACTGCCAAAAGGTTAAAATGAAGAAACAAACAAATGAAAAACTCTACAAAAGGTATAAGGTACATAACTTGTTGCATCTGAAGTCTGCTTGTACAGATCTGTGACACGATGTATTTTGCACTTGCTTCTCTAAAATACATTCAAAATGATGCTATGAAGCCTTGATGCTCTTTTAAAAACAACTTTGTGCAGCAAAAGCTTGAAAAATACAATCTTAAGGAATTTATCTCCAGGTGAGTGACAATTACTATTATTTCTTATTGCTTTGTTTTAGAACTTCAAAATAAGAGCCACAGCTTGCTTTAGTATATTGTTTCCCAGTCTGAGCAAGCCTTACTCTCGGGTGCTTTTGACAATATTTAGGCTAAATCTGTCTGTGACGCTCATCTACACATTTATATACCCAAGCACAGAAATTCAGTCCTTTTCTCTCTTCACTGCTTGTTCAGCTCTGAACTTTTCTCACAACCAAAGCCTTCAAAATCCAGTTTGCTTTTGTCATATTGTTCTGAACTCCTTCAAGTTGTTGTTCTTCTAATGGCAGTAGGACACCCAGAATTTTGTCCCTGATTGTTCCCTATGCTGTGACATGCTGATATTTAGCTTGAAATTTAACATGCTTATTTTTACAGGCCACAAAGAAAACATTATTTCATAAAATGATTAGTGTTGGAAAGGACGTTTAACACCATTGAGTTGAACTGTTAACCCAGCATTGCTGAGCCTCCCACCAAACCAAATCCCCAGGTACTACATCTACATGTCTTTTAAATACATCGATGGTTGTTGATTCAACACTTCCCTGGGAAACTTGTATCAATGCTTGACAACCGTTTTCCAGAAGAAATTTTCCCTAATATTGAATTTAAACCTCTCCTGGCACAACTTAAGGCTATTTCATCTTGTCCTACTGCTTGACACATGGGAGGACAGACCAACCCTCACCTTGCTTCAACCTCCTTTCAGGTAGTTATAGAGGATAAGGTCTCCCTTGAGCCTCCTTTCCTCCAGGGTAAACAACCCCAGCTCCCTCAGCTCCTGTATGACAACCTATTTCTGAATGGCAGACTGCATTTCTGATATCTGACAATTTTTCATTTCTACTTAATAAGAATCAATATACCAAAAAATATTGTTTATGGATATGTGCTATTGTTTGCTTGGGTTCATTCTTCTGTTTTCTGAACACCTACTTGAGGTAGGTATTCACACTTGTAACCTGAGATTCAATGCAACTTGTACTGGAAAGAAACAAAATTTCACTTGCACCATGCCTGAGTCCTTAACATTATGCCCTCTTCTCAGGCTGCTTCATCAAATTGCTTTCACTCTTCTGCAACTGCACTTTGATCTTCTGGTAAAGATTAGAAATCTGACATACAGATTACACTCTCAACAGCAAAATGGTTCCTGATTCAGTAGTTTGTTGATATAAATCAACTCTGCTTCCTCTTCTTCTTCCTGCAGTCTTGAAAATTTTAAATCAGAGATCCCTGATGCCTGTAGAATCTGATTGACCACAGCATCTTTCATATCACACTGAAAGTCTACATGAGGCTGCAGCACATCAGATGTTGGATGTAAACTTTGTGTACACAGGCATCAGTTGAATATAACTGAATTAGTAAATCAGGAAAGGGAAGAAAACTTCAGTAACAGAAATTTACATGAGCTTTCAGTAGCCTCTATCAACCAATGAATGGAAATCCATTTGCACTGGCTGCACAAACTATTTCTTACAGAGAGCCTGAGCATTCCTATACCTCAGCCAAAAGGAATTACACTAACCTGGCATTCATTCAAATACATCAAAAGATATATGCAAAATGGAGAAACATAACTGAAGTCCTAATCTCTTCAGCCAAAACCTGGTACAATTCCTGAAAAACTGAACAAGTTTCTCTCCCAGCTGGACTAATCTTTTTGTGTAGCCCAAGAGAGGGTAAGAGACAGATTCTGGCTCAGCCTGTCAGTGCCTTGGCCAAGACCTAAAAGCAAAGTCCCTTGGGAAGCTTGGCTCTGCTGGGCTGTGCCTGTTCCTGGCTGCTGCACCAGGAGCTCCTCTGGTGGCTTGGCTGAGGGGGACTCACTAAAGGCTGTGCCCCCTCCTCACTCATAGCCCTCCATCCAGCTAGAGAGCAGTTCTGCTCTCCATGGCTGCTAGTCAGACAGAGAAGTACATAAGCTGCAATATCTATTGTGAATGCTTGTGGTTATCTGCTATGTTTTCAACACAGTTACTGAATGAAGAAACAAAATAAGGGAATACATTCTCTCTAGCTAAATGCTCACATTTTGCATCGTAAGAATGAAAATCTGAAGTTACAGCTTAATTTACAAAATTAAAATATTATCTGATCTTATCAATTTCACCTCTTTTTCCTACTAAATTTTATATTCTCTCAGTTTGTTTCATGAAGCTTTGTATTTTTCACTAATAAGATATAAAACCATTTTCTATTCTCAGTGAGCAGAAGGTGATGTCTAACAGACTGACCTCTACCTATTTATTCTACACAGGAAATGAACCACTCTATTTCAAATATCTCATTAAAATTTTGTTTCATAAATTGCTATTTCACAGAAAACTAAGCTTGTTTTTAAAAAGAAACACTGCCAGTGTCATCACCTATGAATACAAATTAGATATCACATTTGGTGAATATGGGATACCTACATCTAGACACGTGTGACTATATAAGATCTATGTACAACATATTTACACTAATGATGGTCACTAATAAAACAACGCTGTCTGTTGTAGCCTTGTGCACACAGCAACTTTAAAAATAAGTCCATTTTAATCTACATAGCAATATTAGAAAAGACTTTTCATCTGTTGTCTCTCATAGCAATTATCTAGGGAAAACAAGGGCTGGACATATGACTTTTTTACATAATATTGTGGTTGAGCTGAGTGCAGTTGACAATTTATTGTATTAGACTTTATTCAATGATATATTTCTGAATTATTCCTTCTTTTGATCTATAGCATGAGATCTTACACAGTTTATATTGACTTTTATCCCACTGCTCATAGATGGTTTCTGGTGAGAGCTGAACTTGCTTTGAAAACAAAGGATGGAGAAAACATGACACCATTGAAAGTTTAGTACAGTGGTTAAAGGATTTATCCCTAAAAAAGAACCCCTGGGTGATATGTGAAACTTATGCAAGGGAAGTCTATGCCCCCTTAAATCCACTTATCAGGCTGGCAATACCAGGGCTTTCTCTTGCCAAGAGGTTAATGGCTGAGCCTCTTTTCACAGCAACAGCCAATATCCCAAACTTCCCATCTCCTGCTAGGAATCTCAGCCATTTTTTCTTGGCAGCAGAGTATTTTCTTATGGGCTCAGAGAAGAATTTAAATGAAAAAAAGGTTGGACAAATGAATCCTGGTGATACAAATGCCTATTTTTAGCAAACAACAGGAATGAAAGAAATGAAAACACTGAAAGAAAGGCTGTGACTGTATGAACAAGTGCAGCCTACGCTGCACAAACAAGCACCCCACTCGTTTTTCCTCCATGCCTCTGGACCTGAGGGCTACATGGTTGAGAACTTTGACTTAGAACTCTAATATTATTTCAAACCACAGTCTTGGAAAAAGATAAGGACAGAAGGAAAATGTGCTAAGACATGTATTAAAAAATAAAGCATCAAGGGGATCAACAAAAAAGAAGGAAAGCTGTGAAAAAAGGAACACGGCAGAAAGGAAGCAAAGAAAATGCCTGGGGAAGAAAGAGTCTCAGAAAGACATTGTTCCATCCCCATATCTAGCAAGTGCTACCTGTGGAGGTAGCTTAAGGTAAGGAGGAACTGCTCCTCCACTCTAAACAAAACCGGTTTCTCTACAGCTATTGTTAAAATGAAAACAAAGAGCAGCAAAATGCCTGATACCAAAATACAACCCCCTGAAAACATCAAGGAACAGAAAACACTTTTATCTTCTTCCCTCTCATCTGCCACAGGCAGCAGGCTCACCTCTGGAGCTGGGGAAGGAGTTGTTGAGCTGCTCCATCACTTCCTCCAAACCTGTGCTTGTGTCCTGGGGAGGGCTGAGCAGCTCATCCTCACCTGCAAAGCAAATCCACACCACTGCATGAGAGCCTGTGCTAACAGCTTGTATTGCCCAAGTCCTCCTCAAAGCTAAGGCTGTCCACTCAGACAGATTTTCTGCTTAGTGTACAATAAAAATTTCAAAGGTGAATTTTGTAGACTGTTACTGTTCTCTTTCTTTATAAAGATCTAAGGAAAATTAAATGAGGAACTGGAGACAATTAACACTGTTTTAATTTGTAGAAGGGGATTTAGGAAATAATCTACTCTGGTAAAAGAAGTAGGGTAAAATGTCTGCTAGGAGCATCCAATTCCATAAATGACACTCGTCGTTTCAGCTTCTCTTATTCTATTAATGGAAAAAGAAATTGCTGTTGTGAGTGCTGCTGTTGAGCAGCTTTCTAATAGTGCTGGGTTCATGTTGGCACTGCTTTGCCTAACTGTGCAAATCAGTAGAAACCCAGATTCTCATCTGCATCAGTATTAATATTTCTGACAGTTTAATTGCATCAGATTGGCGCTCCAAGAACACTCAATTGTACTGTAAAAGGGTTTAGCAGCAGTTTAATAAAGCGAAATACATTTCTCCCACTGAATAATTTCTATAACCTGATTATAGGGCAGCAGCTTAATGGGAAATTCAATACATTTTATTTTTACTGAATTTTTTTTTCCTCATCATTTCATATAACTGAAATCCATATGTTGTTTTTAATGCAGATCCTAGCCTCCAATATAAACAAAGCATCTGGAAAAAAACACACCTAAAGGATATACTTTGAGTGAGATTCTCCTTTTTTACTAGATGTCTTTTATCCCTATTAAAACACAAAAGCAATTTTGCCTGTAATAACTGAGTTACATATTTCTTTTGAAAATGACTTAATGACCCTTTATTCTAACATGTCTTGCCCTATTTGAGCAGGAAACTGTCTGATTTTCTTTTAACATTTACATTCTTTAAATGCTGAGGTGCTCAATGCTAGTGAAAAAAACTAGAAAAAGGGATATGAGAGGAGCTTTTCAGGGCTGCCTGTATTTAAGCCAGGAGTTTAACAAGAATTATTTCTGACCAAGAGTGATTTCTCCCACTCCAGCACAAGAAGTGGGATAGAGTGTCTGCAAGAAGCACTTAATTCATATAAATGATGGTCTTTGTATCAGCTTCTTTTATTCCATTAATGGTCTAAAAATAGTTGCTGAGGCTGCTTGCAGTTTGTTCGGCTTTCCAGTGGGGCTGGGTTCACACAAATCAACTCACACCATGAGTTACTTTCACATCAGGCATTGCACTGACAGAGGTGTCTTAGCAAAAACAATGTCCTTGCAGCCTTTGCTGAATGTCAAGATGAAAACTCAAGAGTAAGATCTCACTGATTCTACCCGGCTGAGGATTTTAGCAGCCTGAGAAAAGCCTCCTGGCCCTAAAGATCACAATAAAAGGGCAGTGGTTCTGCTGTCCTGGTCAAGAACTGAAGACTGGTACCAATTTCCAAATGTCCTCATACAAGCTGAACTGCTGACCCTTAAAAAAGTTGGATTTTTTTTATTTAAAATGCATTATTTTAAATATTTTCCTCATTTGGATGACTTTTTTCTGAGCATTTTCTTGTAAAAGAAAAAATAAAACATAAGCCAAGAAACTTGACAGAAGTAAAGATACCTTCAGAGATCAGTCTCCTCTCTTTACCCCAAAGAGCCTTCCCCATTTGTGTTTCTACAAAAGGTATAGAGAGCTAAGTGAGTCTCAAATATTCTGGTGGTACCTGAACAAATTATAGTTCAGGAGAGCCTCTTGCCTCATACACCTCAGAGAACCTCCTCTGGTCCTATACTGCTGGCCAAGGATAAGGACTTTCCCACTGGGACTCCATGAGGAGAAAAGTAGAATCTTTCCACTTGCCCAGGTGTACTTCAAGTTAACAAGGAATAAGTTCTATTTGTAGATGAGGGTGTGAGTGGGTCACTGCCTTTACCAAAACACTGCTGGTGTCACACCTTTCACAGCAATCTCTCCTTGGGAAAGCAGAAAGACAAAAGTGCAGCGGGTTTTCAAATGAAAAAAACAACCAAGGTCTAATTTTAAAAATAAAAACATACAAAAGCTACCACTACCCTGCCTCATTGCCTAGGACACCTAGAGATTCTCGGGATTTTCTCAAAAATTATGACTCCTTCATTCCTGGGCAATGCTTGCTGAATGGGAGCATTATTTACAACACCACTCTGGTTCCCCTCACTATTCAAGGGTATTTTAAGCTGTGCTTCAGAAAACTCTGAGCCTAGCAAGCAAAGCTTTCTGCTGTGAAAGGACACTTGACAAACTGAATTAGTTGCAGTTTGTTAGCCCAGTTAGTAATTCTTTTTATAAGCTCCACTCCCTGCTGCCAACAGTGTGGCTCTGCTGGGTCTCAGTACGATCCTACTGATAACATCTCACTGTCTTCTCACATACTGGCTCAACTGAACCAATCAAATAAAATCAATTTATGTCTAAATATTTGCTTTAAAAAGTTTTAGCAGCTTATATGACTCTATCATGTTAATCAATTAATTCCAGTCTCGCGAGGTAAATGGGAATAATTTTATATTGAGTCAAATTAAAAGAAGTACATTTTTGTATTTTGTCCTACTAAAGGATGAAATATAGAACTATGAGACTTTTAATAAGATGGCTGGGAAACACTGTCTTCCTATCTTTTCTTTTAATTGTATTTTGGTTTATATATTTTATATTATGAAATTAATGACATTTCTCCAGAAAGCTGATTCAAATTACACCACTACTAATATATTTTATCTACTCAGTGTATGGCATATATAAAAAAATATTTCCCCACTAGTAACATAACTAATGAAAGGTCCATTTTTACTTTTTCCATAAATTCCTGTTACCCTGAGGATTTCAACTTCAGCATTCCTAAAGGTACTATTTATTTCACATTTTTTATTGCAGATTGTACAGAACTCATCTCGTTTGATACTGTCATAGGCTGAAATTATTGCTCACACTTGGAATGGAACAAAAAGCCTCCCCAAAAGCTGCATTTCCCATCACAACAGCACTTCAGACACAGCAGAATGTTTCCTCCCATTAAATTTCTCCCTGCCATTGACACATTCACTAATAGCAGTGAAAAGCTCTCACTTAAGCCTTTCATTAATATACATAAAATAAATTTCTCTGTATGAAGCTGAATATTATCATCAGATGTGAAACATCGTCTTGTTGAAGTAATATAAAGATGCTGAAAAGATTGATTGCTTTTTTACTAGCTGAAAATCCTTGCCACTTGGTAATAAATACTTACTAATTATGTAACAGACAGGAAATTAGGAAAGTGCCACATGGCAGTTACTAAAAGCACCAAAATAATAATTCCATCCTCCAGCTACAGAATATTATTATTTAACCTTACTCCACAACTCTTATGATGTTCATTATCACATCTGATGTGATACTTAGAAAAGCCACTAGATGAGCCCTGCCTGTGACAGCTCCATCCTACTGATTGAGCCACAACATATTAAAAATAAGATCACACCATTTAACATGGAGATGACTAATCATACATTTAGTCTCTTAGCCATAATTAATATTATGTACATTTAAATCAGTCATGTCATGCTTAATAACTGAAAGTCAGTTTGAATAGAATAGTTAGCTTTCCAGTGGCATTTGTTTTCAGAAGTCAAGCCCTGGCTGAGCTTTGTGTTTAATAACAAAATATCCAAGCTACTGGGTGTACCATGATCAAAAGCAAAGCCTGGATCATAATGAAGATACGAAGTGTAAACGGCCAGATGACATTGAAGATCATTGCAAATGTCTACTTCATTTCATTTGAACTAAACGGAAAAGTGTTTTCTGTCTTTAATTTTAATTTCTGGAAAATGGGTCGTAATTATTTTTTGTGACAACCTGAGCTTCGTTATCTTACCCATTGTTTCTGAAGTCTGGCTGCCAACTACACGAAGAAGCATTGGCTGACTGCTGCCTGACCTCTGCAAAGAGGTAGAAGGAGATGACAGTGTTGTACCATTCACCTTGGCATCTGCCTGGGGCTGAAATTGAAGAAAAAAGTAAGACATTGCTAGTAACAGCTCACTACTTTATAATTTTTATTTATTCCATAAATACACACAATTTTCAGCCTGTTTTTAAGTAAATTCATCCACGCAACCAATGCATTTTAATTCTGAATAAAACAAGGAAGAAGACTAAATAAGAACACTGAAACCCGATTCCACATTCTCACTTGCAGCCTGTAAAACAATTTTGTACTTTCCTCTGACTGGCCTCTGCAGATATGATTTCGTGGTATGTTCTTGTTATTGATAACACTTCACACCCTGTTTGGAAAATGACTCTTCAGAGACCTGGAAGAAATGCCTGAGGACTCACCTGCTCCAGCAGCTGCCTCAGCCTGTGCAGCTGCGACTCCAGCTGTTTGTTGTGATCCTCCAGGATCTGCATCCTGGCTTCCAGGCGGCCCTTGTGCTGGCGGAGCAGCTTGGCTTCTGCAATGAGCTCAGCGTCCCGCGGGCTCTGCGGGGAAACCGGCATCATCTCCGGGGGGGACGGCAGCGGGGACAGACCCTTGTGCTCGTGCTGCTGCTTCAGGCGGTCGTACTCTGCCTGCAGGTTCCTGTGGGAAAGACAAGGGGCAACAGCTTATGGCCCCTGCATGGGGCAGTGACAAGGCACTTCCTCTCGTGTGCTGTGGTGTGTCTGTCTCACTTTGTAGGGGTCACCTGCACCACCTGCCTTTCCCTCTCCTGAATCCACACACCTGTGGGTTTACTCCCTGCAGATCTGCACGGATCTGGTATTAGATGGATCTGGTATTAGATGGATCTGTGGCTCAAGTTGCCTAATTGCTCTTGGCATCACCAGAACTCACAGCTGATTCCCTCCCAGCCACCTGACACAGGAGGCTCCAGACACCCTTCTGAAGCCAGGCATGGTCTGTCCTGGGCTCAGCCCTCCTCAGCACCCTGCCCTTTATCCTTCCCAGCAGAAGTGGGACTGTCAGTTCCCTTCCACACTTGGCTACACCTGAGGGGGTCATCGGTGCTATAGGAGGATGCAGAGTAATCACAGCACCTCACAAACACTAAACCAAAGCGAGTGCCACCTGGCTGGTTGATCTACTTTATAGATGAGAGAGGCAGCCACACCAAAGTCAGAGTGAAACACACAACTTGGCTGTCAGGTCATATCACTCTCCTCTCTTTGCATCTGCAAACACATTTCCAGCCTAAAGATGAGAATTAGCGACCCAGTCTGTTAAACTGAACTGCACTGACCTTTGGGGCTATCATTTCCATTTTCTTTGTCCTGACTAGAGTGCTACTGTCTAGTGTAACTTTATGGCACTGTTAAGCTTGTTCTTTAATTCCATAAAACTCCAATTTTACTTCAGTAAAACATTCCATGGATTAATATAATCTATAATGTTCCACATGAAAAAGAATCTACCAAGCAGGGAAAGCAGGGAAGGTAAGAAACTGAAACCTTGTTAAAGATAACAGTCCAAAACCACAAAAATAGTAACTTGTAGCAGAAACTTCACAGGCAAGGGAGGCCTAACAAACTGCACTGGGATTTTGTTGCTGTGATGTTCTTTTACAGCTTCCCAGAGGGGGAAAAACAGCCTGACGCTCTGGTAACTGCTTACTCATCGCAAGCAGTGACCCAGATTTCACTTTTTCCAACTTGCTCTTATTTAAGGTTGTGAGAACAGACACCTTTTGCCAGTTCTGCCTGCAAACCACAACACGCTCTGACAGTTTGGTCTGGAAGCTTAACAGCACCTCGGAAACCTCCCAAAAAAAGCACTTCTAAAAGAACATTATTGTGACCAGAACAAGAACTAAAGCAGGATACATCAATTTCACATGGGTGAGAAAGCAATGCCAAGGACAAAGACAAGCCACTGACTGTTCTTCCAAGGTCCTTTTGCTTCTCAGCAGCTGCATGATGGACATGTCCTAACCTGGGACCATGGCACATCCCCAACGCAATCCTTAAGGGATGTCTGGCCTATATGATCCCTCCTCTGCAGAAATTTTAAATTATTAAAAAACAAGGGATAATAATTTTTAACTTCAGACTGTTCCAAAATTCAAGATTTCTTTCCTTAAAACCCACACAAAGAGGGTCAACTATGGAGAGGTTTTTTTCCTAATGAAGTTTTTTGTTTTAATGAAATACAGAGTTTCAAGTTTATATAAATTATCTATTTAAAAAAGGCTATCTATACTGGGAATAGATATTGTCACATAAGTTATGCCTTCCACCTGACTTAATGTCTTTGGATATTTCTAGCTGAACAAACTGGTGAATAATTAATAAAAATACAAAAGGGAATAGGAATGAACATGGCAACATGGGGTTATTGCTGACTAAAGTTGTAAAGTTATAAAGGAATGATCATTAAGCCTGCTTTTCAAAGTCCATACATAGTGCCTATCACTACCCCGTGAGGAATTTCCCAGATGCACAATACAGCCAATACTCTATGAACAGCAGACTCAAAAGTTTGAAGTGCTGTAAAGCAAAAGCTAAAACATCACCCTAGGGGAAACTAAATAAAT